>NW_027207217.1:307072-614145 GCF_963455315.2 Globicephala melas
GGGAAGGAAACACAGGGTAACCGGTGTCTCTTGGGACTCGTTAGAAACCACAGGGATGTACGCTGAGTGTGCCCATGAAAACGGGGGCCTGCTGGAACTAGCCTTGCTTTCCCATTTGGAGGGCGGCATTCATGCCTGCCTTGAAGCTCCCTGACATTCCCGGCTCCCGACAGGCCAGTGAGCCCTGGAAGAATGCTTCGGGGAAAATTATGAGTTTGCTCTCTCTAAACCAGGGGCTTCCGTGGCCGCGGTGGCGGTCCGCATGACAGGCTCTAGAGCTAAAGGGAACCTCAACGTGAGAACTCGCCTCCAGGTTAGGCCCTGAGTAGCCGTGCAGAAAGGGAGGCATGCAGCTCTTTCCAGGAGTTCTTAGTCGCTTATGCGCTTTGTTTTAAAGGAAGTACACGTCCGGGGACTCCTAGGTCCTACGGGTGTGCATCATTTTCCCTCCAAGGTCACTGAGTGCCTCCAGACACTTGTGGGCCGGCTGAGCAGCGTCGAGGTCCATTGGTTGATTCCCTCGGAGGACCCCTGTGCGTGCCGAGTGCTGGGCAACCACACACTGCGCGTTCCTTGAGGAGCGCTACATCTCCAGAGACCTCGAACGCCCTCAGGACAACATGGCTGGTGAGTGCGAAGTGCCCAGGAAGACTCTGTCATGGCCCTTGTGTGAGCTGCCATGAGAGAACGCTGTGCTTGGAACCCTGCGAGGCCCGCCCTCGTACCTGAAGTCACTCTGCTCGAGGAGAAAGTCAGCATCTTAGCATGCTGTGTGGCTCCCGGCACACCCAGCATGAACCCGTGCCTGGAAGTAAGGCCCTGATTTGCCCTGCAGAAGCGGAGGCGTGCTGCAGCTTCCAGGAGGCGGAGGCCTCTGCTCTGCATACCTTGAACGGCAGCACAGCTTTCTGGACACCTGGGAGGCGAGCCGGGGCACGCTGTTTCCGGCAGGAACACTGAGTAACCCCAGGCGCACCTGGGTCTGCTAAGCAACATCCAGGCCCGTAGCCCTTTAGAGCCCCTCTGTGCACGCCGAGCGTAGGGAAACGCACTGCCCTCTCTTTTGGAGCAGCTTGGTTTCCTCAGCACTCGCACACGTTCACGAACACCGTTCTGGCACATCCCACATGGCGCGGAGGTCTTACGCGTTGCCCTAATCGGAGATGCGCTCAGAGTAACCTCGTCTTCGCATTCCATCCAGGACCTCCTGACTGAAGGCACCGTGCCTCCTAGAGGACGGCGGCTTGGGTTCTTACTGCAATTCAAGTCCTGTTCCTTCTTTGGCACTGCAGGCTGCCCCAGGCCCAGAGGAGCAGCTACGGCGTTCCTTGGTTGAGACAGTTCGCTGGATGCTGGCCTCCTTACTTCGATAAGTTGATTCAGGGAAGGAAACACTGTGTAACCGGTGTCTCTTGGGACTCGTTAGAAACCACAGGGATGTACGCTGAGTGTGCCCATGAAAACGGGAGATTGCTGGAACTAGCCCTGCTTTCCCATTTGGAGGGCGGCATTCATGCCTGCCTTGAAGCTCCCTGACATTCCCGGCTCCCGACAGGCCGGTGAGCCCTGGAAGAATGCTTCGGGGAAAATTATGAGTTTGCTCTCTCTAAACCAGGGGCTTCCGTGGCCGCAGTGGTGGACCGCATCACAGGCTCTAGAGCTCAAGGGAACCTCAACGTGAGAACTCACCTCCAGGTTAGGCCCTGAGTAGCCGTGCAGAAAGGGAGGCATGCAGCTCTTTCCAGGAGTTCTTAGTCGCTTTGTTTTAAAGGAAGTACACGTCCGAGGACTCCTAGGCCCCACGGGTGTGCATCATTTTCCCTCCAAGGTCACTGAGTGCCTCCAGACACCTGTGGGCCGGCTGAGCAACGTCGAGGTCCACTGGTTGATTCCCTCGGAGGACCCCTGTGCGTGCCGAGTGCTGGGCAACCACACACTGCGCGTTCCTTGGGTAGCGCTACATCTCCAGAGCCCTCGAACGCCCTCAGGACAACATGGCTGGTGAGTGCGAAGTGCCCAGGAAGACTCTATCATGGCCCTTGTGTGAGCTGCCATGAGAGAACGCTGTGCTTGGAACACTGCGAGGCCCGCCCTCGTACCTGAAGTCACTCTGCTCGAGGAGAAAGTCAGCATCTTAGCATGCTGTGTGGCTCCCGGCACACCCAGCATGAACCCGTGCCTGGAAGTAAGGCCCTGATTTGCCGTGCAGAAGCGGAGGCGTGCTGCAGCTTCCAGGAGGCGGAGGCCTCTGCTCTGCATACCTTGAACGGCAGCACAGCTTTCTGGACACCAGGGAGGCGAGCCGGGGCACCCTGTTTCCGGCAGGAACACTGAGTAACCCCAGGCACACCTGGGTCTGCTAAGCAACATCCAGGCCCGTAGCCCTTTAGAGCCCCTCTGTGCGCGCCGAGCGTAGGGAAACGCACTGCCCTCTCTTTTGGAGCAGCTTGGTTTCCTCAGCACTCGCACACGTTCACGAACACCGTTCTGGCACATCCCACATGGTGCGGAGGTCTTACGCGTTGCCCTAATCGGAGCTGCGCTCAGAGTAACCTCGTCTTCGCATTCCATCCAGGACCTCCTGACTGAAGGCACCGTGCCTCCTAGAGGACGGCGGCTTGGGTTCTTATTGCAATTCAAGTCCTGTTCTTTCTTTGGCACTGCAGGCTGCCCCAGGCCCAGAGGAGCAGCTACGGCGTTCCTTGGTTGAGACAGTTCGCTGGATGCTGGCCTCCTTACTTCGATAAGTTGACTCAGGGAAGGAAACAGAGGGTAACCGGTGTCTCTTGGGACTCGTTAGAAACCACAGGGATGTACGCTGAGTGTGCCCATGAAAACGGGGGCCTGCTGGAACAAGCCCTGCTTTCCCATTCGGAGGGCGGCATTCATGCCTGCCTTGAAGCTCCCTGACATTCCCGGCTCCCGACAGGCCAGTGAGCCCTGGAAGAATGCTTCGGGGAATATTATGAGTTTGCTCTCTATAAACCAGGGGCGTCCGTGGCCGCGGTGGTGGTCCACATGACAGGCTCTAGAGCTAAAGGGAACCTCAACGTGAGAACTCGCCTCCAGGTTAGGCCCTGAGTAGCCGTGCAGAAAGGGAGGCATGCAGCTCTTTCCAGGAGTTCTTAGTCGCTTTGTTTTAAAGGAAGTACACGTCCAGGGACTCCTAGGCCCCACGGGTGTGCATCATTTTCCCTCCAAGGTCACTGAGTGCCTCCAGACACCTGTGGGCCGGCTGAGCAACGTCGAGGTCCACTGGTTGATTCCCTCGGAGGACCCCTGTGCGTGCCGAGTGCTGGGCAACCACACACTGCGCGTTCCTTGGGTAGCGCTACATCTCCGGAGCCCTCGAACGCCCTCAGGACAACATGGCTGGTGAGTGCGAAGTGCCCAGGAAGACTCTGTCATGGCCCTTGTGTGAGCTGCCATGAGAGAACGCTGTGCTTGGAACACTGCGAGGCCCGTCCTCGTACCTGAAGTCACTCTGCTCGAGGAGAAAGTCAGCATCTTAGCATGCTGTGTGGCTCCCGGCACACCCAGCGTGAACCCATGCCTGGAAGTAAGGCCCTGATTTGCCGTGCAGAAGCGGAGGCGTGCTGCAGCTTCCAGGAGGCGGTGGCCTCTGCTCTGCATACATTGAACGGCAGCACAGCTTTCTGGACACCTGGGAGGCGAGCCGGGGCACCCTGTTCCCGGCAGGAACACTGAGTAACCCCAGGCGCACCTGGGTCTGCTAAGCAACATCCAGGCCCGTAGCCCTTTAGAGACCCTCTGTGCACGCCGAGCGTAGGGAAACGCACTGCCCTCTCTTTTGGAGCAGCTTGGTTTCCTCAGCCCTTGCACACGTTCACGAACACCGTTCTGGCACATCCCACATGGCGCGGAGGTCTTACGCGTTGCCCTAATCGGAGCTGCGCTCAGAGTAACCTTTGTCTTCGCATTCCATCCAGGACCTCCTGACTGAAGGCACCATGCCTCCTAGAGGACGGCGGCTTGGGTTCTTACTGCAATTCAAGTCCTGTTCCTTCTTTGGCACTGCAGGCAGCCCCAGGCCCAGAGGAACAGCTACGGCGTTCCTTGGTTGAGACGGTTCGCTGGATGCGGGCCTCCCTACTTCGATAAGTTGACTCAGGGAAGGAAACAGAGGGTAACCGGTGTCTCTTGGGACTTGTTAGAAACCACAGGGATGTACGCTGAGTGTGCCCATGAAAACGGGGGATTGCTGGAACTAGCCCTGCTTTCCCATTTGGAGGGCGGCATTCATGCCTGCCTTGAAGCTCCCTGACATTCCCGGCTCCCGACAGGCCAGTGAGCCCTGGAAGAATGCTTCGGGGAAAATTATGAGTTTGCTCTCTCTAAACCAGGGGCTTCCGTGGCCGCGGTGGCGGTCTGCATGACAGGCTCTAGAGCTAATGGGAACCTCAACGTGAGAACTCACCTCCAGGTTAGGCCCTCAGGAGCCGTGCAGAAAGGGAGGCATGCAGCTCTTTCCAGGAGTTCTTAGTCGCTTATGCGCTTTGTTTTAAAGGAAGTACACGTCCGGGGAGTCCTAGGCCCCACAGGTGTGCATCATTTTCCCTCCAAGGTCACTGAGTGCCTCCAGACACCTGTGGGCCGGCTGAGCAACGTCGAGGTCCACTGGTTGATTCCCTCGGAGGACCCCTGTGCATGCCGAGTGCTGGGCAACCACACACTGCGCGTTCCTTGAGGAGCACTACATCTCCAGAGCCCTCGAACGCCCTCAGGACAACATGGCTGGTGAGTGCGAAGTGCCCAGGAAGACTCTGTCATGGCCCTTGTGTGAGCTGCCATGAGAGAACGCTGTGCTTGGAACACTGCGAGGCCCGCCCTCGTACCTGAAGTCAGTCTGCTCGAGGAGAAAGTCAGCATCTTAGCATGCTGTGTGTCTCCCGGCACACCCAGCATGAACCCGTACCTGGAAGTAAGGCCCTGATTTGCCGTGCAGAAGCGGAGGCGTGCTGCAGCTTCCAGGAGGCGGAGGGCTCTGCTCTGCATACCTTAAATGGCATCACAGCTTTCTGGACACCTGGGAGGCGAGCCGGGCCACCCTGTTCCCGGCAGGAACACCGAGTAACCCGAGGCGCACCTGGGTCTGCTAAGCAACATCCAGGCCCGTAGCCCTTTAGAGCCCCTCTGTGCACGCTGAGCGTAGGGAAACGCACTGCCCTCTCTTTTGGAGCAGCTTGGTTTCCTCAGCACTCGCACACGGTCACGAACACCGTTCTGGCACATCCCACATGGCGCGGAGGTCTTACGCGTTGCCCTAATCGGAGCTGCGCTCAGAGTAACCCTCGTCTTCGGATTCCAACCAGGACCTCCTGACTGAAGGCACCGTGCCTCCTAGCGGACGGCGGCTTGGGTTCTTACTGCAATTCAAGTCCTGTTCCTTCTTTGGCACTGCAGGCAGCCCCAGGCCCAGAGGAGCAGCTACGGTGTTCCTTGGTTGAGACAGCTTGCTGGATGCGGGCCTCCCTACTTCGATAAGTTGACTCAGGGAAGGAAACACAGGGTAACCGGTGTCTCTTGGGACTCGTTAGAAACCACAGGGATGTACGCTGAGTGTGCCCATGAAAACGGGGGCCTGCTGGAACTAGCCCTGCTTTCCCATTTGGAGGGCGGCATTCATGACTGCCTTGAAGCTCCCTGACATTCCCGGCTCCCGACAGGCCAGTGAGCCCTGGAAGAATGCTTCGGGGAAAATTATGAGTTTGCTCTCTCTAAACCAGGGGCTTCCGTGGCCGCGGTGGCGGTCCGCATGACAGGCTCTAGAGCTAAAGGGAACCTCAACGTGAGAACTCGCCTCCAGGTTAGGCCCTGAGTAGCCGTGCAGAAAGGGAGGCATGCAGCTCTTTCCAGGAGTTCTTAGTCGCTTATGCGCTTTGTTTTAAAGGATGTACACGTCCGGGGACTCCTAGGTCCTACGGGTGTGCATCATTTTCCCTCCAAGGTCACTGAGTGCCTCCAGACACTTGTGGGCCGGCTGAGCAGCGTCGAGGTCCATTGGTTGATTCCCTCGGAGGACCCCTGTGCGTGCCGAGTGCTGGGCAACCACACACTGCGCGTTCCTTGAGGAGCGCTACATCTCCAGAGACCTCGAACGCCCTCAGGACAACATGGCTGGTGAGTGCGAAGTGCCCAGGAAGACTCTGTCATGGCCCTTGTGTGAGCTGCCATGAGAGAACGCTGTGCTTGGAACCCTGCGAGGCCCGCCCTCGTACCTGAAGTCACTCTGCTCGAGGAGAAAGTCAGCATCTTAGCATGCTGTGTGGCTCCCGGCACACCCAGCATGAACCCGTGCCTGGAAGTAAGGCCCTGATTTGCCCTGCAGAAGCGGAGGCGTGCTGCAGCTTCCAGGAGGCGGAGGCCTCTGCTCTGCATACCTTGAACGGCAGCACAGCTTTCTGGACACCTGGGAGGCGAGCCGGGGCACCCTGTTTCCGGCAGGAACACTGAGTAACCCCAGGCGCACCTGGGTCTGCTAAGCAACATCCAGGCCCGTAGCCCTTTAGAGCCCCTCTGTGCACGCCGAGCGTAGGGAAACGCACTGCCCTCTCTTTTGGAGCAGCTTGGTTTCCTCAGCACTCGCACACGTTCACGAACACCGTTCTGGCACATCCCACATGGCGCGGAGGTCTTACGCGTTGCCCTAATCGGAGCTGCGCTCAGAGTAACCTCGTCTTCGCATTCCATCCAGGACCTCCTGACTGAAGGCACCCTGCCTCCTAAAGGACGGCGGTTTGGGTTCTTACTGCAATTCAAGTCCTGTTCCTTCTTTGGCACTGCAGGCTGCCCCAGGCCCAGAGGAGCAGCTACGGCGTTCCTTGGTTGAGACAGTTCGCTGGATGCTGTCCTCCTTACTTCGATAAGTTGACTCAGGGAAGGAAACACTGTGTAACCGGTGTCTCTTGGGACTCGTTAGAAACCACAGGGATGTACGCTGAGTGTGCCCATGAAAACGGGAGATTGCTGGAACTAGCCCTGCTTTCCCATTTGGAGGGCGGCATTCATGCCTGCCTTGAAGCTCCCTGACATTCCCGGCTCCCGACAGGCCGGTGAGCCCTGGAAGAATGCTTCGGGGAAAATTATGAGTTTGCTCTCTCTAAACCAGGGGCTTCCGTGGCCGCAGTGGTGGACCGCATCACAGGCTCTAGAGCTCAAGGGAACCTCAACGTGAGAACTCACCTCCAGGTTAGGCCCTGAGTAGCCGTGCAGAAAGGGAGGCATGCAGCTCTTTCCAGGAGTTCTTAGTCGCTTTGTTTTAAAGGAAGTACACGTCCGAGGACTCCTAGGCCCCACGGGTGTGCATCATTTTCCCTCCAAGGTCACTGAGTGCCTCCAGACACCTGTGGGCCGGCTGAGCAACGTCGAGGTCCACTGGTTGATTCCCTCGGAGGACCCCTGTGAGTGCCGAGTGCTGGGCAACCACACACTGCGCGTTCCTTGGGTAGCGCTACATCTCCAGAGCCCTCGAACGCCCTCAGGACAACATGGCTGGTGAGTGCGAAGTGCCCAGGAAGACTCTGTCATGGCCCTTGTGTGAGCTGCCATGAGAGAACGCTGTGCTTGGAACACTGCGAGGCCCGCCCTCGTACCTGACGTCACTCTGCTGGAGGAGAAAGTCAGCATCTTAGCATGCCGTGTGGCTCCCGGCACACCCAGCGTGAAACCGTGCCTGGAAGTAAGGCCCTGATTTGCCGTGCAGAAGCGGAGGCGTGCTGCAGCTTCCAGGAGGCGGAGGCCTCTGCTCTGCATACCTTGAACGGCAGCACAGCTTTCTGGACACCTGGGAGGCGAGCCGGGGCACCCTGTTCCCGGCAGGAACACTGAGTAACCCCAGGCGCACCTGGGTCTGCTAAGCAGCATCCAGGCCCGTAGCCCTTTAGAGCCCCTCTGTGCACGCCGAGCATAGGGAAACGCACTGCCCTCTCTTTTGGAGCAGCTTGGTTTCCTCAGCACTCGCACACGTTCACGAACACCGTTCTGGCACATCCCACATGGTGCGGAGGTCTTACGCGTTGCCCTAATCGGAGCTGCGCTCAGAGTAACCTCGTCTTCGCATTCCATCCAGGACCTCCTGACTGAAGGCACCGTGCCTCCTAGAGGACGGCGGCTTGGGTTCTTACTGCAATTCAAGTCCTGTTCTTTCTTTGGCACTGCAGGCTGCCCCAGGCCCAGAGGAGCAGCTACGGCGTTCCTTGGTTGAGACAGTTCGCTGGATGCTGGCCTCCTTACTTCGATAAGTTGACTCAGGGAAGGAAACAGAGGGTAACCGGTGTCTCTTGGGACTCGTTAGAAACCACAGGGATGTACGCTGAGTGTGCCCATGAAAACGGGGGCCTGCTGGAACAAGCCCTGCTTTCCCATTCGGAGGGCGGCATTCATGCCTGCCTTGAAGCTCCCTGACATTCCCGGCTCCCGACAGGCCAGTGAGCCCTGGAAGAATGCTTCGGGGAATATTATGAGTTTGCTCTCTATAAACCAGGGGCGTCCGTGGCCGCGGTGGTGGTCCACATGACAGGCTCTAGAGCTAAAGGGAACCTCAACGTGAGAACTCGCCTCCAGGTTAGGCCCTGAGTAGCCGTGCAGAAAGGGAGGCATGCAGCTCTTTCCAGGAGTTCTTAGTCGCTTTGTTTTAAAGGAAGTACACGTCCAGGGACTCCTAGGCCCCACGGGTGTGCATCATTTTCCCTCCAAGGTCACTGAGTGCCTCCAGACACCTGTGGGCCGGCTGAGCAACGTCGAGGTCCACTGGTTGATTCCCTCGGAGGACCCCTGTGCGTGCCGAGTGCTGGGCAACCACACACTGCGCGTTCCTTGGGTAGCGCTACATCTCCGGAGCCCTCGAACGCCCTCAGGACAACATGGCTGGTGAGTGCGAAGTGCCCAGGAAGACTCTGTCATGGCCCTTGTGTGAGCTGCCATGAGAGAACGCTGTGCTTGGAACACTGCGAGGCCCGTCCTCGTACCTGAAGTCACTCTGCTCGAGGAGAAAGTCAGCATCTTAGCATGCTGTGTGGCTCCCGGCACACCCAGCGTGAACCCATGCCTGGAAGTAAGGCCCTGATTTGCCGTGCAGAAGCGGAGGCGTGCTGCAGCTTCCAGGAGGCGGTGGCCTCTGCTCTGCATACATTGAACGGCAGCACAGCTTTCTGGACACCTGGGAGGCGAGCCGGGGCACCCTGTTCCCGGCAGGAACACTGAGTAACCCCAGGCGCACCTGGGTCTGCTAAGCAACATCCAGGCCCGTAGCCCTTTAGAGACCCTCTGTGCACGCCGAGCGTAGGGAAACGCACTGCCCTCTCTTTTGGAGCAGCTTGGTTTCCTCAGCCCTTGCACACGTTCACGAACACCGTTCTGGCACATCCCACATGGCGCGGAGGTCTTACGCGTTGCCCTAATCGGAGCTGCGCTCAGAGTAACCTTTGTCTTCGCATTCCATCCAGGACCTCCTGACTGAAGGCACCATGCCTCCTAGAGGACGGCGGCTTGGGTTCTTACTGCAATTCAAGTCCTGTTCCTTCTTTGGCACTGCAGGCAGCCCCAGGCCCAGAGGAACAGCTACGGCGTTCCTTGGTTGAGACGGTTCGCTGGATGCGGGCCTCCCTACTTCGATAAGTTGACTCAGGGAAGGAAACAGAGGGTAACCGGTGTCTCTTGGGACTTGTTAGAAACCACAGGGATGTACGCTGAGTGTGCCCATGAAAACGGGGGATTGCTGGAACTAGCCCTGCTTTCCCATTTGGAGGGCGGCATTCATGCCTGCCTTGAAGCTCCCTGACATTCCCGGCTCCCGACAGGCCAGTGAGCCCTGGAAGAATGCTTCGGGGAAAATTATGAGTTTGCTCTCTCTAAACCAGGGGCTTCCGTGGCCGCGGTGGCGGTCTGCATGACAGGCTCTAGAGCTAATGGGAACCTCAACGTGAGAACTCACCTCCAGGTTAGGCCCTCAGGAGCCGTGCAGAAAGGGAGGCATGCAGCTCTTTCCAGGAGTTCTTAGTCGCTTATGCGCTTTGTTTTAAAGGAAGTACACGTCCGGGGACTCCTAGGCCCCACGGGTGTGCATCATTTTCCCTCCAAGGTCACTGAGTGCCTCCAGACACCTGTGGGCCGGCTGAGCAACGTCGAGGTCCACTGGTTGATTCCCTCGGAGGACCCCTGTGCATGCCGAGTGCTGGGCAACCACACACTGCGCGTTCCTTGAGGAGCACTACATCTCCAGAGCCCTCGAACGCCCTCAGGACAACATGGCTGGTGAGTGCGAAGTGCCCAGGAAGACTCTGTCATGGCCCTTGTGTGAGCTGCCATGAGAGAACGCTGTGCTTGGAACACTGCGAGGCCCGCCCTCGTACCTGAAGTCAGTCTGCTCGAGGAGAAAGTCAGCATCTTAGCATGCTGTGTGTCTCCCGGCACACCCAGCATGAACCCGTACCTGGAAGTAAGGCCCTGATTTGCCGTGCAGAAGCGGAGGCGTGCTGCAGCTTCCAGGAGGCGGAGGGCTCTGCTCTGCATACCTTAAATGGCATCACAGCTTTCTGGACACCTGGGAGGCGAGCCGGGCCACCCTGTTCCCGGCAGGAACACCGAGTAACCCGAGGCGCACCTGGGTCTGCTAAGCAACATCCAGGCCCGTAGCCCTTTAGAGCCCCTCTGTGCACGCTGAGCGTAGGGAAACGCACTGCCCTCTCTTTTGGAGCAGCTTGGTTTCCTCAGCACTCGCACACGGTCACGAACACCGTTCTGGCACATCCCACATGGCGCGGAGGTCTTACGCGTTGCCCTAATCGGAGCTGCGCTCAGAGTAACCCTCGTCTTCGGATTCCAACCAGGACCTCCTGACTGAAGGCACCGTGCCTCCTAGCGGACGGCGGCTTGGGTTCTTACTGCAATTCAAGTCCTGTTCCTTCTTTGGCACTGCAGGCAGCCCCAGGCCCAGAGGAGCAGCTACGGTGTTCCTTGGTTGAGACAGCTTGCTGGATGCGGGCCTCCCTACTTCGATAAGTTGACTCAGGGAAGGAAACACAGGGTAACCGGTGTCTCTTGGGACTCGTTAGAAACCACAGGGATGTACGCTGAGTGTGCCCATGAAAACGGGGGCCTGCTGGAACTGGCCCTGCTTTCCCATTTGGAGGGCGGCATTCATGACTGCCTTGAAGCTCCCTGACATTCCCGGCTCCCGACAGGCCAGTGAGCCCTGGAAGAATGCTTCGGGAAAAATTATGAGTTTGCTCTCTCTAAACCAGGGGCTTCCGTGGCCGCGGTGGCGGTCCGCATGACAGGCTCTAGAGCTAAAGGGAACCTCAACGTGAGAACTCGCCTCCAGGTTAGGCCCTGAGTAGCCGTGCAGAAAGGGAGGCATGCAGCTCTTTCCAGGAGTTCTTAGTCGCTTATGCGCTTTGTTTTAAAGGATGTACACGTCCGGGGACTCCTAGGTCCTACGGGTGTGCATCATTTTCCCTCCAAGGTCACTGAGTGCCTCCAGACACTTGTGGGCCGGCTGAGCAGCGTCGAGGTCCATTGGTTGATTCCCTCGGAGGACCCCTGTGCGTGCCGAGTGCTGGGCAACCACACACTGCGCGTTCCTTGAGGAGCGCTACATCTCCAGAGACCTCGAACGCCCTCAGGACAACATGGCTGGTGAGTGCGAAGTGCCCAGGAAGACTCTGTCATGGCCCTTGTGTGAGCTGCCATGAGAGAACGCTGTGCTTGGAACCCTGCGAGGCCCGCCCTCGTACCTGAAGTCACTCTGCTCGAGGAGAAAGTCAGCATCTTAGCATGCTGTGTGGCTCCCGGCACACCCAGCATGAACCCGTGCCTGGAAGTAAGGCCCTGATTTGCCCTGCAGAAGCGGAGGCGTGCTGCAGCTTCCAGGAGGCGGAGGCCTCTGCTCTGCATACCTTGAACGGCAGCACAGCTTTCTGGACACCTGGGAGGCGAGCCGGGGCACCCTGTTTCCGGCAGGAACACTGAGTAACCCCAGGCGCACCTGGGTCTGCTAAGCAACATCCAGGCCCGTAGCCCTTTAGAGCCCCTCTGTGCACGCCGAGCGTAGGGAAACGCACTGCCCTCTCTTTTGGAGCAGCTTGGTTTCCTCAGCACTCGCACACGTTCACGAACACCGTTCTGGCACATCCCACATGGCGCGGAGGTCTTACGCGTTGCCCTAATCGGAGCTGCGCTCAGAGTAACCTCGTCTTCGCATTCCATCCAGGACCTCCTGACTGAAGGCACCCTGCCTCCTAAAGGACGGCGGTTTGGGTTCTTACTGCAATTCAAGTCCTGTTCCTTCTTTGGCACTGCAGGCTGCCCCAGGCCCAGAGGAGCAGCTACGGCGTTCCTTGGTTGAGACAGTTCGCTGGATGCTGGCCTCCTTACTTCGATAAGTTGACTCAGGGAAGGAAACACTGTGTAACCGGTGTCTCTTGGGACTCGTTAGAAACCACAGGGATGTACGCTGAGTGTGCCCATGAAAACGGGAGATTGCTGGAACTAGCCCTGCTTTCCCATTTGGAGGGCGGCATTCATGCCTGCCTTGAAGCTCCCTGACATTCCCGGCTCCCGACAGGCCGGTGAGCCCTGGAAGAATGCTTCGGGGAAAATTATGAGTTTGCTCTCTCTAAACCAGGGGCTTCCGTGGCCGCAGTGGTGGACCGCATCACAGGCTCTAGAGCTCAAGGGAACCTCAACGTGAGAACTCACCTCCAGGTTAGGCCCTGAGTAGCCGTGCAGAAAGGGAGGCATGCAGCTCTTTCCAGGAGTTCTTAGTCGCTTTGTTTTAAAGGAAGTACACGTCCGAGGACTCCTAGGCCCCACGGGTGTGCATCATTTTCCCTCCAAGGTCACTGAGTGCCTCCAGACACCTGTGGGCCGGCTGAGCAACGTCGAGGTCCACTGGTTGATTCCCTCGGAGGACCCCTGTGCGTGCCGAGTGCTGGGCAACCACACACTGCGCGTTCCTTGGGTAGCGCTACATCTCCAGAGCCCTCGAACGCCCTCAGGACAACATGGCTGGTGAGTGCGAAGTGCCCAGGAAGACTCTGTCATGGCCCTTGTGTGAGCTGCCATGAGAGAACGCTGTGCTTGGAACACTGCGAGGCCCGCCCTCGTACCTGACGTCACTCTGCTGGAGGAGAAAGTCAGCATCTTAGCATGCCGTGTGGCTCCCGGCACACCCAGCGTGAAACCGTGCCTGGAAGTAAGGCCCTGATTTGCCGTGCAGAAGCGGAGGCGTGCTGCAGCTTCCAGGAGGCGGAGGCCTCTGCTCTGCATACCTTGAACGGCAGCACAGCTTTCTGGACACCTGGGAGGCGAGCCGGGGCACCCTGTTCCCGGCAGGAACACTGAGTAACCCCAGGCGCACCTGGGTCTGCTAAGCAGCATCCAGGCCCGTAGCCCTTTAGAGCCCCTCTGTGCACGCCGAGCATAGGGAAACGCACTGCCCTCTCTTTTGGAGCAGCTTGGTTTCCTCAGCACTCGCACACGTTCACGAACACCGTTCTGGCACATCCCACATGGCGCGGAGGTCTTACGCGTTGCCCTAATCGGAGCTGCGTTCAGAGTAACCCTCGTCTTCGCATTCCATCCAGGACCTCCTGACTGAAGGCACCGTGCCTCCTAGAGGACGACGGCTTGGGTTCTTACTGCAATTCAAGTCCTGTTCCTTCTTTGGCACTGCAGGCAGCCCCAGGCCCAGAGGAGCAGCTACGGCGTTCCTTGGTTGAGATGGTTCGCTGGATGCGGGCCTCCGTACTTCGATAAGTTGACTCAGGGAAGGAAACAGAGGGTAACCGGTGTCTCTTGGGACTCGTTAGAAACCACAGGGATGTACGCTGAGTGTGCCCATGAAAACGGGGGCCTGCTGGAACTAGCCCTGCTTTCCCATTTGGAGGGCGGCATTCATGCCTGCCTTGAAGCTCCCTGACATTCCCGGCTCCCGACAGGCCAGTGAGCCCTGGAAGAATGCTTCGGGGAAAATTATGAGTTTGCTCTCTCTAAACCAGGGGCTTCCGTGGCCGCGGTGGCGGTCTGCATGACAGGCTCTAGAGCTAATGGGAACCTCAACGTGAGAACTCGCCTCCAGGTTAGGCCCTGAGTAGCCGTGCAGAAAGGGAGGCATGCAGCTCTTTCCAGGAGTTCTTAGTCGCTTTGTTTTAAAGGAAGTACACGTCCGGGGACTCCTAGGCCCCACGGGTGTGCATCATTTTCCCTCCAAGGTCACTGAGTGCCTCCAGACACCTGTGGGCCGGCTGAGCAACGTCGAGGTCCACTGGTTGATTCCCTCGGAGGACCCCTGTGCGTGCCGAGTGCTGGGCAACCACACACTGCGCGTTCCTTTGGTAGCGCTACATCTCCAGAGCCCTCGAACGCCCTCAGGACAACATGGCTGGTGAGTGCGAAGTGCCCAGGAAGACTCTGTCATGGCCCTTGTGTGAGCTGCCATGAGAGAACGCTGTGCTTGGAACACTGCGAGGCCCGCCCTCGTACCTGACGTCACTCTGCTGGAGGAGAAAGTCAGCATCTTAGCATGCCGTGTGGCTCCCGGCACACCCAGCGTGAACCCGTGCCTGGAAGTAAGGCCCTGATTTGCCGTGCAGAAGCGGAGTCATGCTGCAGCTTCCAGGAGGCGGAGGCCTCTGCTCTGCATACCTTGAACGGCAGCACAGCTTTCTGGACAGCTGGGAGGCGAGCCGGGGCACCCTGTTCCCGGCAGGAACACTGAGTAACCCCAGGCGCACCTGGGTCTGCTAAGCAACATCCAGGTCCGTAGCCCTTTAGAGCCCCTCTGTGCACGCCGAGCATAGGGAAACGCACTGCCCTCTCTTTTGGAGCAGCTTGGTTTCCTCAGCACTTGCACACGTTCACGAACACCGTTCTGGCACATCCCACATGGCGCGGAGGTCTTACGCGTTGCCCTAATCGGAGCTGCGTTCAGAGTAACCCTCGTCTTCGCATTCCATCCAGGACCTCCTGACTGAAGGCACCGTGCCTCCTAGAGGACGACGGCTTGGGTTCTTACTGCAATTCAAGTCCTGTTTCTTCTTTGGCACTGCAGGCAGCCCCAGGCCCAGAGGAGCAGCTACGGCGTTCCTTGGTTGAGACAGTTCGCTGGATGCGGGACTCCCTACTTCGATAAGTTGACTCAGGGAAGGAAACACAGGGTAACCGGTGTCTCTTGGGACTCGTTAGAAACCACAGGGATGTACGCTGAGTGTGCCCATGAAAACGGGGGATTGCTGGAACTAGCCCTGCTTTTCCATTTTGAGGGCGGCATTCATGCCTGCCTTGAAGCTCCCTGACATTCCCGGCTCCCGACAGGCCAGTGAGCCCTGGAAGAATGCTTCGGGGAAAATTATGAGTTTGCTCTCTCTAAACCAGGGGCTTCCGTGGCCGCGGTGGCGGTCCGCATGACAGGCTCTAGAGCTAAAGGGAACCTCAACGTGAGAACTCGCCTCCAGGTTAGGCCCTGAGGAGCCGTGCAGAAAGGGAGGCATGCAGCTCTTTCCAGGAGTTCTTAGTCGCTTATGCGCTTTGTTTTAAAGGAAGTACACGTCCGGGTACTCCTAGGCCCCACGGGTGTGCATCATTTTCCCTCCAAGGTCACTGAGTGCCTCCAGACACCTGTGGGCCGGCTGAGCAACGTCGAGGTCCACTGGTTGATTCCCTCGGAGGACCCCTGTGCGTGCCGAGTGCTGGGCAACCACACACTGCGCGTTCCTTGGGTAGCGCTACATCTCCAGAGCCCTCGAACGCCCTCAGGACAACATGGCTGGTGAGTGCGAAGTGCCCAGGAAGACTCTGTCATGGCCCTTGTGTGAGCTCCCATGAGAGAACGCTGTGCTTGGAATACTGCGAGGCCCGCCCTCGTACCTGACGTCACTCTGCTGGAGGAGAAAGTCAGCATCTTAGCATGCTGTGTGGCTCCCGGCACGCCCAGCGTGAACCCGTGCCTGGAAGTAAGGCCCTGAATTGCCGTGCAGAAGCGGAGGTGTGCTGCAGCTTCCAGGAGGCGGAGGCCTCTGCTCTGCATACCTTGAACGGCAGCACAGCTTTCTGGACACCTGGGAGGCTAGCCGGGCCACCCGGTTCCCGGCAGGAACACCGAGTAACCCCAGGCGCACCTGGGTCTGCTAAGCAACATCCAGGCCCGTAGCCCTTTAGAGCCCCTCTGTGCACGCTGAGCGTAGGGAAACGCACTGCCCTCTCTTTTGGAGCAGCTTGGTTTCCTCAGCACTCGCACACGTTCACGAACACCGTTCTGGCACATCCCACATGGCGCGGAGGTCTTACGCGTTGCCCTAATCGGAGCTGCGCTCAGAGTAACCTTCGTCTTCGCATTCCATCTGGGACCTCCTGACTGAAGGCACCGTGCCTCCTAGAGGACGGCGGCTTGGGTTCTTACTGCAATTCAAGTCCTGTTCCTTCTTTGGCACTGCAGGCAGCCCCAGGCCCAGAGGAGCAGCTACGGCGTTCCTTTCTTGAGACGGTTCGCTGGATGCGGGCTTCCCTACTTCGATAAGTTGACTCAGGGAAGGAAACAGAGGGTAACCGGTGTCTCTTGGGACTCGTTAGAAACCACAGGGATGTACGCTGAGTGTGCCCATGAAAACGGGGGCCTGCTGGAACTAGCCCTGCTTTCCCATTTGGAGGGCGGCATTCATGCCTGCCTTGAAGCTCCCTGACATTCCCGGCTCCCGACAGGCCAGTGAGCCCTGGAAGAATGCTTCGGGGAAAATTATGAGTTTGCTCTCTCTAAACCAGGGGCTTCCGTGGCCGCGGTGGCGGTCCGCATGACAGGCTCTAGAGCTAATGGGAACCTCAACGTGAGAACTCGCCTCCAGGTTAGGCCCTGAGTAGCCGTGCAGAAAGGGAGGCATGCAGCTCTTTCCAGGAGTTCTTAGTCGCTTTGTTTTAAAGGAAGTACACGTCCGGGGACTCCTAGGCCCCACGGGTGTGCATCATTTTCCCTCCAAGGTCACTGAGTGCCTCCAGACACCTGTGGGCCAGCTGAGCAACGTCGAGGTCCACTGGTTGATTCCCTCGGAGGACCCCTGTGCGTGCCGAGTGCTGGGCAACCACACACTGCGCGTTCCTTGGGTAGCGTTACATCTCCAGAGCCCTCGAACGCCCTCAGGACAACATGGCTGGTGAGTGCGAAGTGCCCAGGAAGACTCTGTCATGGCCCTTGTGTGAGCTGCCATGAGAGAACGCTGTGCTTGGAACACTGCGAGGCCCGCCCTCGTACCTGAAGTCACTCTGCTGGAGGAGAAAGTCAGCATCTTAGCATGCTGTGTGGCTCCCGGCACACCCAGCGTGAACCCGTGCCTGGAAGTAAGGCCCTGATTTCCGTGCAGAAGCGGAGGCGTGCTGCAGCTTCCAGGAGGCGGAGGGCTCTGCTCTGCATACCTTAAATGGCAGCACAGCTTTCTGGACACCTGGGAGGCTAGCCGGGCCACCCTGTTCCCGGCAGGAACACCGAGTAACCCCAGGCGCACCTGGGTCTGCTAAGCAACTTCCAGGCCCGTAGCCCTTTAGAGCCCCTCTGTGCACGCTGAGCGTAGGGAAACGCACTGCCCTCTCTTTTGGAGCAGCTTGGTTTCCTCAGCACTCGCACACGGTCACGAACACCGTTCTGGCACATCCCACATGGCGCGGAGGTCTTACGCGTTGCCCTAATCGGAGCTGCGCTCAGAGTAACCCTTGTCTTCGCATTCCAACCAGGACCTCCTGACTGAAGGCACCGTGCCTCCTAGAGGACGGCGGCTTGGGTTCTTACTGCAATTCAAGTCCTGTTCCTTCTTTGGCACTGCAGGCAGCCCCAGGCCCAGAGGAGCAGCTACGGCGTTCCTTGGTTGAGACGGTTCGCTGGATGCGGGCTTCCCTACTTCGATAAGTTGACTCAGGGAAGGAAACAGAGGGTAACCGGTGTCTCTTGGGATTCGTTAGAAACCACAGGGATGTACGCTGAGTGTGCCCATGAAAACGGGGGCCTGCTGGAACTAGCCCTGCTTTCCCATTTGGAGGGCGGCATTCATGCCTGCCTTGAAGCTCCCTGACATTCCCGGCTCCCGACAGGCCAGTGAGCCCTGGAAGAATGCTTCGGGGAAAATTATGAGTTTGCTCTCTCTAAACCAGGGGCTTCCGTGGCCGCGGTGGCGGTCCGCATGACAGGCTCTAGAGCTAATGGGAACCTCAACGTGAGAACTCGCCTCCAGGTTAGGCCCTGAGTAGCCGTGCAGAAAGGGAGGCATGCAGCTCTTTCCAGGAGTTCTTAGTCGCTTTGTTTTAAAGGAAGTACACGTCCGGGGACTCCTAGGCCCCACGGGTGTGCATCATTTTCCCTCCAAGGTCACTGAGTGCCTCCAGACACCTGTGGGCCGGCTGAGCAACGTCGAGGTCCACTGGTTGATTCCCTCGGAGGACCCCTGTGCGTGCCGAGTGCTGGGCAACCACACACTGCGCGTTCCTTGGGTAGCGTTACATCTCCAGAGCCCTCGAACGCCCTCAGGACAACATGGCTGGTGAGTGCGAAGTGCCCAGGAAGACTCTGTCATGGCCCTTGTGTGAGCTGCCATGAGAGAACGCTGTGCTTGGAACACTGCGAGGCCCGCCCTCGTACCTGAAGTCACTCTGCTGGAGGAGAAAGTCAGCATCTTAGCATGCCGTGTGGCTCCCGGCACACCCAGCGTGAACCCGTGCCTGGAAGTAAGGCCCTGATTTCCGTGCAGAAGCGGAGGCGTGCTGCAGCTTCCAGGAGGCGGAGGGCTCTGCTCTGCATACCTTAAATGGCAGCACAGCTTTCTGGACACCTGGGAGGCGAGCCGGGCCACCCTGTTCCCGGCAGGAACACCGAGTAACCCCAGGCGCACCTGGGTCTGCTAAGCAACTTCCAGGCCCGTAGCCCTTTAGAGCCCCTCTGTGCATGCTTAGCGTAGGGAAACGCACTGCCCTCTCTTTTGGAGCAGCTTGGTTTCTGCAGCACTCGCACACGGTCACGAACACCGTTCTGGCACATCCCACATGGCGCGGAGGTCTTACGCGTTGCCCTAATCGGAGCTGCGCTCAGAGTAACCCTTGTCTTCGCATTCCAACCAGGACCTCCTGACTGAAGGCACCGTGCCTCCTAGAGGACGGCGGCTTGGGTTCTTACTGCAGTTCAAGTCCTGTTCCTTCTTTGGCACTGCAGGCAGCCCCAGGCCCAGAGGAGCAGCTACAGCGTTCCTTGGTTGAGACGGTTCGCTGGATGCGGGCCTCCCTACTTCGATAAGTTGACTCAGGGAAGGAAACAGAGGGTAACCGGTGTCTCTTGGGACTCGTTAGAAACCACAGGGATGTACACTGAGTGTGCCCATGAAAACGGGGGCCTGCTGGAACTAGCCCTGCTTTCCCATTTGGAGGGCGGCATTCATGCCTGCCTTGAAGCTCCCCGACATTCCCGGCTCCCAACAGGCCAGTGAGCCCTGGAAGAATGCTTTGGGGAAAATTATGAGTTTGCTCTCTCTAAACCAGGGGCTTCCGTGGCCGCGGTGGCGGTCTGCATGACAGGCTCTAGAGCTAATGGGAACCTCAACGTGAGAACTCGCCTCCAGGTTAGGCCCTGAGTAGCCGTGCAGAAAGGGAGGCATGCAGCTCTTTCCAGGAGTTCTTAGTCGCTTTGTTTTAAAGGAAGTACACGTCCGGGGACTCCTAGGCCCCACGGGTGTGCATCATTTTCCCTCCAAGGTCACTGAGTGCCTCCAGACACCTGTGGGCCGGCTGAGCAACGTCGAGGTCCACTGGTTGATTCCCTCGGAGGACCCCTGTGCGTGCCGAGTGCTGGGCAACCACACACTGCGCGTTCCTTGGGTAGCGCTACATCTCCAGAGCCCTCGAACGCCCTCAGGACAACATGGCTGGTGAGTGCGAAGTGCCCAGGAAGACTCTGTCATGGCCCTTGTGTGAGCTGCCATGAGAGAACGCTGTGCTTGGAACACTGCGAGACCCGCCCTCGTACCTGAAGTCACTCTGCTGGAGGAGAAAGTCAGCATCTTAGCATGCCGTGTGGCTCCCGGCACACCCAGCGTGAACCCGTGCCTGGAAGTAAGGCCCTGATTTCCGTGCAGAAGCGGAGGCGTGCTGCAGCTTCCAGGAGGCGGAGGGCTCTGCTCTGCATACCTTAAATGGCAGCACAGCTTTCTGGACACCTGGGAGGCGAGCCGGGCCACCCTGTTCCCGGCAGGAACACCGAGTAACCCCAGGCGCACCTGGGTCTGCTAAGCAACTTCCAGGCCCGTAGCCCTTTAGAGCCCCTCTATGCATGCTGAGCGTAGGGAAACGCACTGCCCTCTCTTTTGGAGCAGCTTGGTTTCCTCAGCACTCGCACACGGTCACGAACACCGTTCTGGCACATCCCACATGGCGCGGAGGTCTTACGCGTTGCCCTAATCGGAGCTGCGCTCAGAGTAACCCTCGTCTTCGCATTCCAACCAGGACCTCCTGACTGAAGGCACCGTGCCTCCTAGAGGACGGCGGCTTGGGTTCTTACTGCAATTCAAGTCCTGTTCCTTCTTTGGCACTGCAGGCAGCCCCAGGCCCAGAGGAGCAGCTACGGCGTTCCTTGCTTGAGACGGTTCGCTGGATGCGGGCCTCCCTACTTCGATAAGTTGACTCAGGGAAGGAAACAGAGGGTAACCGGTGTCTCTTGGGACTCGTTAGAAACCACAGGGATGTACGCTGAGTGTGCCCATGAAAACGGGGGCCTGCTGGAACTAGCCCTGCTTTCCCATTTGGAGGGCGGCATTCATGCCTGCCTTGAAGCTCCCTGACATTCCCGGCTCCCGACAGGCCAGTGAGCCCTGGAAGAATGCTTCGGGGAAAATTATGAGTTTGCTCTCTCTAAACCAGGGGCTTCCGTGGCCGCGGTGGCGGTCTGCATGACAGGCTCTAGAGCTAATGGGAACCTCAACGTGAGAACTCGCCTCCAGGTTAGGCCCTGAGTAGCCGTGCAGAAAGGGAGGCATGCAGCTCTTTCCAGGAGTTCTTAGTCGCTTTGTTTTAAAGGAAGTACACGTCCGGGGACTCCTAGGCCCCACGGGTGTGCATCATTTTCCCTCCAAGGTCACTGAGTGCCTCCAGACACCTGTGGCCTGGCTGAGCAACGTCGAGGTCCACTGGTTGATTCCCTCGGAGGACCCCTGTGCGTGCCGAGTGCTGGGCAACCACACACTGCGCGTTCCTTGGGTAGCGCTACATCTCCAGAGCCCTCGAACGCCCTCAGGACAACATGGCTGGTGAGTGCGAAGTGCCCAGGAAGACTCTGTCATGGCCCTTGTGTGAGCTGCCATGAGAGAACGCTGTGCTTGGAACACTGCGAGGCCCGCCCTCGTACCTGAAGTCACTCTGCTGGAGGAGAAAGTCAGCATCTTAGCATGCCGTGTGGCTCCCGGCACACCCAGCGTGAACCCGTGCCTGGAAGTAAGGCCCTGATTTCCGTGCAGAAGCGGAGGCGTGCTGCAGCTTCCAGGAGGCGGAGGGCTCTGCTCTGCATACCTTAAATGGCAGCACAGCTTTCTGGACACCTGGGAGGCGAGCCGGGCCACCCTGTTCCCGGCAGGAACACCGAGTAACCCCAGGCGCACCTGGGTCTGCTAAGCAACTTTCAGGCCCGTAGCCCTTTAGAGCCCCTCTATGCATGCTGAGCGTAGGGAAACGCACTGCCCTCTCTTTTGGAGCAGCTTGGTTTCCTCAGCACTCGCACACGGTCACGAACACCGTTCTGGCACATCCCACATGGCGCGGAGGTCTTACGCGTTGCTCTAATCTGAGCTGCGTTCAGAGTAACCCTCGTCTTCGCATTCCATCCAGGACCTCCTGACTGAAGGCACCGTGCCTCCTAGAGGACGACGGCTTGGGTTCTTACTGCAATTCAAGTCCTGTTTCTTCTTTGGCACTGCAGGCAGCCCCAGGCCCAGAGGAGCAGCTACGGCGTTCCTTGGTTGAGACAGTTCGCTGGATGCGGGACTCCCTACTTCGATAAGTTGACTCAGGGAAGGAAACACAGGGTAACCGGTGTTTCTTGGGACTCGTTAGAAACCACAGGGATGTACGCTGAGTGTGCCCATGAAAACGGGGGATTGCTGGAACTAGCCCTGCTTTCCCATTTGGAGGGCGGCATTCATGCCTGCCTTGAAGCTCCCTGACATTCCCGGCTCCCGACAGGCCAGTGAGCCCTGGAAGAATGCTTCGGGGAAAATTATGAGTTTGCTCTCTCTAAACCAGGGGCTTCCGTGGCCGCGGTGGCGGTCCGCATGACAGGCTCTAGAGCTAAAGGGAACCTCAACGTGAGAACTCGCCTCCAGGTTAGGCCCTGAGGAGCCATGCAGAAAGGGAGGCATGCAGCTCTTTCCAGGAGTTCTTAGTCGCTTATGCACTTTGTTTTAAAGGAAGTACACGTCCGGGGACTCCTTGGCCCCACGGGTGTGCATCATTTTCCCTCCAAGGTCACTGAGTGCCTCCAGACACCTGGGGGCCGGCTGAGCAACGTCGAGGTCCACTGGTTGATTCCCTCGGAGGACCCCTGTGCGTGCCGAGTGCTGGGCAACCACACACTGCGCGTTCCTTGGGTAGTGCTACATCTCCAGAGCCCTCGAACGCCCTCAGGACAACATGGCTGGTGAGTGCGAAGTGCCCAGGAAGACTCTGTCATGGCCCTTGTGTGAGCTGACATGAGAGAACGCTGTGCTTGGAACACTGCGAGGCCCGCCCTCGTACCTGAAGTCACTCTGCTGGAGGAGAAAGTCAGCATCTTAGCATGCCGTGTGGCTACCGGCACACCCAGCGTGAACCCGTTCCTGGAAGTAAGGCCCTGATTTGCCGTGCAGAAGCGGAGGCGTGCTACAGCTTCCAGTAGGCGGAGGCCTCTGCTCTGCATACCTTGAACGGCAGCACAGCTTTCTGGACACCTGGGAGGCGAGCCGGGGCACCCTGTTCCCGGCAGGAACACTGAGTAACCCCAGGCGCACCTGGGTCTGCTAAGCAACATCCAGGCCCGTAACCCTTTAGAGCCCCTCTGTGCACACCGAGCATAGGGAAACGCACTGCCCTCTCTTTTGGAGCAGCTTGGTTTCCTCAGCACTTGCACACGTTCACGAACACCGTTCTGGCACATCCCACATGGCGCGGAGGTCTTACGCGTTGCCCTAATCGGAGCTGCGTTCAGAGTAACCCTCGTCTTCGCATTCCATCCAGGACCTCCTGACTGAAGGCACCGTGCCTCCTAGAGGACGGCGGCTTGGGTTCTTACTGCAATTCAAGTCCTGTTCCTTCTTTGGCACTGCAGGCAGCCCCAGGCCCAGAGGATCAGCTACGGCGTTCCTTGTTTGAGACGGTTCGCTGGATGCGGGCCTCCGTACTTCGATAAGTTGACTCAGGGAAGGAAACAGAGGGTAACCGGTGTCTCTTGGGACTCGTTAGAAACCACAGGGATGTACGCTGAGTGTGCCCATGAAAACGGGGGCCTGCTGGAACTAGCCCTGCTTTCCCATTCGGAGGGCGGCATTCATGCCTGCCTTGAAGCTCCCTGACATTCCCGGCTCCCGACAGGCCAGTGAGCCCTGGAAGAATGCTTCGGGGAAAATTATGAGTTTGCTCTCTCTAAACCAGGGGCTTCCGTGGCCGCGGTGGCGGTCCGCATGACAGGCTCTAGAGCTAAAGGGAACCTCAACGTGAGAACTCGCCTCCAGGTTAGGCCCTGAGTAGCCGTGCAGAAAGGGAGGCATGCAGCTCTTTCCAGGAGTTCTTAGTCACTTTGTTTTAAAGGAAGTACACGTCCGGGGACTCCTAGGCCCCACGGGTGTGCATCATTTTCCCTCCAAGGTCACTGAGTGCCTCCAGACACCTGTGGGCCGGCTGAGCAACGTCGAGGTCCACTGATTGATTCCCTCGGAGGACCCCTGTGTGTGCCGAGTGCTGGGCAACCACACACTGCGCGTTCCTTGGGTAGCGCTATATCTCCAGAGCCCTCGAACGGCCTCAGGACAACATGGCTGGTGAGTGCGAAGTGCCCAGGAAGACTCTGTCATGGCCCTTGTGTGAGCTGCCATGAGAGAACGCTGTGCTTGGAACACTGCGAGGCCCGCCCTCGTACCTGAAGTCACTCTGCTCGAGGAGAAAGTCAGCATCTTAGCATGCTGTGTGGCTCCCGGCACACCCAGCATGAACCCGTGCCTGGAAGTAAGGCCCTGATTTGCCGTGCAGAAGCGGAGGCGTGCTGCAGCTTCCAGGAGGCGGTGGCCTCTGCTCTGCATACCTTGAACGGCAGCACAGCTTTCTGGACACCTGGGAGGCTAGCCGGGGCACCCTGTTCCCGGCAGGAACACCGAGTAACCCCAGGCGCACCTGGGTCTGCTAAGCAACATCCAGGCCCGTAGCCCTTTAGAGCCCCTCTGTGCATGCCGAGCGTAGGGAAACGCACTGCCCTCTCTTTTGGAGCAGCTTGGTTTCCTCAGCACTCGCACACGTTCACGAACACCGTTCTGGCACATCCCACATGGCGCGGAGGTCTTACGCGTTGCCCGAATCGGAGCTGCGCTCAGAGTAACCTTCGTCTTCGCATTCCATCCAGGACCTCCTGACTGAAGGCACCGTGCCTCCTAGAGGACGGCGGCTTGGGTTCTTACTGCAATTCAAGTCCTGTTCCTTCTTTGGCACTGCAGGCAGCCCCAGGCCCAGAGGAGCAGCTACGGCGTTCCTTGCTTGAGACGGTTCGCTGGATGCGGGCCTCCGTACTTCGATAAGTTGACTCAGGGAAGGAAACAGAGGGTAACCGGTGTCTCTTGGGACTCGTTAGAAACCACAGGGATGTACGCTGAGTGTGCCCATGAAAACGGGGGCCTGCTGGAACTAGCCCTGCTTTCCCATTTGGAGGGCGGCATTCATGCCTGCCTTGAAGCTCCCTGACATTCCCGGCTCCCGACAGGCCAGTGAGCCCTGGAAGAATGCTTCGGGGAAAATTATGAGTTTGCTCTCTCTAAACCAGGGGCTTCCGTGGCCGCGGTGGCGGTCCGCATGAGAGGCTCTAGAGCTAAAGGGAACCTCAACGTGAGAACTCGCCTCCAGGTTAGGCCCTGAGTAGCCGTGCAGAAAGGGAGGCATTCAGCTCTTTCCAGGAGTTCTTAGTCGCTTTCTTTTAAAGGAAGTACACGTCCGGGGACTCCTAGGCCCCACGGGTGTGCATCATTTTCCCTCCAAGGTCACTGAGTGCCTCCAGACACCTGTGGGCCGGCTGAGCAACGTCGAGGTCCACTGGTTGATTCCCTCGGAGGACCCCTGTGCGTGCCGAGTGCTGGGCAACCACACACTGCGCGTTCCTTGGGTAGCGCTACATCTCCAGAGCCCTCGAACGGCCTCAGGACAACATGGCTGGTGAGTGCGAAGTGCCCAGGAAGACTCTGTCATGGCCCTTGTGTGAGCTGCCATGAGAGAACGCTGTGCTTGGAACACTGCGAGGCCCGCCCTCGTACCTGAAGTCACTCTGCTCGAGGAGAAAGTCAGCATCTTAGCATGCTGTGTGGCTCCCGGCACACCCAGCGTGAACCCATGCCTGGAAGTAAGGCCCTGATTTGCCGTGCAGAAGCGGAGGCGTGCTGCAGCTTCCAGGAGGCGGTGGCCTCTGCTCTGCATACGTTGAACGGCAGCACAGCTTTCTGGACAGCTGGGAGGCTAGCCGGGCCACCCTGTTCCCGGCAGGAACACCGAGTAACCCCAGGCGCACCTGGGTCTGCTAAGCAACATCCAGGCCCGTAGCCCTTTAGAGCCCCTCTGTGCACGCCGAGCATAGGGAAACGCACTGCCCTCTCTTTTGGAGCAGCTTGGTTTCCTCAGCACTCGCACACGTTCACGAACACCGTTCTGGCACATCCCACATGGCGCGGAGGTCTTACGCGTTGCCCTAATCGGAGCTGCGCTCAGAGTAACCTTCGTCTTCGCATTCCATCCAGGACCTCCTGACTGAAGGCACCGTGCCTCCTAGAGGACGGCGGCTTGGGTTCTTACTGCAATTCAAGTCCTGTTCCTTCTTTGGCACTGCAGGCAGCCCCAGGCCCAGAGGAGCAGCTACGGCGTTCCTTGCTTGAGACGGTTCGCTGGATGCGGGCCTCCGTACTTCGATAAGTTGACTCAGGGAAGGAAACAGAGGGTAACCGGTGTCTCTTGGGACTCGTTAGAAACCACAGGGATGTATGCTGTGTGTGCCCATGAAAACGGGGGCCTGCTGGAACTAGCCCTGCTTTCCCATTTGGAGGGCGGCATTCATGCCTGCCTTGAAGCTCCCTGACATTCCCGGCTCCCGACAGGCCAGTGAGCCCTGGAAGAATGCTTCGGGGAAAATTATGAGTTTGCTCTCTCTAAACCAGGGGCTTCCGTGGCCGCGGTGGCGGTCTGCATGACAGGCTATAGAGCTAATGGGAACCTCAACGTGAGAACTCACCTCCAGGTTAGGCCCTGAGTAGCCGTGCAGAAAGGGAGGCATGCAGCTCTTTCCAGGAGTTCTTAGTCGCTTTGTTTTAAAGGAAGTACACGTCCGGGGACTCCTAGGCCCCACGGGTGTGCATCATTTTCCCTCCAAGGTCACTGAGTGCCTCCAGACACCTGTGGGCCGGCTGAGCAACGTCGAGGTCCACTGGTTGATTCCCTCGGAGGACCCCTGTGCGTGCCGAGTGCTGGGCAACCACACACTGCGCGTTCCTTGAGGAGCGCTACATCTCCAGAGCCCTCGAACGCCCTCAGGACAACATGGCTGGTGAGTGCGAAGTGCCCAGGAAGACTCTGTCATGGCCCTTGTGTGAGCTGCCATGAGAGAACGCTGTGCTTGGAACACTGCGAGGCCCGCCCTCGTACCTGAAGTCACTCTGCTCGAGGAGAAAGTCAGCATCTTAGCATGCTGTGTGGCTCCCGGCACACCCAGCGTGAACCCGTGCCTGGAAGTAAGGCCCTGATTTGCCGTGCAGAAGCGGAGGCGTGCTGCAGCGTCCAGGAGTCGGAGGCCTCTGCTCTGCATACCTTGAACGGCAGCACAGCTTTCTGGACACCTGGGAGGCGAGCCGGGGCACCCTGTTCCCGGCAGGAACACTGAGTAACCCCAGGCGCACCTGGGTCTGCTAAGCAACATCCAGGCCCGTAGCCCTTTAGAGCCCCTCTGTGCACGCCGAGCGTAGGGAAACGCACTGCCCTCTCTTTTGGAGCAGCTTGGTTTCCTCAGCACTCGCACACGTTCACGAACACCGTTCTGGCACATCCCACATGGCGCGGAGGTCTTACGCGTTGCCCTAATCGGAGCTGCGCTCAGAGTAACCTTCGTCTTCGCATTCCATCCAGGACCTCCTGACTGAAGGCACCGTGCCTCCTAGAGGACGGCGGCTTGGGTTCTTACTGCAATTCAAGTCCTGTTCCTTCTTTGGCACTGCAGGCAGCCCCAGGCCCAGAGGAGCAGCTACGGCGTTCCTTGGTTGAGACGGTTCGCTGGATGCGGGCCTCCCTACTTCGATAAGTTGACTCAGGGAAGGAAACAGAGGGTAACCGGTGTCTCTTGGGACTCGTTAGAAACCACAGGGATGTACGCTGAGTGTGCCCATGAAAACGGGGGCCTGCTGGAACTAGCCCTGCTTTCGCATTTGGAGGGCGGCATTCATGCCTGCCTTGAAGCTCCCTGACATTCCCGGCTCCCGAAAGGCCAGTGAGCCCTGGAAGAATGCTTCGGGGAAAATTATGAGTTTGCTCTCTCTAAACCAGGGGCTTCTGTGGCCGCGGTGGCGGTCTGCATGACAGGCTCTAGAGCTAATGGGAACCTCAACGTGAGAACTCACCTCCAGGTTAGGCCCTGAGTAGCCGTGCAGAAAGGGAGGCATGCAGCTCTTTCCAGGAGTTCTTAGTCGCTTTGTTTTAAAGGAAGTACACGTCCGGGGACTCCTAGGCCCCACGGGTGTGCATCATTTTCCCTCCAAGGTCACTGAGTGCCTCCAGACACCTGTGGGCCGGCTGAGCAACGTCGAGGTCCACTGGTTGATTCCCTCGGAGGACCCCTGTGCGTGCCGAGTGCTGGGCAACCACACACTGTGCGTTCCTTGGGTAGCGCTACATCTCCAGAGCCCTCGAACGCCCTCAGGACAACATGGCTGGTGAGTGCAAAGTGCCCAGGAAGACTCTGTCATGGCCCTTGTGTGAGCTGCCATGAGAGAACGCTGTGCTTGGAACACTGCGAGGCCCGCCCTCGGACCTGAAGTCACTCTGCTGGAGGAGAAAGTCAGCATCTTAGCATGCCGTGTGGCTCCCGGCACACCCAGCGTGAACCCGTGCCTGGAAGTAAGGCCCTGATTTGCCGTGCAGAAGCGGAGGCGTGCTGCAGCTTCCAGGAGGCGGAGGCCTCTGCTCTGCATACCTTGAACGGCAGTACAGCTTTCTGGACACCTGGGAGGCTAGCCGGGGCACCCTGTTCCCGGCAGGAACACTGAGTAACCCCAGGCGCACCTGGGTCTGCTAAGCAACATCCAGGCCCGTAGCCCTTTAGAGCCCCTCTGTGCACGCCGAGCGTAGGGAAACGCACTGCCCTCTCTTTTGGAGCAGCTTGGTTTCCTCAGCACTTGCACACGTTCACGAACACCGTTCTGGCACATCCCACATGGCGCGGAGGTATTACCCATTGCCCTAATCGGAGCTGCGTTCAGAGTAACCCTCGTCTTCGCATTCCATCCAGGACCTCCTGACTGAAGGCACCGTGCCTCCTAGAGGACGACGGCTTGGGTTCTTACTGCAATTCAAGTCCTGTTCCTACTTTGGCACTGCAGGCAGCCCCAGGCCCAGAGGAGCAGCTACGGCGTTCCTTGGTTGAGACGGTTCGCTGGATGCGGGCCTCCCTACTTCGATAAGTTGACTCAGGGAAGGAAACAGAGGGTAACCGGTGTCTCTTGGGACTCGTTAGAAACCACAGGGATGTACGCTGAGTGTGCCCATGAAAACGGGGGATTGCTGGAACTAGCCCTGCTTTCCCATTTGGAGGGCGGCATTCATGCCTGCCTTGAAGCTCCCTGACATTCCCGGCTCCCAACAGGCCAGTGAGCCCTGGAAGAATGCTTCGGGGAAAATTATGAGTTTGCTCTCTCTAAACCAGGGGCTACCGTGGCCGCGGTGGCGGTCCGCATGACAGGCTCTAGAGCTAATGGGAACCTCAACGTGAGAACTCACCTCCAGGTTAGGCCCTGAGTAGTCGTGCAGAAAGGGAGGCATGCAGCTCTTTCCAGCAGTTCTTAGTCGCTTTGTTTTAAAGGAAGTACACGTCCGGGGACTCCTAGGTCCCACGGGTGTGCATCATTTTCCCTCCAAGGTCACTGAGTGCCTCCAGACACCTGTGGGCCGGCTGAGCAACGTCGAGGTCCACTGGTTGATTCCCTCGGAGGACCCCTGTGCGTGCCGAGTGCTGGGCAACCACACACTGCGCGTTCCTTGGGTAGCGCTA
Source organism: Globicephala melas (assembly GCF_963455315.2). Taxonomy (NCBI): domain Eukaryota; kingdom Metazoa; phylum Chordata; class Mammalia; order Artiodactyla; family Delphinidae; genus Globicephala; species Globicephala melas. The sequence goes on from NW_027207217.1 coordinate 336,573, forward strand.
CATCTCCAGAGCCCTCGAACGGCCTCAGGACAACATGGCTGGTGAGTGCGAAGTGCCCAGGAAGACTCTGTCATGGCCCTTGTGTGAGCTGCCATGAGAGAATGCTGTGCTTGGAACACTGCGAGGCCCGTCCTCGTACCTGAAGTCACTCTGCTCGAGGAGAAAGTCAGCATCTTAGCATGTTGTGTGGCTCCCGGCACACCCAGCGTGAACCCGTACCTGGAAGTAAGGCCCTGATTTGCCGTGCAGAAGTGGAGGCGTGCTGCAGCTTCCAGGAGGCGGAGGCCTCTGCTCTGCATACCTTGAACGGCAGCACAGCTTTCTGGACACCTGGGAGGCTAGCCGGGCCACCCTGTTCCCGGCAGGAACACCGAGTAACCCCAGGCGCAACTGGGTCTGCTAAGCAACATCCAGGCCCGTAGCCCTTTAGAGCCCCTCTGTGCACGCCGAGCGTAGGGAAACGCACTGCCCTCTCTTTTGGAGCAGCTTGGTTTCCTCAGCACTCGCACACGTTCACGAACACCGTTCTGGCACATCCCACATGGCGCGGAGGTCTTACGCGTTGCCCTAATCGGAGCTGCGCTCAGAGTAACCTTCGTCTTCGCATTCCATCCAGGACCTCCTGACTGAAGGCACCGTGCCTCCTAGAGGACGGCGGCTTGGGTTCTTACTGCAATTCAAGTCCTGTTCCTTCTTTGGCACTGCAGGCAGCCCCAGGCCCAGAGGAGCAGCTACGGCGTTCCTTGCTTGAGACGGTTCGCTGGATGCGGGCCTCCGTACTTCGATAAGTTGACTCAGGGAAGGAAACAGAGGGTAACCGGTGTCTCTTGGGACTCGTTAGAAACCACAGGGATGTACGCTGAGTGTGCCCATGAAAACGGGGGCCTGCTGGAACTAGCCCTGCTTTCCCATTTGGAGGGCGGCATTCATGCCTGCCTTGAAGCTCCCTGACATTCCCGGCTCCCGACAGGCCAGTGAGCCCTGGAAGAATGCTTCGGGGAAAATTATGAGTTTGCTCTCTCTAAACCAGGGGCTTCCGTGGCCGCGGTGGCGGTCCGCATGAGAGGCTCTAGAGCTAAAGGGAACCTCAACGTGAGAACTCGCCTCCAGGTTAGGCCCTGAGTAGCCGTGCAGAAAGGGAGGCATTCAGCTCTTTCCAGGAGTTCTTAGTCGCTTTCTTTTAAAGGAAGTACACGTCCGGGGACTCCTAGGCCCCACGGGTGTGCATCATTTTCCCTCCAAGGTCACTGAGTGCCTCCAGACACCTGTGGGCCGGCTGAGCAACGTCGAGGTCCACTGGTTGATTCCCTCGGAGGACCCCTGTGCGTGCCGAGTGCTGGGCAACCACACACTGCGCGTTCCTTGGGTAGCGCTACATCTCCAGAGCCCTCGAACGGCCTCAGGACAACATGGCTGGTGAGTGCGAAGTGCCCAGGAAGACTCTGTCATGGCCCTTGTGTGAGCTGCCATGAGAGAACGCTGTGCTTGGAACACTGCGAGGCCCGCCCTCGTACCTGAAGTCACTCTGCTCGAGGAGAAAGTCAGCATCTTAGCATGCTGTGTGGCTCCCGGCACACCCAGCGTGAACCCATGCCTGGAAGTAAGGCCCTGATTTGCCGTGCAGAAGCGGAGGCGTGCTGCAGCTTCCAGGAGGCGGTGGCCTCTGCTCTGCATACGTTGAACGGCAGCACAGCTTTCTGGACAGCTGGGAGGCTAGCCGGGCCACCCTGTTCCCGGCAGGAACACCGAGTAACCCCAGGCGCACCTGGGTCTGCTAAGCAACATCCAGGCCCGTAGCCCTTTAGAGCCCCTCTGTGCACGCCGAGCATAGGGAAACGCACTGCCCTCTCTTTTGGAGCAGCTTGGTTTCCTCAGCACTCGCACACGTTCACGAACACCGTTCTGGCACATCCCACATGGCGCGGAGGTCTTACGCGTTGCCCTAATCGGAGCTGCGCTCAGAGTAACCTTCGTCTTCGCATTCCATCCAGGACCTCCTGACTGAAGGCACCGTGCCTCCTAGAGGACGGCGGCTTGGGTTCTTACTGCAATTCAAGTCCTGTTCCTTCTTTGGCACTGCAGGCAGCCCCAGGCCCAGAGGAGCAGCTACGGCGTTCCTTGCTTGAGACGGTTCGCTGGATGCGGGCCTCCGTACTTCGATAAGTTGACTCAGGGAAGGAAACAGAGGGTAACCGGTGTCTCTTGGGACTCGTTAGAAACCACAGGGATGTATGCTGTGTGTGCCCATGAAAACGGGGGCCTGCTGGAACTAGCCCTGCTTTCCCATTTGGAGGGCGGCATTCATGCCTGCCTTGAAGCTCCCTGACATTCCCGGCTCCCGACAGGCCAGTGAGCCCTGGAAGAATGCTTCGGGGAAAATTATGAGTTTGCTCTCTCTAAACCAGGGGCTTCCGTGGCCGCGGTGGCGGTCTGCATGACAGGCTATAGAGCTAATGGGAACCTCAACGTGAGAACTCACCTCCAGGTTAGGCCCTGAGTAGCCGTGCAGAAAGGGAGGCATGCAGCTCTTTCCAGGAGTTCTTAGTCGCTTTGTTTTAAAGGAAGTACACGTCCGGGGACTCCTAGGCCCCACGGGTGTGCATCATTTTCCCTCCAAGGTCACTGAGTGCCTCCAGACACCTGTGGGCCGGCTGAGCAACGTCGAGGTCCACTGGTTGATTCCCTCGGAGGACCCCTGTGCGTGCCGAGTGCTGGGCAACCACACACTGCGCGTTCCTTGAGGAGCGCTACATCTCCAGAGCCCTCGAACGCCCTCAGGACAACATGGCTGGTGAGTGCGAAGTGCCCAGGAAGACTCTGTCATGGCCCTTGTGTGAGCTGCCATGAGAGAACGCTGTGCTTGGAACACTGCGAGGCCCGCCCTCGTACCTGAAGTCACTCTGCTCGAGGAGAAAGTCAGCATCTTAGCATGCTGTGTGGCTCCCGGCACACCCAGCGTGAACCCGTGCCTGGAAGTAAGGCCCTGATTTGCCGTGCAGAAGCGGAGGCGTGCTGCAGCGTCCAGGAGTCGGAGGCCTCTGCTCTGCATACCTTGAACGGCAGCACAGCTTTCTGGACACCTGGGAGGCGAGCCGGGGCACCCTGTTCCCGGCAGGAACACTGAGTAACCCCAGGCGCACCTGGGTCTGCTAAGCAACATCCAGGCCCGTAGCCCTTTAGAGCCCCTCTGTGCACGCCGAGCGTAGGGAAACGCACTGCCCTCTCTTTTGGAGCAGCTTGGTTTCCTCAGCACTCGCACACGTTCACGAACACCGTTCTGGCACATCCCACATGGCGCGGAGGTCTTACGCGTTGCCCTAATCGGAGCTGCGCTCAGAGTAACCTTCGTCTTCGCATTCCATCCAGGACCTCCTGACTGAAGGCACCGTGCCTCCTAGAGGACGGCGGCTTGGGTTCTTACTGCAATTCAAGTCCTGTTCCTTCTTTGGCACTGCAGGCAGCCCCAGGCCCAGAGGAGCAGCTACGGCGTTCCTTGGTTGAGACGGTTCGCTGGATGCGGGCCTCCCTACTTCGATAAGTTGACTCAGGGAAGGAAACAGAGGGTAACCGGTGTCTCTTGGGACTCGTTAGAAACCACAGGGATGTACGCTGAGTGTGCCCATGAAAACGGGGGCCTGCTGGAACTAGCCCTGCTTTCGCATTTGGAGGGCGGCATTCATGCCTGCCTTGAAGCTCCCTGACATTCCCGGCTCCCGAAAGGCCAGTGAGCCCTGGAAGAATGCTTCGGGGAAAATTATGAGTTTGCTCTCTCTAAACCAGGGGCTTCTGTGGCCGCGGTGGCGGTCTGCATGACAGGCTCTAGAGCTAATGGGAACCTCAACGTGAGAACTCACCTCCAGGTTAGGCCCTGAGTAGCCGTGCAGAAAGGGAGGCATGCAGCTCTTTCCAGGAGTTCTTAGTCGCTTTGTTTTAAAGGAAGTACACGTCCGGGGACTCCTAGGCCCCACGGGTGTGCATCATTTTCCCTCCAAGGTCACTGAGTGCCTCCAGACACCTGTGGGCCGGCTGAGCAACGTCGAGGTCCACTGGTTGATTCCCTCGGAGGACCCCTGTGCGTGCCGAGTGCTGGGCAACCACACACTGTGCGTTCCTTGGGTAGCGCTACATCTCCAGAGCCCTCGAACGCCCTCAGGACAACATGGCTGGTGAGTGCAAAGTGCCCAGGAAGACTCTGTCATGGCCCTTGTGTGAGCTGCCATGAGAGAACGCTGTGCTTGGAACACTGCGAGGCCCGCCCTCGGACCTGAAGTCACTCTGCTGGAGGAGAAAGTCAGCATCTTAGCATGCCGTGTGGCTCCCGGCACACCCAGCGTGAACCCGTGCCTGGAAGTAAGGCCCTGATTTGCCGTGCAGAAGCGGAGGCGTGCTGCAGCTTCCAGGAGGCGGAGGCCTCTGCTCTGCATACCTTGAACGGCAGTACAGCTTTCTGGACACCTGGGAGGCTAGCCGGGGCACCCTGTTCCCGGCAGGAACACTGAGTAACCCCAGGCGCACCTGGGTCTGCTAAGCAACATCCAGGCCCGTAGCCCTTTAGAGCCCCTCTGTGCACGCCGAGCGTAGGGAAACGCACTGCCCTCTCTTTTGGAGCAGCTTGGTTTCCTCAGCACTTGCACACGTTCACGAACACCGTTCTGGCACATCCCACATGGCGCGGAGGTATTACCCATTGCCCTAATCGGAGCTGCGTTCAGAGTAACCCTCGTCTTCGCATTCCATCCAGGACCTCCTGACTGAAGGCACCGTGCCTCCTAGAGGACGACGGCTTGGGTTCTTACTGCAATTCAAGTCCTGTTCCTACTTTGGCACTGCAGGCAGCCCCAGGCCCAGAGGAGCAGCTACGGCGTTCCTTGGTTGAGACGGTTCGCTGGATGCGGGCCTCCCTACTTCGATAAGTTGACTCAGGGAAGGAAACAGAGGGTAACCGGTGTCTCTTGGGACTCGTTAGAAACCACAGGGATGTACGCTGAGTGTGCCCATGAAAACGGGGGATTGCTGGAACTAGCCCTGCTTTCCCATTTGGAGGGCGGCATTCATGCCTGCCTTGAAGCTCCCTGACATTCCCGGCTCCCAACAGGCCAGTGAGCCCTGGAAGAATGCTTCGGGGAAAATTATGAGTTTGCTCTCTCTAAACCAGGGGCTACCGTGGCCGCGGTGGCGGTCCGCATGACAGGCTCTAGAGCTAATGGGAACCTCAACGTGAGAACTCACCTCCAGGTTAGGCCCTGAGTAGTCGTGCAGAAAGGGAGGCATGCAGCTCTTTCCAGCAGTTCTTAGTCGCTTTGTTTTAAAGGAAGTACACGTCCGGGGACTCCTAGGTCCCACGGGTGTGCATCATTTTCCCTCCAAGGTCACTGAGTGCCTCCAGACACCTGTGGGCCGGCTGAGCAACGTCGAGGTCCACTGGTTGATTCCCTCGGAGGACCCCTGTGCGTGCCGAGTGCTGGGCAACCACACACTGCGCGTTCCTTGGGTAGCGCTACATCTCCAGAGCCCTCGAACGGCCTCAGGACAACATGGCTGGTGAGTGCGAAGTGCCCAGGAAGACTCTGTCATGGCCCTTGTGTGAGCTGCCATGAGAGAATGCTGTGCTTGGAACACTGCGAGGCCCGTCCTCGTACCTGAAGTCACTCTGCTCGAGGAGAAAGTCAGCATCTTAGCATGTTGTGTGGCTCCCGGCACACCCAGCGTGAACCCGTACCTGGAAGTAAGGCCCTGATTTGCCGTGCAGAAGTGGAGGCGTGCTGCAGCTTCCAGGAGGCGGAGGCCTCTGCTCTGCATACCTTGAACGGCAGCACAGCTTTCTGGACACCTGGGAGGCTAGCCGGGCCACCCTGTTCCCGGCAGGAACACCGAGTAACCCCAGGCGCAACTGGGTCTGCTAAGCAACATCCAGGCCCGTAGCCCTTTAGAGCCCCTCTGTGCACGCCGAGCGTAGGGAAACGCACTGCCCTCTCTTTTGGAGCAGCTTGGTTTCCTCAGCACTCGCACACGTTCACGAACACCGTTCTGGCACATCCCACATGGCGCGGAGGTCTTACGCGTTGCCCTAATCGGAGCTGCGCTCAGAGTAACCTTCGTCTTCGCATTCCATCCAGGACCTCCTGACTGAAGGCACCGTGCCTCCTAGAGGACGGCGGCTTGGGTTCTTACTGCAATTCAAGTCCTGTTCCTTCTTTGGCACTGCAGGCAGCCCCAGGCCCAGAGGAGCAGCTACGGCGTTCCTTGCTTGAGACGGTTCGCTGGATGCGGGCCTCCGTACTTCGATAAGTTGACTCAGGGAAGGAAACAGAGGGTAACCGGTGTCTCTTGGGACTCGTTAGAAACCACAGGGATGTACGCTGAGTGTGCCCATGAAAACGGGGGATTGCTGGAACTAGCCCTGCTTTCCCATTTGGAGGGCGGCATTCATGCCTGCCTTGAAGCTCCCTGACATTCCCGGCTCCCGACAGGCCAGTGAGCCCTGGAAGAATGCTTCGGGGAAAATTATGAGTTTGCTCTCTCTAAACCAGGGGCTTCCGTGGCCGCGGTGGCGGTCTGCATGACAGGCTCTAGAGCTAATGGGAACCTCAACGTGAGAACTCACCTCCAGGTTAGGCCCTGAGTAGCCGTGCAGAAAGGGAGGCATGCAGCTCTTTCCAGGAGTTCTTAGTCGCTTTGTTTTAAAGGAAGTACACGTCCGGGGACTCCTAGGCCCCACGGGTGTGCATCATTTTCCCTCCAAGGTCACTGAGTGCCTCCAGACACCTGTGGGCCGGCTGAGCAACGTCGAGGTCCACTGGTTGATTCCCTCGGAGGACCCCTGTGCGTGCCGAGTGCTGGGCAACCACACACTGCGCGTTCCTTGAGGAGCGCTACATCTCCAGAGCCCTCGAACGCCCTCAGGACAACATGGCTGGTGAGTGCGAAGTGCCCAGGAAGACTCTGTCATGGCCCTTGTGTGAGCTGCCATGAGAGAACGCTGTGCTTGGAACACTGCGAGGCCCGCCCTCGTACCTGAAGTCACTCTGCTCGAGGAGAAAGTCAGCATCTTAGCATGCTGTGTGGCTCCCGGCACACCCAGCGTGAACCCGTGCCTGGAAGTAAGGCCCTGATTTGCCGTGCAGAAGCGGAGGCGTGCTGCAGCTTCCAGGAGGCGGAGGCCTCTGCTCTGCATACCTTGAACGGCAGCACAGCTTTCTGGACACCTGGGAGGCGAGCCGGGGCACCCTGTTCCCGGCAGGAACACTGAGTAATCCCAGGCGCACCTGGGTCTGCTAAGCAACATCCAGGCCCGTAGCCCTTTAGAGCCCCTCTGTGCACGCCGAGCGTAGGGAAACGCACTGCCCTCTCTTTTGGAGCAGCTTGGTTTCCTCAGCACTCGCACACGTTCACGAACACCGTTCTGGCACATCCCACATGGCGCGGCGGTCTTACGCGTTGCCCTAATCGGAGCTGCGTTCAGAGTAACCCTCGTCTTCGCATTCCATCCAGGACCTCCTGACTGAAGGCACCGTGCCTCCTAGAGGATGACGGCTTGGGTTCTTACTGCAATTCAAGTCCTGTTCCTTCTTTGGCACTGCAGGCAGCCCCAGGCCCAGAGGAGCAGCTACGGCGTTCCTTGGTTGAGAACAGTTCGCTGGATGCGGGACTCCCTACTTCGATAAGTTGACTCATGGAAGGAAACACAGGGTAACCGGTGTCTCTTGGGACTCGTTAGAAACCACAGGGATGTACGCTGAGTGTGCCCATGAAAACGGGGGATTGCTGGAACTAGCCCTGCTTTCCCATTTGGAGGGCGGCATTCATGCCTGCCTTGAAGCTCCCTGACATTCCCGGCTCCCGACAGGCCAGTGAGCCCTGGAAGAATGCTTCGGGGAAAATTATGAGTTTGCTCTCTCTAAACCAGGGGCTTCCGTGGCCGCGGTGGCGGTCTGCATGACAGGCTCTAGAGCTAAAGGGTACCTCAACGTGAGAACTCGCCTCCATGTTAGGCCCTGAGTAGCCGTGCAGAAAGGGAGGCATGCAGCTCTTTCCAGGAGTTCTTAGTCGCTTTGTTTTAAAGGAAGTACACGTCCGGGGACTCCTAGGCCCCACGGGTGTGCATCATTTTCCCTCCAAGGTCACTGAGTGCCTCCAGACAGCTGTGGGCCGGCTGAGCAACGTCGAGGTCCACTGGTTGATTCCCTCGGAGGACCCCTGTGCGTGCCGAGTGCTGGGCAACCACACACTGCGCGTTCCTTGAGGAGCGCTACATCTCCAGAGCCCTCGAACGCCCTCAGGACAACATGGCTGGTGAGTGCGAAGTGCCCTGGAAGACTCTGTCATGGCCCTTGTGTGAGCTGCCATGAGAGAACGCTGTGCTTGGAACACTGCGAGGCCCGCCCTCGTACCTGAAGTCACTCTGCTCGAGGAGAAAGTCAGCATCTTAGCATGCTGTGTGGCTCCCGGCACACCCAGCGTGAACCCGTGCCTGGAAGTAAGGCCCTGATTTGCCGTGCAGAAGCGGAGGCGTGCTGCAGCTTCCAGGAGTCGGAGGCCTCTGCTCTGCATACCTTGAACGGCAGCACAGCTTTCTGGACACCTGGGAGGCGAGCCGGGGCACCCTGTTCCCGGCAGGAACACCGAGTAACCCCAGGCGCACCTGGGTCTGCTAAGCAACATCCAGGCCCGTAGCCCTTTAGAGCCCCTCTGTGCACGCCGAGCGTAGGGAAACGCACTGCCCTCTCTTTAGGAGCAGCTTGGTTTCCTCAGCACTCGCACACGTTCACGAACACCGTTCTGGCACATCCCACATGGCGCGGAGGTCTTACGCATTGCCCTAATCGGAGCTGCGTTCAGAGTAACCCTCGTCTTCGCATTCCATCCAGGACCTCCTGACTGAAGGCACCGTGCCTCCTAGAGGACGACGGCTTGGGTTCTTACTGCAATTCAAGTCCTGTTCCTTCTTTGGCACTGCAGGCAGCCCCAGGCCCAGAGGAGCAGCTACGGCGTTCCTTGGTTGAGAACAGTTCGCTGGATGCGGGACTCCCTACTTCGATAAGTTGACTCATGGAAGGAAACACAGGGTAACCGGTGTCTCTTGGGACTCGTTAGAAACCACAGGGATGTACGCTGAGTGTGCCCATGAAAACGGGGGATTGCTGGAACTAGCCCTGCTTTCCCATTTGGAGGGCGGCATTCATGCCTGCCTTGAAGCTCCCTGACATTCCCGGCTCCCGACAGGCCAGTGAGCCCTGGAAGAATGCTTCGGGGAAAATTATGAGTTTGCTCTCTCTAAACCAGGGGCTTCCGTGGCCGCGGTGGCGGTCCGCATGACAGGCTCTAGAGCTAAAGGGTACCTCAACGTGAGAACTCGCCTCCAGGTTAGGCCCTGAGTAGCCGTGCAGAAAGGGAGGCATGCAGCTCTTTCCAGGAGTTCTTAGTCGCTTTGTTTTAAAGGAAGTACACGTCCGGGGACTCCTAGGCCCCACGGGTGTGCATCATTTTCCCTCCAAGTTCACTGAGTGCCTCCAGACAGCTGTGGGCCGGCTGAGCAACGTCGAGGTCCACTGGTTGATTCCCTCGGAGGACCCCTGTGCGTGCCGAGTGCTGGGCAACCACACACTGCGCGTTCCTTGAGGAGCGCTACATCTCCAGAGCCCTCGAACGCCCTCAGCACAACATGGCTGGTGAGTGCAAAGTGCCCAGGAAGACACTGTCATGGCCCTTGTGTGAGCTGCCATGAGAGAACGCTGTGCTGGGAACACTGCGAGGCCCAACCTCGTACCTGAAGTCACTCTGCTCGAGGAGAAAGTCAGCATCTTAGCATGTTGTGTGTCTCCCGGCACACCCAGCGTGAACCCGTACCTGGAAGTAAGGCCCTGATTTGCCGTGCAGAAGCGGAGGCGTGCTGCAGCTTCCAGGAGGCGGAGGCCTCTGCTCTGCATACCTTGAATGGCAGCACAGCTTTCTGGACACCTGGGAGGCGAGCCGGGGCACCCTGTTCCCGGCAGGAACACTGAGTAACCCCAGGCGCACCTGGGTCTGCTAAGCAACATCCAGGCCCGTAGCCCTTTAGAGCCCCTCTGTGCACGCCGAGCGTAGGGAAACGCACTGCCCTCTCTTTTGGAGCAGCTTGGTTTCCTCAGCACTCGCACACGTTCACGAACACCGTTCTGGCACATCCCACATGGCGCGGAGGTCTTACGCATTGCCCTAATCGGAGCTGCGTTCAGAGTAACCCTCGTCTTCGCATTCCATCCAGGACCTCCTGACTGAAGGCACCGTGCCTCCTAGAGGACGACGGCTTGGGTTCTTACTGCAATTCAAGTCCTGTTCCTTCTTTGGCACTGCAGGCAGCCCCAGGCCCAGAGGAGCAGCTACGGCGTTCCTTGGTTGAGAACAGTTCGCTGGATGCGGGACTCCCTACTTCGATAAGTTGACTCATGGAAGGAAACACAGGGTAACCGGTGTCTCTTGGGACTCGTTAGAAACCACAGGGATGTACGCTGAGTGTGCCCATGAAAACGGGGGATTGCTGGAACTAGCCCTGCTTTCCCATTTGGAGGGCGGCATTCATGCCTGCCTTGAAGCTCCCTGACATTCCCGGCTCCCGACAGGCCAGTGAGCCCTGGAAGAATGCTTCGGGGAAAATTATGAGTTTGCTCTCTCTAAACCAGGGGCTTCCGTGGCCGCGGTGGCAGTCCGCATGACAGGCTCTAGAGCTAAAGGGTACCTCAACGTGAGAACTCGCCTCCAGGTTAGGCCCTGAGTAGCCGTGCAGAAAGGGAGGCATGCAGCTCTTTCCAGGAGTTCTTAGTCGCTTTGTTTTAAAGGAAGTACACATCCGGGGACTCCTAGGCCCCACGGGTGTGCATCATTTTCCCTCCAAGGTCACTGAGTGCCTCCAGACAGCTGTGGGCCGGCTGAGCAACGTCGAGGTCCACTGGTTGATTCCCTCGGAGGACCCCTGTGCGTGCCGAGTGCTGGGCAACCACACACTGCGCGTTCCTTGAGGAGCGCTACATCTCCAGAGCCCTCGAACGCCCTCAGGACAACATGGCTGGTGAGTGCAAAGTGCCCAGGAAGACTCTGTCATGGCCCTTGTGTGAGCTGCCATGAGAGAACGCTGTGCTGGTAACACTGCGAGGCCCACCCTCGTACCTGAAGTCACTCTGCTCGAGGAGAAAGTCAGCATCTTAGCATGTTGTGTGTCTCCCGGCACACCCAGCGTGAACCCGTACCTGGAAGTAAGGCCCTGATTTGCCGTGCAGAAGCGGAGGCGTGCTGCAGCTTCCAGGAGGCGGAGACCTCTGCTCTGCATACCTTGAATGGCAGCACAGCTTTCTGGACACCTGGGAGGCGAGCCGGGGCACCCTGTTCCCGGCAGGAACACTGAGTAACCCCAGGCGCACCTGGGTCTGCTAAGCAACATCCAGGCCCGTAGCCCTTTAGAGCCCCTCTGTGCACGCCGAGCGTAGGGAAACGCACTGCCCTCTCTTTTGGAGCAGCTTGGTTTCCTCAGCACTCGCACACGTTCACGAACACCGTTCTGGCACATCCCACATGGCGCGGAGGTCTTACGCATTGCCCTAATCGGAGCTGCGTTCAGAGTAACCCTCGTCTTCGCATTCCATCCAGGACCTCCTGACTGAAGGCACCGTGCCTCCTAGAGGACGACGGCTTGGGTTCTTACTGCAATTCAAGTCCTGTTCCTTCTTTGGCACTGCAGGCAGCCCCAGGCCCAGAGGAGCAGCTACGGCGTTCCTTGGTTGAGAACAGTTCGCTGGATGCGGGACTCCCTACTTCGATAAGTTGACTCATGGAAGGAAACACAGGGTAACCGGTGTCTCTTGGGACTCGTTAGAAACCACAGGGATGTACGCTGAGTGTGCCCATGAAAACGGGGGATTGCTGGAACTAGCCCTGCTTTCCCATTTGGAGGGCGGCATTCATGCCTGCCTTGAAGCTCCCTGACATTCCCGGCTCCCGACAGGCCAGTGAGCCCTGGAAGAATGCTTCGGGGAAAATTATGAGTTTGCTCTCTCTAAACCAGTGGCTTCCGTGGCCGCGGTGGCGGTCCGCATGACAGGCTCTAGAGCTAAAGGGTACCTCAACGTGAGAACTCGCCTCCAGGTTAGGCCCTGAGTAGCCGTGCAGAAAGGGAGGCATGCAGCTCTTTCCAGGAGTTCTTAGTCGCTTTGTTTTAAAGGAAGTACACGTCCGGTGACTCCTAGGCCCCACGGGTGTGCATCATTTTCCCTCCAAGTTCACTGAGTGCCTCCAGACAGCTGTGGGCCGGCTGAGCAACGTCGAGGTCCACTGGTTGATTCCCTCGGAGGACCCCTGTGCGTGCCGAGTGCTGGGCAACCACACACTGCGCCTTCCTTGAGGAGCGCTACATCTCCAGAGCCCTCGAACGCCCTCAGGACAACATGGCTGGTGAGTGCGAAGTGCCCAGGAAGACTCTGTCATGGCCCTTGTGTGAGCTGCCATGAGAGAACGCTGTGCTTGGAACACTGCGAGGCCCGCCCTCGTACCTGAAGTCACTCTGCTCGAGGAGAAAGTCAGCATCTTAGCATGCTGTGTGGCTCCCGGCACACCCAGCGTGAACCCGTGCCTGGAAGTAAGGCCCTGATTTGCCGTGCAGAAGCGGAGGTGTGCTGCAGCGTCCAGGAGTCGGAGGCCTCTGCTCTGCATACCTTGAACGGCAGCACAGCTTTCTGGACACCTGGGAGGCGAGCCGGGGCACCCTGTTCCCGGCAGGAACACTGAGTAACCCCAGGCGCACCTGGGTCTGCTAAGCAACATCCAGGCCCGTAGCCCTTTAGAGCCCCTCTGTGCACGCCGAGCGTAGGGAAACGCACTGCCCTCTCTTTTGGAGCAGCTTGGTTTCCTCAGCACTCGCACACGTTCACGAACACCGTTCTGGCACATCCCACATGGCGCGGAGGTCTTACGCATTGCCCTAATCGGAGCTGCGTTCAGAGTAACCCTCGTCTTCGCATTCCATCCAGGACCTCCTGACTGAAGGCACCGTGCCTCCTAGAGGACGGCGGCTTGGGTTCTTACTGCAATTCAAGTCCTGTTCCTTCTTTGGCACTGCAGGCAGCCCCAGGCCCAGAGGAGCAGCTACGGCGTTCCTTGCTTGATACGGTTCGCTGGATGCGGGCCTCCATACTTCGATAAGTTGACTCAGGGAAGGAAACAGAGGGTAACCGGTGTCTCTTGGGACTCGTTAGAAACCACAGGGATGTACGCTGAGTGTGCCCATGAAAACGGGGGCCTGCTGGAACTAGCCCTGCTTTCCCATTCGGAGGGCGGCATTCATGCCTGCCTTGAAGCTCCCTGACATTCCTGGCTCCCAACAGGCCAGTGAGCCCTGGAAGAATGCTTCGGGGAAAATTATGAGTTTGCTCTCTCTAAACCAGGGGCTTCCGTGGCCGCGGTGGCCGTCCGCATGACAGGCTCTAGAGCTAAAGGGAACCTCAACGTGAGAACTCGCCTCCAGGTTAGGCCCTGAGTAGCCGTGCAGAAAGGGAGGCATTCAGCTCTTTCCAGGAGTTCTTAGTCGCTTTGTTTTAAAGGAAGTACACGTCCGGGGACTCCTAGGCCCCACGGGTGTGCATCATTTTCCCTCCAAGGTCACTGAGTGCCTCCAGACACCTGTGGGCCGGCTGAGCAACGTCGAGGTCCACTGGTTGATTCCCTCGGAGGACCCCTGTGCGTGCCGAGTGCTGGGCAACCACACACTGCGCGTTCCTTGGGTAGCGCTACATCTCCAGAGCCCTTGAACGGCCTCAGGACAACATGGCTGGTGAGTGCGAAGTGCCCAGGAAGACTCTGTCATGGCCCTTGTGTGAGCTGCCATGAGAGAACGCTGTGCTTGGAACACTGCGAGGCCCGCCCTCGTACCTGAAGTCACTCTGCTCGAGGAGAAAGTCAGCATCTTAGCATGCTGTGTGGCTCCCGGCACACCCAGCGTGAACCCATGCCTGGAAGTAAGGCCCTGATTTGCCGTGCAGAAGCGGAGGCGTGCTGCAGCTTCCAGGAGGCGGTGGCCTCTGCTCTGCATACCTTCAACGGCAGCACAGCTTTCTGGACACCTGGGAGGCGAGCCGGGGCACCCTGTTCCCGGCAGGAACACTGAGTAACCCCAGGCGCACCTGGGTCTGCTAAGCAACATCCAGGCCCGTAGCCCTTTAGAGCCCCTCTGTGCACGCCGAGTGTAGGGAAACGCACTGCCCTCTCTTGTGGAGCAGCTTGGTTTCCTCAGCACTCGCACACGGTCACGAACACCGTTCTGGCACATCCCACATGGCGCGGAGGTCTTACGCGTTGCCCTAATCGGAGCTGCGCTCAGAGTAACCTTCGTCTTCGCATTCCATCCAGGACCTCCTGACTGAAGGCACCGTGCCTCCTAGAGGACGGCGGCTTGGGTTCTTACTGCAATTCAAGTCCTGTTCCTTCTTTGGCACTGCAGGCAGCCCCAGGCCCAGAGGAGCAGCTACGGCGTTCCTTGGTTGAGACGGTTCGCTGGATGCGGGCCTCCATACTTCGATAAGTTGACTCAGGGAAGGAAACAGAGGGTAACCGGTGTCTCTTGGGACTCGTTAGAAACCACAGGGATGTACGCTGAGTGTGCCCATGAAAACGGGGGCCTGCTGGAACTAGCCCTGCTTTCCCATTTGGAGGGCGGCATTCATGCCTGCCTTGAAGCTCCCTGACATTCCCGGCTCCCGACAGGCCAGTGAGCCCTGGAAGAATGCTTCAGGGAAAATTATGAGTTTGCTCTCTCTAAACCAGGGGCTTCCGTGGCCGCGGTGGCGGTCCGCATGACAGGCTCTAGAGCTAAAGGGAACCTCAACGTGAGAACTCGCCTCCAGGTTAGGCCCTGAGTAGCCGTGCAGAAAGGGAGGCATGCAGCTCTTTCCAGGAGTTCTTAGTCGCTTTGTTTTAAAGGAAGTACACGTCCGGGGACTCCTAGGCCCCACGGGTGTGCATCATTTTCCCTCCAAGGTCACTGAGTGCCTCCAGACACCTGTGGGCCGGCTGAGCAACGTCGAGGTCCACTGGTTGATTCACTCGGAGGACACCTGTGCGTGCCGAGTGCTGGGCAACCACACACTGCGCGTTCCTTGGGTAGCGCTACATCTCCAGAGCCCTTGAACGGCCTCAGGACAACATGGCTGGTGAGTGCGAAGTGCCCAGGAAGACTCTGTCATGGCCCTTGTGTGAGCTGCCATGAGAGAACGCTGTGCTTGGAACACTGCGAAGCCCGCCCTCGTACCTGAAGTCACTCTGCTCGAGGAGAAAGTCAGCATCTTAGCATGCTGTGTGGCTCCCGGCACACCCAGCGTGAACCCATGCCTGGAAGTAAGGCCCTGATTTGCCGTGCAGAAGCGGAGGCGTGCTGCAGCTTCCAGAAGGAGGTGGCCTCTGCTCTGCATACCTTGAACGGCAGCACAGCTTTCTGGACACCTGGGAGGCTAGCCGGGGCACCCTGTTCCTGGCAGGAACACCGAGTAACCCCAGGCGCACCTGGGTCTGCTAAGCAACATCCAGGCCCGTAGCCCTTTAGAGCCCCTCTGTGCACGCCGAGCGTAGGGAAACGCACTGCCCTCTCTTTTGGAGCAGCTTGGTTTCCTCAGCACTCGCACACGTTCACGAACACCGTTCTGGCACATCCCACATGGCGCGGAGGTCTTACGCGTTGCCCTAATCGGAGCTGCGCTCAGAGTAACCTTCGTCTTCGCATTCCATCCAGGACCTCCTGACTGAAGGCACCGTGCCTCCTAGAGGACGGCGGCTTGGTTTCTTACTGCAATTCAAGTCCTGTTCCTTCTTTGGCACTGCAGGCAGCCCCAGGCCCAGAGGAGCAGCTACGGCGTTCCTTTGTTGAGACGGTTCGCTGGATGCGGGCCTCCGTACTTCGATAAGTTGACTCAGGGAAGGAAACAGAGGGTAACCGGTGTCTCTTGGGACTCGTTAGAAACCACAGGGATGTACGCTGAGTGTGCCCATGAAAACGGGGGCCTGCTGGAACTAGCCCTGCTTTCCCATTTGGAGGGCGGCATTCATGCCTGCCTTGCAGCTCCCTGATATTCCCGGCTCCCGACAGGCCAGTGAGCCCTGGAAGAATGCTTCGGGGAAAATTATGAGTTTGCTCTCTCTAAACCAGGGGCTTCCGTGGCCGCGGTGGCGGTCCGCATGACAGGCTCTAGAGCTAAAGGGAACCTCAACGTGAGAACTCGCCTCCAGGTTAGGCCCTGAGTAGCCGTGCAGAAAGGGAGGCATGCAGCTCTTTCCAGGAGTTCTTAGTCGCTTTGTTTTAAAGGAAGTACACGTCCGGGGACTCCTAGGCCCCACGGGTGTGCATCATTTTCCCTCCCAGGTCACTGAGTGCCTCCAGACACCTGTGGGCTGGCTGAGCAACGTCGAGGTCCACTGGTTGATTCACTCGGAGGACCCCTCTGCGTGCCGAGTGCTGGGCAACCACACACTGCGCGTTCCTTGGGTAGCGCTACATCTCCAGAGCCCTTGAACGGCCTCAGGACAACATGGCTGGTGAGTGCGAAGTGCCCAGGAAGACTCTGTCATGGCCCTTGTGTGAGCTGCCATGAGAGAACGCTGTGCTTGGAACACTGCGAAGCCCGCCCTCGTACCTGAAGTCACTCTGCTCGAGGAGAAAGTCAGCATCTTAGCATGCTGTGTGGCTCCCGGCACACCCAGCGTGAACCCATGCCTGGAAGTAAGGCCCTGATTTGCCGTGCAGAAGCGGAGGCGTGCTGCAGCTTCCAGGAGGAGGTGGCCTCTGCTCTGCATACCTTGAACGGCAGCACAGCTTTCTGGACACCTGGGAGGCTAGCCGGGGCACCCTGTTCCCGGCGGGAACACCGAGTAACCCCAGGCGCACCTGGGTCTGCTAAGCAACATCCAGGCCCGTAGCCCTTTAGAGCCCCTCTGTGCACGCCGAGCGTAGGGAAACGCACTGCCCTCTCTTTTGGAGCAGCTTGGTTTCCTCAGCACTCGCACACGTTCACGAACACCGTTCTGGCACATCCCACATGGCGCGGAGGTCTTACGCGTTGCCCTAATCGGAGCTGCGCTCAGAGTAACCTTCGTCTTCGCATTCCATCCAGGACCTCCTGACTGAAGGCACCGTGCCTCCTAGAGGACGGCGGCTTGGGTTCTTACTGCAATTCAAGTCCTGTTCCTTCTTTGGCACTGCAGGCAGCCCCAGGCCCAGAGGAGCAGCTACGGCGTTCCTTGCTTGAGACGGTTCGCTGGATGCGGGCCTCCGTACTTCGATAAGTTGACTCAGGGAAGGAAACAGAGGGTAACCGGTGTCTCTTGGGACTCGTTAGAAACCACAGGGATGTACGCTGAGTGTGCCCATGAAAACGGGGGATTGCTGGAACTAGCCCTGCTTTCCCATTTGGAGGGCGGCATTCATGCCTGCCTTGAAGCTCCCTGACATTCCCGGCTCCCGACAGGCCAGTGAGCCCTGGAAGAATGCTTCGGGAAAAATTATGAGTTTGTTCTCTTTAAACCAGGGGCTTCCGTGGCCGCGGTGGCGGTCTGCATGACAGGCTCTAGAGCTAATGGGAACCTCAACGTGAGAACTCACCTCCAGGTTAGGCCCTGAGTAGCCGTGCAGAAAGGGAGGCATGCAGCTCTTTCCAGGAGTTCTTAGTCGCTTTGTTTTAAAGGAAGTACACGTCCGGGGACTCCTAGGCCCCACGGGTGTGCATCATTTTCCCTCCAAGGTCACTGAGTGCCTCCAGACACCTGTGGGCCGGCTGAGCAACGTCGAGGTCCACTGGTTGATTCCCTCGGAGGACCCCTGTGCGTGCCGAGTGCTGGGCAACCACACACTGTGCGTTCCTTGGGTAGCGCTACATCTCCAGAGCCCTCGAACGGCCTCAGGACAACATGGCTGGTGAGTGCGAAGTGCCCAGGAAGACTCTGTCATGGCCCTTGTGTGAGCTGCCATGAGAGAACGTTGTGCTTGGAACACTGCGAGGCCCACCCTCGTACCTGAAGTCACTCTGCTCGAGGAGAAAGTCAGCATCTTAGCATGCTGTGTGGCTCCCGGCACACCCAGCGTGAACCCGTGCCTGGAAGTAAGGCCCTGATTTACCGTGCAGAAGCGGAGGCGTGCTGCAGCTTCCAGGAGGCGGTGGCCTCTGCTCTGCATACCTTGAACGGCAGCACAGCTTTCTGGACACCTGGGAGGCGAGCCGGGGCACCCTGTTCCCGGCAGGAACACTGAGTAACCCCAGGCGCACCTGGGTCTGCTAAGCAACATCCAGGCCCGTAGCCCTTTAGAGCCCCTCTGTGCACGCCGAGCGTAGGGAAACGCACTGCCCTCTCTTTTGGAGCAGCTTGGTTTCCTCACACTTGCACACGTTCACGAACACTGTTCTGGCACATCCCACATGGCGCGGAGGTCTTACGCCTTGCCCTAATCGGAGCTGCGTTCAGAGTAACCCTCGTCTTCGCATTCCATCCAGGACCTCCTGACTGAAGGCACCGTGCCTCCTAGAGGACGACGGTTGGGTTCTTACTGCAATTCAAGTCCTGTTCCTTCTTTGGCAATGCAGGCAGCCCCAGGCCCAGAGGAGCAGCTACGGCGTTCCTTGGTTGAGAACAGTTCGCTGGATGCGGGACTCCCTACTTCGATAAGTTGACTCAAGGAAGGAAACAGAGGGTAACCGGTGTCTCTTGGGACTCGTTAGAAACCACAGGGATGTACGCTGAGTGTGCCCATGAAAACGGGGGATTGCTGGAACTAGCCCTGCTTTCCCATTTGGAGGGCGACATTCATGCCTGCCTTGAAGCTCCCTGACATTCCCGGCTCCCGACAGGCCAGTGAGCCCTGGAAGAATGCTTCGGGGAAAATTATGAGTTTGCTCTCTCTAAACCAGGGGCTTCCGTGGCCGCGGTGGCGGTCCGCATGACAGGCTCTAGAGCTAAAGGGTACCTCAACGTGAGAACTCGCCTCCAGGTTAGGCCCTGAGTAGCCGTGCAGAAAGGGAGCCATGCAGCTCTTTCCAGGAGTTCTTAGTCGCTTTGTTTTAAAGGAAGTACACGTCCGGGGACTCCTAGGCCCCACGGGTGTGCATCATTTTCCCTCCAAGGTCACTGAGTGCCTCCAGACACCTGTGGGCCGGCTGAGCAACGTCGAGGTCCACTGGTTGATTCACTCGGAGGACCCCTGTGCGTGCCGAGTGCTGGGCAACCACACACTGCGCGTTCCTTGGGTAGCGCTACATCTCCAGAGCCCTTGAACGGCCTCAGGACAACATGGCTGGTGAGTGCGAAGTGCCCAGGAAGACTCTGTCATGGCCCTTGTGTGAGCTGCCATGAGAGAACGCTGTGCTTGGAACACTGCGAGGCCCGCCCTCGTACCTGAAGTCACTCTGCTCGAGGAGAAAGTCAGCATCTTAGCATGCTGTGTGGCTCCCGGCACTCCCAGCGTGAACCCATGCCTGGAAGTAAGGCCCTGATTTGCCGTGCAGAAGCAGAGGCGTGCTGCAGCTTCCAGGAGGCGGTGGCCTCTGCTCTGCATACCTTGAACGGCAGCACAGCTTTCTGGACACCTGGGAGGCGAGCCGGGGCACCCTGTTCCCGGCAGGAACACTAAGTAACCTCAGGCGCACCTGGGTCTGCTAAGCAACATCCAGGCCCGTAGCCCTTTAGAGCCCCTCTGTGCACGCCGAGTGTAGGGAAACGCACTGCCCTCTCTTTTGGAGCAGCTTGGTTTCCTCAGCACTCGCACACGGTCACGAACACCGTTCTGGCACATCCCACATGGCGCGGAGGTCTTACGCGTTGCCCTAATCGGAGCTGCGCTCAGAGTAACCTTCGTCTTCGCATTCCATCCAGGACCTCCTGACTGAAGGCACCGTGCCTCCTAGAGGACGGCGGCTTGGGTTCTTACTGCAATTCAAGTCCTGTTCCTTCTTTGGCACTGCAGGCAGCCCCAGGCCCAGAGGAGCAGCTACGGCGTTCCTTGGTTGAGACGGTTCGCTGGATGCGGGCCTCCGTACTTCGATAAGTTGACTCAGGGAAGGAAACAGAGGGTAACCGGTGTCTCTTGGGACTCGTTAGAAACCACAGGGATGTACGCTGAGTGTGCCCATGAAAACGGGGGCCTGCTGGAACTAGCCCTGCTTTCCCATTTGGAGGGCGGCATTCATGCCTGCCTTGAAGCTCCCTGACATTCCCGGCTCCCGACAGGCCAGTGAGCCCTGGAAGAATGCTTCGGGGAAAATTATGAGTTTGCTCTCTCTAAACCAGGGGCTTCCGTGGCCGCGGTGGCGGTCTGCATGACAGGCTCTAGAGCTAATGGGAACCTCAACGTGAGAACTCGCCTCCAGGTTAGGCCCTGAGTAGCCGTGCAGAAAGGGAGGCATGCAGCTCTTTCCAGGAGTTCTTAGTCGCTTTGTTTTAAAGGAAGTACACGTCCGGGGACTCCTAGGCCCCACGGGTGTGCATCATTTTCCCTCCAAGGTCACTGAGTGCCTCCAGACACCTGTGGGCCGGCTGAGCAACGTCGAGGTCCACTGGTTGATTCCCTCGGAGGACCCCTGTGCGTGCCGAGTGCTGGGCAACCACACACTGCACGTTCCTTGGGTAGCGCTACATCTCCAGAGCCCTCGAACGCCCTCAGGACAACATGGCTGGTGAGTGCGAAGTGCCCAGTAAGACTCTGTCATGGCCCTTGTGTGAGCTGCCATGAGAGAACCCTGTGCTTGGAACACTGCGAGGCCCACCCTCGTACCTAAAGTCACTCTGCTGGAGGAGAAAGTCAGCATCTTAGCATGCTGTGTGGCTCCCGGCACACCCAGCGTGAACCCGTGCCTGGAAGTAAGGCCCTGATTTGCCGTGCAGAAGCGGAGGTGTGCTGCAGCTTCCAGGAGGCGGAGGCCTCTGCTCTGCATACCTTGAACGGAAGCACAGCTTTCTGGACACCTGGGAGGCGAGCCGGGGCACCC
Organism: Globicephala melas; assembly: GCF_963455315.2. Taxonomy (NCBI): domain Eukaryota; kingdom Metazoa; phylum Chordata; class Mammalia; order Artiodactyla; family Delphinidae; genus Globicephala; species Globicephala melas. Next base: position 357,554 of record NW_027207217.1, read on the forward strand.
TGTTCCCGGCAGGAACACTGAGTAACCCCAGGCGCACCTGGGTCTGCTAAGCAACATCCAGGCCCGTAGCCCTTTAGAGCCCCTCTGTGCACGCCGAGCGTAGGGAAACGCACTGCCCTCTCTTTTGGAGCAGCTTGGTTTCCTCACACTTGCACACGTTCACGAACACCGTTCTGGCACATCCCACATGGCGCGGAGGTCTTACGCATTGCCCTAATCGGAGCTGCGTTCAGAGTAACCCTCGTCTTCGCATTCCATCCAGGACCTCCTGACTGAAGGCACCGTGCCTCCTAGAGGACGACGGTTGGGTTCTTACTGCAATTCAAGTCCTGTTCCTTCTTTGGCAATGCAGGCAGCCCCAGGCCCAGAGGAGCAGCTACGGCGTTCCTTGGTTGAGAACAGTTCGCTGGATGCGGGACTCCCTACTTCGATAAGTTGACTCAAGGAAGGAAACAGAGGGTAACCGGTGTCTCTTGGGACTCGTTAGAAACCACAGGGATGTACGCTGAGTGTGCCCATGAAAACGGGGGATTGCTGGAACTAGCCCTGCTTTCCCATTTGGAGGGCGACATTCATGCCTGCCTTGAAGCTCCCTGACATTCCCGGCTCCCGACAGGCCAGTGAGCCCTGGAAGAATGCTTCGGGGAAAATTATGAGTTTGCTCTCTCTAAACCAGGGGCTTCCGTGGCCGCGGTGGCGGTCCGCATGACAGGCTCTAGAGCTAAAGGGTACCTCAACGTGAGAACTCGCCTCCAGGTTAGGCCCTGAGTAGCCGTGCAGAAAGGGAGCCATGCAGCTCTTTCCAGGAGTTCTTAGTCGCTTTGTTTTAAAGGAAGTACACGTCCGGGGACTCCTAGGCCCCACGGGTGTGCATCATTTTCCCTCCAAGGTCACTGAGTGCCTCCAGACACCTGTGGGCCGGCTGAGCAACGTCGAGGTCCACTGGTTGATTCACTCGGAGGACCCCTGTGCGTGCCGAGTGCTGGGCAACCACACACTGCGCGTTCCTTGGGTAGCGCTACATCTCCAGAGCCCTTGAACGGCCTCAGGACAACATGGCTGGTGAGTGCGAAGTGCCCAGGAAGACTCTGTCATGGCCCTTGTGTGAGCTGCCATGAGAGAACGCTGTGCTTGGAACACTGCGAGGCCCGCCCTCGTACCTGAAGTCACTCTGCTCGAGGAGAAAGTCAGCATCTTAGCATGCTGTGTGGCTCCCGGCACTCCCAGCGTGAACCCATGCCTGGAAGTAAGGCCCTGATTTCCCGTGCAGAAGCAGAGGCGTGCTGCAGCTTCCAGGAGGCGGTGGCCTCTGCTCTGCATACCTTGAACGGCAGCACAGCTTTCTGGACACCTGGGAGGCGAGCCGGGGCACCCTGTTCCCGGCAGGAACACTAAGTAACCTCAGGCGCACCTGGGTCTGCTAAGCAACATCCAGGCCCGTAGCCCTTTAGAGCCCCTCTGTGCACGCCGAGTGTAGGGAAACGCACTGCCCTCTCTTTTGGAGCAGCTTGGTTTCCTCAGCACTCGCACACGGTCACGAACACCGTTCTGGCACATCCCACATGGCGCGGAGGTCTTACGCGTTGCCCTAATCGGAGCTGCGCTCAGAGTAACCTTCGTCTTCGCATTCCATCCAGGACCTCCTGACTGAAGGCACCGTGCCTCCTAGAGGACGGCGGCTTGGGTTCTTACTGCAATTCAAGTCCTGTTCCTTCTTTGGCACTGCAGGCAGCCCCAGGCCCAGAGGAGCAGCTACGGCGTTCCTTGGTTGAGACGGTTCGCTGGATGCGGGCCTCCGTACTTCGATAAGTTGACTCAGGGAAGGAAACAGAGGGTAACCGGTGTCTCTTGGGACTCGTTAGAAACCACAGGGATGTACGCTGAGTGTGCCCATGAAAACGGGGGCCTGCTGGAACTAGCCCTGCTTTCCCATTTGGAGGGCGGCATTCATGCCTGCCTTGAAGCTCCCTGACATTCCCGGCTCCCGACAGGCCAGTGAGCCCTGGAAGAATGCTTCGGGGAAAATTATGAGTTTGCTCTCTCTAAACCAGGGGCTTCCGTGGCCGCGGTGGCGGTCCGCATGAGAGGCTCTAGAGCTAAAGGGAACCTCAACGTGAGAACTCGCCTCCAGGTTAGGCCCTGAGTAGCCGTGCAGAAAGGGAGGCATGCAGCTCTTTCCAGGAGTTCTTAGTCGCTTTGTTTTAAAGGAAGTACACGTCCGGGGACTCCTAGGCCCCACGGGTGTGCATCATTTTCCCTCCAAGGTCACTGAGTGCCTCCAGACACCTGTGGGCCGGCTGAGCAACGTCGAGGTCCACTGGTTGATTCCCTCGGAGGACCCCTGTGCGTGCCGAGTGCTGGGCAACCACACACTGCGCGTTCCTTGGGTAGCGCTACATCTCCAGAGCCCTTGAACGGCCTCAGGACAACATGGCTGGTGAGTGCGAAGTGCCCAGGAAGACTCTGTCATGGCCCTTGTGTGAGCTGCCATGAGAGAACGCTGTGCTTGGAACACTGCGAGTCCCGCCCTCGTACCTGAAGTCACTCTGCTCGAGGAGAAAGTCAGCATCTTAGCATGCTGTGTGGCTCCCGGCACACCCAGCGTGAACCCATGCCTGGAAGTAAGGCCCTGATTTGCCGTGCAGAAGCGGAGGCGTGCTGCAGCTTCCAGGAGGCGGTGGCCTCTGCTCTGCATACCTTGAACGGCAGCACAGCTTTCTGGACACCTGGGAGGCTAGCCGGGGCACCCTGTTCCCGGCAGGAACACTGAGTAACCCCAGGCGCACCTGGGTCTGCTAAGCAACATCCAGGCCCGTAGCCCTTTAGAGCCCCTCTGTGCACGCCGAGCGTAGGGAAACGCACTGCCCTCTCTTTTGGAGCAGCTTGGTTTCCTCAGCACTCGCACACGTTCACGAACACCGTTCTGGCACATCCCACATGGCGCGGAGGTCTTACGCGTTGCCCTAATCGGAGCTGCGCTCAGAGTAACCTTCGTCGTCGCATTCCATCCAGGACCTCCTGACTGAAGGCACCGTGCCTCCTAGAGGACGGCGGCTTGGGTTCTTACTGCAATTCAAGTCCTGTTCCTTCTTTGGCACTGCAGGCAGCCCCAGGCCCAGAGGAGCAGCTACGGCGTTCCTTGCTTAAGACGGTTCGCTGGATGCGGGCCTCCGTACATCGATAAGTTGACTCAGGGAAGGAAACAGAGGGTAACCGGTGTCTCTTGGGACTCGTTAGAAACCACAGGGATGTACGCTGAGTGTGCCCATGAAAACGGGGGATTGCTGGAACTAGCCCTGCTTTCCCATTTGGAGGGCGGCATTCATGCCTGCCTTGAAGCTCCCTGACATTCCCGGCTCCCGACAGGCCAGTGAGCCCTGGAAGAATGCTTCGGGGAAAATTATGAGTTTGCTCTCTCTGAACCAGGGGCTTCCGTGGCCGCGGTGGCGGTCCGCATGACAGGCTCTAGAGCTAAAGGGTACCTCAACGTGAGAACTCGCCTCCAGGTTAGGCCCTGAGTAGCCGTGCAGAAAGGGAGGCATGCAGCTCTTTCCAGGAGTTCTAAGTCGCTTTGTTTTAAAGGAAGTACACGTCCGGGGACTCCTAGGCCCCACGGGTGTGCATCATTTTCCCTCCAAGGTCACTGAGTGCCTCCAGACACCTGTGGGCCGGCTGAGCAACGTCGAGGTCCACTGGTTGATTCCCTCGGAGGACCCCTGTGCGTGCCGAGTGCTGGGCAACCACACACTGTGCGTTCCTTGGGTAGCGCTACATCTCCAGAGCCCTCGAACGCCCTCAGGACAACATGGCTGGTGAGTGCCTAGTGCCCAGGAAGACTCTGTCATGGCCCTTGTGTGAGCTGCCATGAGAGAACGCTGTGCTTGGAACACTGCGAGGCCCACCCTCATACCTCAAGTCACTCTGCTGGAGGAGAAAGTCAGCATCTTAGCATGCTGTGTGGCTCCCGGCACACCCAGCGTGAACCCGTGCCTGGAAGTAAGGCCCTGATTTGCCGTGCAGAAGCGGAGGCGTGCTGCAGCTTCCAGGAGGCAGAGGCCTCTGCTCTGCATACCTTGAACGGCAGCACAGCTTTCTGGACACCTGGGAGGCTAGCCGGGCCACCCTGTTCCCGGCAGGAACACCGAGTAAACCCAGGCGCACCTGGGTCTGCTAAGCAACATCCAGGCCCGTAGCCCTTTAGAGCCCCTCTGTGCACGCCGAGCGTAGGGAAACGCACTGCCCTCTCTTTTGGAGCAGCTTGGTTTCCTCAGCACTCGCACACGGTCACGAACACCGTTCTGGCACATCCCACATGGCGCGGAGGTCTTACGCGTTGCCCTAATCGGAGCTGCGCTCAGAGTAACCTTCGTCTTCGCATTCCATCCAGGACCTCGTGACTCAAGGCACCGTGCCTCCTAGAGGACGGCGGCTTGGGTTCTTACTGCAATTCAAGTCCTGTTCCTTCTTTGGCACTGCAGGCAGCCCCAGGCCCAGAGGAGCAGCTACGGCGTTCCTTGCTTGAGACGGTTCGCTGGATGCGGGCCTCCCTACTTCGATAAGTTGACTCAGGGAAGGAAACAGAGGGTAACCGGTGTCTCTTGGGACTCGTTAGAAACCACAGGGATGTACGCTGAGTGTGCCCATGAAAACGGGGGCCTGCTGGAACTAGCCCTGCTTTCCCATTTGGAGGGCGGCATTCATGCCTGCCTTGAAGCTCCCTGACATTCCCGGCTCCCGACAGGCCAGTGAGCCCTGGAAGAATGCTTCGGGGAAAATTATGAGTTTGCTCTCTCTAAACCAGGGGCTTCCGTGGCCGCGGTGGCGGTCCGCATGAGAGGCTCTAGAGCTAAAGGGAACCTCAACGTGAGAACTCGCCTCCAGGTTAGGCCCTGAGTAGCCGTGCAGAAAGGGAGGCATGCAGCTCTTTCCAGGAGTTCTTAGTCGCTTTGTTTTAAAGGAAGTACACGTCCGGGGACTCCTAGGCCCCACGGGTGTGCATCATTTTCCCTCCAAGGTCACTGAGTGCCTCCAGACACCTGTGGGCCGGCTGAGCAACGTCGAGGTCCACTGGTTGATTCCCTCGGAGGACCCCTGTGCGTGCCGAGTGCTGGGCAACCACACACTGCGCGTTCCTTGGGTAGCGCTACATCTCCAGAGCCCTTGAACGGCCTCAGGACAACATGGCTGGTGAGTGCGAAGTGCCCAGGAAGACTCTGTCATGGCCCTTGTGTGAGCTGCCATGAGAGAACGCTGTGCTTGGAACACTGCGAGTCCCGCCCTCGTACCTGAAGTCACTCTGCTCGAGGAGAAAGTCAGCATCTTAGCATGCTGTGTGGCTCCCGGCACACCCAGCGTGAACCCATGCCTGGAAGTAAGGCCCTGATTTGCCGTGCAGAAGCGGAGGCGTGCTGCAGCTTCCAGGAGGCGGTGGCCTCTGCTCTGCATACCTTGAACGGCAGCACAGCTTTCTGGACACCTGGGAGGCTAGCCGGGGCACCCTGTTCCCGGCAGGAACACTGAGTAACCCCAGGCGCACCTGGGTCTGCTGAGCAACATCCAGGCCCGTAGCCCTTTAGAGCCCCTCTGTGCACGCCGAGCGTAGGGAAACGCACTGCCCTCTCTTTTGGAGCAGCTTGGTTTCCTCAGCACTCGCACACGTTCACGAACACCGTTCTGGCACATCCCACATGGCGCGGAGGTCTTACGCGTTGCCCTAATCGGAGCTGCGCTCAGAGTAACCTTCGTCGTCGCATTCCATCCAGGACCTCCTGACTGAAGGCACCGTGCCTCCTAGAGGACGGCGGCTTGGGTTCTTACTGCAATTCAAGTCCTGTTCCTTCTTTGGCACTGCAGGCAGCCCCAGGCCCAGAGGAGCAGCTACGGCGTTCCTTGCTTAAGACGGTTCGCTGGATGCGGGCCTCCGTACATCGATAAGTTGACTCAGGGAAGGAAACAGAGGGTAACCGGTGTCTCTTGGGACTCGTTAGAAACCACAGGGATGTACGCTGAGTGTGCCCATGAAAACGGGGGATTGCTGGAACTAGCCCTGCTTTCCCATTTGGAGGGCGGCATTCATGCCTGCCTTGAAGCTCCCTGACATTCCCGGCTCCCGACAGGCCAGTGAGCCCTGGAAGAATGCTTCGGGGAAAATTATGAGTTTGCTCTCTCTAAACCAGGGGCTTCCGTGGCCGCGGTCGCGGTCCGCATGACAGGCTCTAGAGCTAAAGGGTACCTCAACGTGAGAACTCGCCTCCAGGTTAGGCCCTGAGTAGCCGTGCAGAAAGGGAGGCATGCAGCTCTTTCCAGGAGTTCTTAGTCGCTTTGTTTTAAAGGAAGTACACGTCCGGGGAGTCCTAGGCCCCACAGGTGTGCATCATTTTCCCTCCAAGGTCACTGAGTGCCTCCAGACACCTGTGGGCCGGCTGAGCAACGTCGAGGTCCACTGGTTGATTCCCTCGGAGGACCCCTGTGCGTGCCGAGTGCTGGGCAACCACACACTGCGCGTTCCTTGGGTAGCGCTACATCTCCAGAGCCCTCGAACGCCCTCAGGACAACATGGCTGGTGAGTGCGAAGTGCCCAGGAAGACTCTGTCATGGCCCTTGTGTGAGCTGCCATGAGAGAACGCTGTGCTTGGAACACTGCGAGGCCCACCCTCGTACCTCAAGTCACTCTGCTGGAGGAGAAAGTCAGCATCTTAGCATGCTGTGTGGCTCCCGGCACACCCAGCGTGAACCCGTGCCTGGAAGTAAGGCCCTGATTTGCCGTGCAGAAGCGGAGGCGTGCTGCAGCTTCCAGGAGGCGGAGGCCTCTGCTCTGCATACCTTGAACGGCAGCACAGCTTTCTGGACACCTGGGAGGCAAGCCGGGGCACCCTGTTCCCGGCAGGAACACTGAGTAACCCCAGGCGCACCTGGGTCTGCTAAGCAACATCCAGGCCCGTAGCCCTTTAGAGCCCCTCTGTGCACGCCGAGCATAGGGAAACGCACTGCCCTCTCTTTTGGAGCAGCTTGGTTTCCTCAGCACTTGCACACGTTCACGAACACCGTTCTGGCACATCCCACATGGCGCGGAGGTCTTACGCATTGCCCTAATCGGAGCTGCGTTCAGAGTAACCCTCGTCTTCGCATTCCATCCAGGACCTCCTGACTGAAGGCACCGTGCCTCCTAGAGGACGACGGCTTGGGTTCTTACTGCAATTCAAGTCCTGTTCCTTCTTTGGCACTGCAGGCAGCCCCAGGCCCAGAGGAGCAGCTACGGCGTTCCTTGGTTGAGAACAGTTCGCTGGATGCGGGACTCCCTACTTCGATAAGTTGACTCATGGAAGGAAACACAGGGTAACCGGTGTCTCTTGGGACTCGTTAGAAACCACAGGGATGTACGCTGAGTGTGCCCATGAAAACGGGGGATTGCTGGAACTAGCCCTGCTTTCCCATTTGGAGGGCGGCATTCATGCCTGCCTTGAAGCTCCCTGACATTCCCGGCTCCCGACAGGCCAGTGAGCCCTGGAAGAATGCTTCGGGGAAAATTATGAGTTTGCTCTCTCTAAACCAGGGGCTTCCGTGGCCGCGGTGGCGGTCCGCATGACAGGCTCTAGAGCTAAAGGGTACCTCAACGTGAGAACTCGCCTCCAGGTTAGGCCCTGAGTAGCCGTGCAGAAAGGGAGGCATGCAGCTCTTTCCAGGAGTTCTTAGTCGCTTTGTTTTAAAGGAAGTACACGTCCGGGGACTCCTAGGCCCCACGGGTGTGCATCATTTTCCCTCCAAGGTCACTGAGTGCCTCCAGACACCTGTGGGCCGGCTGAGCAACGTCGAGGTCCACTGGTTGATTCCCTCGGAGGACCCCTGTGCGTGCCGAGTGCTGGGCAACCACACACTGCGCGTTCCTTGGGTAGCGCTACATCTCCAGAGCCCTTGAACGGCCTCAGGACAACATGGCTGGTGAGTGCGAAGTGCCCAGGAAGACTCTGTCATGGCCCTTGTGTGAGCTGCCATGAGAGAACGCTGTGCTTGGAACACTGCGAGGCCCGTCCTCGTACCTGAAGTCACTCTGCTCGAGGAGAAAGTCAGCATCTTAGCATGCTGTGTGGCTCCCGGCACACCCAGCGTGAACCCATGCCTGGAAGTAAGGCCCTGATTTGCCGTGCAGAAGCGGAGGCGTGCTGCAGCTTCCAGGAGGCGGTGGCCTCTGCTCTGCATACCTTGAACGGCAGCACAGCTTTCTGGACACCTGGGAGGCGAGCCGGGGCACCCTGTTCCCGGCAGGAACACTGAGTAACCCCAGGAGCACCTGGGTCTGCTAAGCAACATCCAGGCCCGTAGCCCTTTAGAGCCCCTCTGTGCACGCCGAGCGTAGGGAAACGCACTGCCCTCTCTTTTGGAGCAGCTTGGTTTCCTCAGCACTCGCACACGGTCACGAACACCGTTCTGGCACATCCCACATAGCGCGGAGGTCTTACGCGTTGCCCTAATCGGAGCTGCGCTCAGAGTAACCTTCGTCTTCGCATTCCATCCAGGACCTCCTGACTGAAGGCACCGTGCCTCCTAGAGGACGACGGCTTGGGTTCTTACTGCAATTCAAGTCCTGTTCCTTCTTTGGCACTGCAGGCAGCCCCAGGCCCAGAGGAGCAGCTACGGCGTTCCTTGGTTGAGACGGTTCGCTGGATGCGGGCCTCCCTACTTCGATAAGTTGACTCAGGGAAGGAAACAGAGGGTAACCGGTGTCTCTTGGGACTCGTTAGAAACCACAGGGATGTACGCTGAGTGTGCCCATGAAAACGGGGGCCTGCTGGAACTAGCCCTGCTTTCCCATTTGGAGGGCGGCCTTCATGCCTGCCTTGAAGCTCCCTGACATTCCCGGCTCCCGACAGGCCAGTGAGCCCTGGAAAAATGCTTCGGGGAAAATTATGAGTTTGCTCTCTCTAAACCAGGGGCTTCCGTGGCCGCGGTGGCGGTCTGCATGACAGGCTCTAGAGCTAATGGGAACCTCAACGTGAGAACTCACCTCCAGGTTAGGCCCTGAGTAGCCGTGCAGAAAGGGAGGCATGCAGCTCTTTCCAGGAGTTCTTAGTCACTTTGTTTTAAAGGAAGTACACGTCCGGGGACTCCTAGGCCCCACGGGTGTGCATCATTTTCCCTCCAAGGTCACTGAGTGCCTCCAGACACCTGTGGGCCGGCTGAGCAACGTTGAGGTCCACTGGTTGATTCCCTCGGAGGACCCCTGTGCGTGCCGAGTGCTGGGCAACCACACACTGTGCGTTCCTTGGGTAGCGCTACATCTCCAGAGCCCTCGAACGCCCTCAGGACAACATGGCTGGTGAGTGCGAAGTGCCCAGGAAGACTCTGTCATGGCCCTTGTGTGAGCTGCCATGACAGAACGCTGTGCTTGGAACACTGCGAGGCCCGCCCTCGTACCTGAAGTCACTCTGCTCGAGGAGAAAGTCAACATCTTAGCATGCTGTGTGGCTCCCGGCACACCCAGCGTGAACCCATGCCTGGAAGTAAGGCCCTGATTTGCCGTGCAGAAGCGGAGGCGTGCTGCAGCTTCCAGGAGGCGGTGGCCTCTGCTCTGCATACCTTGAACGGCAGCACAGCTTTCTGGACACCTGGGAGGCGAGCCGGGGCACCCTGTTCCCGGCAGGAACACTGAGTAACCCCAGGCGCACCTGGGTCTGCTAAGCAACATCCAGGCCCGTAGCCCTTTAGAGCCCCTCTGTGCACGCCGAGCGTAGGGAAACGCACTGCCCTCTCTTTTGGAGCAGCTTGGTTTCCTCAGCACTCGCACACGGTCACGAACACCGTTCTGGCACATCCCACATAGCGCGGAGGTCTTACGCGTTGCCCTAATCGGAGCTGCGCTCAGAGTAACCTTCGTCTTCGCATTCCATCCAGGACCTCCTGACTGAAGGCACCGTGCCTCCTAGAGGACGGCGGCTTGGGTTCTTACTGCAATTCAAGTCCTGTTCCTTCTTTGGCACTGCAGGCAGCCCCAGGCCCAGAGGAGCAGCTACGGCGTTCCTTGGTTGAGACGGTTCGCTGGATGCGGGACTCCCTACTTCGATAAGTTGACTCAGGGAAGGAAACAGAGGGTAACCGGTGTCTCTTGGGACTCGTTAGAAACCACAGGGATGTATGCTGAGTGTGCCCATGAAAACGGGGGCCTGCTAGAACTAGCCCTGCTTTCCCATTTGGAGGGCGGCATTCATGCCTGCCTTGAAGCTCCCTGACATTCCCGGCTCCCGACAGGCCAGTGAGCCCTGGAAAAATGCTTCGGGGAAAATTATGAGTTTGCTCTCTCTAAACCAGGGGCTTCCGTGGCCGCGGTGGCGGTCTGCATGACAGGCTCTAGAGCTAATGGGAACCTCAACGTGAGAACTCACCTCCAGGTTAGGCCCTGAGTAGCCGTGCAGAAAGGGAGGCATGCAGCTCTTTCCAGGAGTTCTTAGTCACTTTGTTTTAAAGGAAGTACACGTCCGGGGACTCCTAGGCCCCACGGGTGTGCATCATTTTCCCTCCAAGGTCACTGAGTGCCTCCAGACACCTGTGGGCCGGCTGAGCAACGTCGAGGTCCACTGGTTGATTCCCTCGGAGGACCCCTGTGCGTGCCGAGTGCTGGGCAACCACACACTGTGCGTTCCTTGGGTAGCGCTACATCTCCAGAGCCCTCGAACGCCCTCAGGACAACATGGCTGGTGAGTGCGAAGTGCCCAGGAAGACTCTGTCATGGCCCTCGTGTGAGCTGCCATGAGAGAACGCTGTGCTTGGAACACTGCGAGGCCCGTCCTCGTACCTGAAGTCACTCTGCTCGAGGAGAAAGTCAGCATCTTAGCATGCTGTGTGGCTCCCGGCACACCCAGCGTGAACCCATGCCTGGAAGTAAGGCCCTGATTTGCCGTGCAGAAGCGGAGGCGTGCTGCAGCTTCCAGGAGGCGGTGGCCTCTGCTCTGCATACCTTGAACGGCAGCACAGCTTTCTGGACACCTGGGAGGCGAGCCGGGGCACCCTGTTCCAGGCAGGAACACTGAGTAACCCCAGGCGCACCTGCGTCTGCTAAGCAACATCCAGGCCCGTAGCCCTTTAGAGCCCCTCTGTGCACGCCGAGCGTAGGGAAACGCACTGCCCTCTCTTTTGGAGCAGCTTGGTTTCCTCAGCACTTGCACACGTTCACGAACACCGTTCTGGCACATCCCACATGGCGCGGAGGTCTTACGCATTGCCCTAATCGGAGCTGCGTTCAGAGTAACCCTCGTCTTCGCATTCCATCCAGGACCTCCTGACTGAAGGCACCGTGCCTCCTAGAGGACGACGGCTTGGGTTCTTACTGCAATTCAAGTCCTGTTCCTTCTTTGGCACTGCAGGCAGCCCCAGGCCCAGAGGAGCAGCTACGGCGTTCCTTGGTTGAGAACAGTTCGCTGGATGCGGGACTCCCTACTTCGATAAGTTGACTCATGGAAGGAAACACAGGGTAACCGGTGTCTCTTGGGACTCGTTAGAAACCACAGGGATGTACGCTGAGTGTGCCCATGAAAACGGGGGCCTGCTGGAACTAGCCCTGCTTTCCCATTTGGAGGGCGGCATTCATGCCTGCCTTGAAGCTCCCTGACATTCCCGGCTCCCGACAGGCCAGTGAGCCCTGGAAGAATGCTTCGGGGAAAATTATGAGTTTGCTCTCTCTAAACCAGGGGCTTCCGTGGCCGCGGTGGCGGTCCGCATGACAGGCTCTAGAGCTAAAGGGTACCTCAACGTGAGAACTCGCCTCCAGGTTAGGCCCTGAGTAGCCGTGCAGAAAGGGAGGCATGCAGCTCTTTCCAGGAGTTCTTAGTCGCTTTGTTTTAAAGGAAGTACACGTCCGGGGACTCCTAGGCCCCACGGGTGTGCATCATTTTCCCTCCAAGGTCACTGAGTGCCTCCAGACACCTGTGGGCCGGCTGAGCAACGTCGAGGTCCACTGGTTGATTCCCTCGGAGGACCCCTGTGCGTGCCGAGTGCTGGGCAACCACACACTGCGCGTTCCTTGGGTAGCGCTACATCTCCAGAGCCCTCGAACGGCCTCAGGACAACATGGCTGGTGAGTGCAAAGTGCCCAGGAAGACTCTGTCATGGCCCTTGTGTGAGCTGCCATGAGAGAACGCTGTGCTTGGAACAATGCGAGACCCGTCCTCGTACCTGAAGTCACTCTGCTCGAGGAGAAAGTCAGCATCTTAGCATGCTGTGTGGCTCCCGGCACACCCAGCGTGAACCCGTGCCTGGAAGTAAGGCCCTGATTTGCCGTGCAGAAGCGGAGGCGTGCTGCAGCTTCCAGGAGGCGGTGGCCTCTGCTCTGCATACCTTGAACGGCAGCACAGCTTTCTGGACACCTGGGAGGCGAGCCGGGCCACCCTGTTCCCGGCAGGAACACCGAGTAACCCCAGGCGCACCTGGGTCTGCTAAGCAACATCCAGGCCCGTAGCCCTTTAGAGCCCCTCTGTGCACGCCGAGCGTAGGGAAACGCACTGCCCTCTCTTTTGGAGCAGCTTGGTTTCCTCAGCACTTGCACACGTTCACGAACACCGTTCTGGCACATCCCACATGGCGCGGAGGTCTTACGCATTGCCCTAATCGGAGCTGCGTTCAGAGTAACCCTCGTCTTCGCATTCCATCCAGGACCTCCTGACTGAAGGCACCGTGCCTCCTAGAGGACGACGGCTTGGGTTCTTACTGCAATTCAAGTCCTGTTCCTTCTTTGGCACTGCAGGCAGCCCCAGGACCAGAGGAGCAGCTACGGCGTTCCTGGGTTGAGAACAGTTCGCTGGATGCGGGACTCCCTACTTCGATAAGTTGACTCATGGAAGGAAACACAGGGTAACCGGTGTCTCTTGGGACTCGTTAGAAACCACAGGGATGTACGCTGAGTGTGCCCATGAAAACGGGGGATTGCTGGAACTAGCCCTGCTTTCCCATTTGGAGGGCGGCATTCATGCCTGCCTTGAAGCTCCCTGACATTCCCGGCTCCCGACAGGCCAGTGAGCCCTGGAAGAATGCTTCGGGGAAAATTATGAGTTTGCTCTCTCTAAACCAGGGGCTTCCGTGGCCGCGGTGGCCGTCTGCATGACAGGCTCTAGAGCTAATGGGAACCTCAACGTGAGAACTCACCTCCAGGTTAGGCCCTGAGTAGCCGTGCAGAAAGGGAGGCATGCAGCTCTTTCCAGGAGTTCTTAGTCGCTTTGTTTTAAAGGAAGTACACGTCCGGGGACTCCTAGGCCCCACGGGTGTGCATCATTTTCCCTCCAAGGTCACTGAGTGCCTCCAGACACCTGTGGGCCGGCTGAGCAACGTCGAGGTCCACTGGTTGATTCCCTCGGAGGACCCCTGTGCGTGCCGAGTGCTGGGCAACCACACACTGTGCGTTCCTTGGGTAGCGCTACATCTCCAGAGCCCTCGAACGCCCTCAGGACAACATGGCTGGTGAGTGCGAAGTGCCCAGGAAGACTCTGTCATGGCCCTTGTGTGAGCTGCCATGAGAGAACGCTGTGCTTGGAACACTGCGAGGCCCGCCCTCGTACCTGAAGTCACTCTGCTGGAGGAGAAAGTCAGCATCTTAGCATGCTGTGTGGCTCCCCGCACACCCAGCGTGAACCCGTGCCTGGAAGTAAGGCCCTGATTTGCCGTGCAGAAGCGGAGGCGTGCTGCAGCTTCCAGGAGGCGGAGGCCTCTGCTCTGCATACCTTGAACGGCAGCACAGCTTTCTGGACACCTGAGAGGCGAGCCGGGGCACCCTGTTCCCGGCAGGAACACTGAGTAACCCCAGGCGCACCTGGGTCTGCTAAGCAACATCCAGGCCCGTAGCCCTTTAGAGCCCCTCTGTGCACGCCGAGCGTAGGGAAACGCACTGCCCTCTCTTTTGGAGCAGCTTGGTTTCCTCAGCACTTGCACACGTTCACGAACACCGTTCTGGCACATCCCACATGGCGCGGAGGTCTTACGCGTTGCCCTAATCGGAGCTGCGCTCAGAGTAACCTTCGTCTTCGCATTCCATCCAGGACCTCCTGACTCAAGGCACCGTGCCTCCTAGAGGACGGCGGCTTGGGTTCTTACTGCAATTCAAGTCCTGTTCCTTCTTTGGCACTGCAGGCAGCCCCAGGCCCAGAGGAGAAGCTACGGCGTTCCTTGGTTGAGACGGTTCGCTGGATGCGGGCCTCCCTACTTCGATAAGTTGACTCAGGGAAGGAAACAGAGGGTAACCGGTGTCTCTTGGGACTCGTTAGAAACCACAGGGATGTACGCTGAGTGTGCCCATGAAAACGGGGGATTGCTGGAACTAGCCCTGCTTTCCCATTTGGAGGGCGGCATTCATGCCTGCCTTGAAGCTCCCTGACATTCCCGGCTCCCGACAGGCCAGTGAGCCCTGGAAGAATGCTTCGGGGAAAATTATGAGTTTGCTCTCTCTAAACCAGGGTCTTCCGTGGCCGCGGTGGCGGTCTGCATGACAGGCTCTAGAGCTAATGGGAACCTCAACGTGAGAACTCACCTCCAGGTTAGGCCCTGAGTAGCCGTGCAGAAAGGGAGGCATGCAGCTCTTTCCAGGAGTTCTTAGTCGCTTTGTTTTAAAGGAAGTACACGTCCGGGGACTCCTAGGCCCCACGGGTGTGCATCATTTTCCCTCCAAGGTCACTGAGTGCCTCCAGACACCTGTGGGCCGGCTGAGCAACGTCGAGGTCCACTGGTTGATTCCCTCGGAGGACCCCTGTGCGTGCCGAGTGCTGGGCAACCACACACTGGGCGTTCCTTGGGTAGCGCTACATCTCCAGAGCCCTCGAACGGCCTCAGGACAACATGGGTGGTGAGTGCGAAGTGCCCAGGAAGACTCTGTCATGGCCCTTGTGTGAGCTGCCATGAGAGAACGCTGTGCTTGGAACACTGCGAGGCCCGTCCTCGTACCTGAAGTCACTCTGCTCGAGGAGAAAGTCAGCATCTTAGCATGCTGTGTGGCTCCCGGCACACCCAGCGTGAACCCGTGCCTGGAAGTAAGGCCCTGATTTGCCGTGCAGAAGCGGAGGCGTGCTGCAGCTTCCAGGAGGCGGTGGCCTCTGCTCTGCATACCTTGAACGGCAGCACAGCTTTCTGGACACCTGGGAGGCGAGCCGGGCCACCCTGTTCCCGGCAGGAACACCGAGTAACCCCAGGCGCACCTGGGTCTGCTAAGCAACATCCAGGCCCGTAGCCCTTTAGAGCCCCTCTGTGCACGCTGAGCGTAGGGAAACGCACTGCCCTCTCTTTTGGAGCAGCTTGGTTTCCTCAGCACTCGCACACGTTCACGAACACCGTTCTGGCACATCCCACATGGCGCGGAGGTCTTACGCATTGCCCTAATCGGAGCTGCGCTCAGAGTAACCCTCGTCTTCGCATTCCATCCAGGACCTCCTGACTGAAGGCACCGTGCCTCCTAGAGGACGACGGCTTGGGTTCTTACTGCAATTCAAGTCCTGTTCCTTCTTTGGCACTGCAGGCAGCCCCAGGCCCAGAGGAGCAGCTACGGCGTTCCTTGGTTGAGAACAGTTCGCTGGATGCGGGACTCCCTACTTCGATAAGTTGACTCATGGAAGGAAACACAGGGTAACCGGTGTCTCTTGGGACTCGTTAGAAACCACAGGGATGTACGCTGAGTGTGCCCATGAAAACGGGAGATTGCTGGAACTAGCCCTGCTTTCCCATTTGGAGGGCGGCATTCATGCCTGCCTTGAAGCTCCCTGACATTCCCGGCTCCCGACAGGCCAGTGAGCCCTGGAAGAATGCTTCGGGGAAAATTATGAGTTTGCTCTCTCTAAACCAGGGGCTTCCGTGGCCGCGGTGGCGGTCCGCATGACAGGCTCTAGAGCTAAACGGTACCTCAACGTGAGAACTCGCCTCCAGGTTAGGCCCTGAGTAGCCGTGCAGAAAGGGAGGCATGCAGCTCTTTCCAGGAGTTCTTAGTCGCTTTGTTTTAAAGGAAGTACACGTCCGGGGACTCCTAGGCCCCACGGGTGTACATCATTTTCCCTCCAAGGTCACTGAGTGCCTCCAGACACCTGTGGGCCGGCTGAGCAACGTCGAGGTCCACTGGTTGATTCCCTCGGAGGACCCCTGTGCGTGCCGAGTGCTGGGCAACCACACACTGCGCGTTCCTTGGGTAGCGCTACATCTCCAGAGCCCTTGAACGGCCTCAGGACAACATGGCTGGTGAGTGCGAAGTGCCCAGGAAGACTCTGTCATGGCCCTTGTGTGAGCTGCCATGAGAGAACGCTGTGCTTGGAACACTGCGAGGCCCGTCCTCGTACCTGAAGTCACTCTGCTCGAGGAGAAAGTCAGCATCTTAGCATGCTGTGTGGCTCCCGGCACACCCAGCGTGAACCCATGCCTGGAAGTAAGGCCCTGATTTGCCGTGCAGAAGCGGAGGCGTGCTGCAGCTTCCAGGAGGCGGTGGCCTCTGCTCTGCATACCTTGAACTGCAGCACAGCTTTCTGGACACCTGGGAGGCGAGCCGGGGCACCCTGTTCCCGGCAGGAACACTGAGTAACCCCAGGCGCACCTGGGTCTGCTAAGCAACATCCAGGCCCGTAGCCCTTTAGAGCCCCTCTGTGCACGCCGAGCGTAGGGAAACGCACTGCCCTCTCTTTTGGAGCAGCTTGGTTTCCTCAGCACTTGCACACGTTCACGAACACCGTTCTGGCACATCCCACATGGCGCGGAGGTCTTACGCGTTGCCCTAATCGGAGCTGCGCTCAGAGTAACCATCGTCTTCGCATTCCATCCAGGACCTCCTGACTGAAGGCACCGTGCCTCCTAGAGGACGGCGGCTTGGGTTCTTACTGCAATTCAAGTCCTGTTCCTTCTTTGGCACTGCAGGCAGCCCCAGGCCCAGAGGAGCAGCTACGGCGTTCCTTGGTTGAGACAGTTCGCTGGATGCGGGCCTCCCTACTTCGATAATTTGACTCAGGGAAGGAAACAGAGGGTAACCGGTGTCTCTTGGGACTCGTTAGAAACCACAGGGATGTACGCTGAGTGTGCCCATGAAAACGGGGGCCTGCTGGAACTAGCCCTGCTTTCCCATTTGGAGGGCGGCATTCATGCCTGCCTTGAAGCTCCCTGACATTCCCGGCTCCCGACAGGCCAGTGAGCCCTGGAAGAATGCTTCGGGGAAAATTATGAGTTTGCTCTCTCTAAACCAGGGGCTTCCGTGGCCGCGGTGGCGGTCTGCATGACATGCTCTAGAGCTAATGGGAACCTCAACGTGAGAACTCACCTCCAGGTTAGGCCCTGAGTAGCCGTGCAGAAAGGGAGGCATGCAGCTCTTTCCAGGAGTTCTTAGTCGCTTTGTTTTAAAGGAAGTACACGTCCGGGGACTCCTAGGCCCCACGGGTGTGCATCATTTTCCCTCCAAGGTCACTGAGTGCCTCCAGACACCTGTGGGCTGGCTGAGCAACGTCGAGGTCCACTGGTTGATTCCCTCGGAGGACCCCTGTGCGTGCCGAGTGCTGGGCAACCACACACTGTGCGTTCCTTGGGTAGCGCTACATCTCCAGAGCCCTTGAACGGCCTCAGGACAACATGGCTGGTGAGTGCGAAGTGCCCAGGAAGACTCTGTCATGGCCCTTGTGTGAGCTGCCATGAGAGAACGCTGTGCTTGGAACACTGCGAGGCCCGCCCTCATACCTGAAGTCACTCTGCTGGAGGAGAAAGTCAGCATCTTAGCATGCTGTGTGGCTCCCGGCACACCCAGCGTGAACCCGTGCCTAGAAGTAAGGCCCTGATTTGCCGTGCAGAAGCGGAGGCGTGCTGCAGCTTCCAGGAGGCGGTGGCCTCTGCTCTGCATACCTTGAACGGCAGCACAGCTTTCTGGACACCTGGGAGGCGAGCCGGGGCACCCTGTTCCCGGCAGGAACACCGAGTAACCCCAGGCGCACCTGGGTCTGCTAAGCAACATCCAGGCCCGTAGCCCTTTAGAGCCCCTCTGTGCACGCCGAGCGTAGGGAAACGCACTGCCCTCTCTTTTGGAGCAGCTTGGTTTCCTCAGCACTTGCACACGTTCACGAACACCGTTCTGGCACATCCCACATGGCGCGGAGGTCTTACGCATTGCCCTAATCGGAGCTGCGTTCAGAGTAACCCTCGTCTTCGCATTCCATCCAGGACCTCCTGACTGAAGGCACCGTGCCTCCTAGAGGACGACGGCTTGGGTTCTTACTGCAATTCAAGTCCTGTTCCTTCTTTGGCACTGCAGGCAGCCCCAGGCCCAGAGGAGCAGCTACGGCGTTCCTTGGTTGAGAACAGTTCGCTGGATGCGGGACTCCCTACTTCGATAAGTTGACTCATGGAAGGAAACAGAGGGTAACCGGTGTCTCTTGGGACTCGTTAGAAACCACAGGGATGTACGCTGAGTGTGCCCATGAAAACGGGGGCCTGCTGGAACTAGCCCTGCTTTCCCATTTGGAGGGCGGCATTCATGCCTGCCTTGAAGCTCCCTGACATTCCCGGCTCCCGACAGGCCAGTGAGCCCTGGAAGAATGCTTCGGGGAAAATTATGAGTTTGCTCTCTCTAAACCAGGGGCTTCCGTGGCCGCGGTGGCGGTCCCCATGAGAGCCTCTAGAGCTAAAGGGAACCTCAACGTGAGAACTCGCTTCCAGGTTAGGCCCTGAGTAGCCGTGCAGAAAGGGAGGCATGCAGCTCTTTCCAGGAGTTCTTAGTCGCTTTGTTTTAAAGGAAGTACACGTCCGGGGACTCCTAGGCCCCACGGGTGTGCATCATTTTCCCTCCAAGGTCACTGAGTGCCTCCAGACACCTGTGGGCCGGCTGAGCAACGTCGAGGTCCACTGGTTGATTCCCTCGGAGGACCCCTGTGCGTGCCGAGTGGTGGGCAACCACACACTGCGCGTTCCTTGGGTAGCGCTACATCTCCAGAGCCCTTGAACGGCCTCAGGACAACATGGCTGGTGAGTGCGAAGTGCCCAGGAAGACTCTGTCATGGCCCTTGTGTGAGCTGCCATGAGAGAACGCTGTGCTTGGAACACTGCGAGGCCCGTCCTCGTACCTGAAGTCACGCTGCTCGAGGAGAAAGTCAGCATCTTAGCATGCTGTGTGGCTCCCAGCACACAAAGCGCGAACCCATGCCTGGAAGTAAGGCCCTGATTTGCCGTGCAGAAGCGGAGGCGTGCTGCAGCTTCCAGGAGGCGGTGGCCTCTGCTCTGCATACCTTGAACGGCAGCACAGCTTTCTGGACACCTGGGAGGCGAGCCGGGGCACCCTGTTCCCGGCAGGAACACTGAGTAACCCCAGGCACACCTGGGTCTGCTAAGCAACATCCAGGCCCGTAGCCCTTTAGAGCCCCTCTGTGCACGCCGAGCGTAGGGAAACGCACTGCCCTCTCTTTTGGAGCAGCTTGGTTTCCTCAGCACTCGCACACGTTCACGAACACCGTTCTGGCACATCCCACATGGCGCGGAGGTCTTACGCGTTGCCCTAATCGGAGCTGCGCTCAGAGTAACCTTCGTCTTCGCATTCCATCCAGGACCTCCTGACTGAAGGCACCGTGCCTCCTAGAGGACGGCGGCTTGGGTTCTTACTGCAATTCAAGTCCTGTTCCTTCTTTGGCACTGCAGGCAGCCCCAGGCCCAGAGGAGCAGCTACGGCGTTCCTTGGTTGAGACAGTTCGCTGGATGCGGGCCTCCCTACTTCGATAAGTTGACTCAGGGAAGGAAACAGAGGGTAACCGGTGTCTCTTGGGACTCGTTAGAAACCACAGGGATGTACGCTGAGTGTGCCCATGAAAACGGGGGATTGCTGGAACTGGCCCTGCTTTCCCATTTGGAGGGCGGCATTCATGCCTGCCTTGAAGCTCCCTGACATTCCCGGCTCCCGACAGGCCAGTGAGCCCTGGAAGAATGCTTCGGGGAAAATTATGAGTTTGCTCTCTCTAAACCAGGGTCTTCCGTGGCCGCAGTGGCGGTCTGCATGACAGGCTCTAGAGCTAATGGGAACCTCAACGTGAGAACTCACCTCCAGGTTAGGCCCTGAGTAGCCGTGCAGAAAGGGAGGCATGCAGCTCTTTCCAGGAGTTCTTAGTCGCTTTGTTTTAAAGGAAGTACACGTCCGGGGACTCCTAGGCCCCACGGGTGTGCATCATTTTCCCTCCAAGGTCACTGAGTGCCTCCAGACACCTGTGGGCCGGCTGAGCAACGTCGAGGTCCACTGGTTGATTCCCTCGGAGGACCCCTGTGCGTGCCGAGTGCTGGGCAACCACACACTGGGCGTTCCTTGGGTAGCGCTACATCTCCAGAGCCCTCGAACGGCCTCAGGACAACATGGCTGGTGAGTGCGAAGTGCCCAGGAAGACTCTGTCATGGCCCTTGTGTGAGCTGCCATGAGAGAACGCTGTGCTTGGAACACTGCGAGGCCCGTCCTCGTACCTGAAGTCACTCTGCTCGAGGAGAAAGTCAGCATCTTAGCATGCTGTGTGGCTCCCGGCACACCCAGCATGAACCCGTGCCTGGAAGTAAGGCCCTGATTTGCCGTGCAGAAGCGGAGGCGTGCTGCAGCTTCCAGGAGGAGGTGGCCTCTGCTCTGCATACCTTGAACGGCAGCACAGCTTTCTGGACACCTGGGAGGCGAGCCGGGCCACCCTGTTCCCGGCAGGAACACCGAGTAACCCCAGGCGCACCTGGGTCTGCTAAGCAACATCCAGGCCCGTAGCCCTTTAGAGCCCCTCTGTGCACGCCGAGCGTAGGGAAACGCACTGCCCTCTCTTTTGGAGCAGCTTGGTTTCCTCAGCACTTGCACACGTTCACGAACACCGTTCTGGCACATCCCACATGGCGCGGAGGTCTTACGCATTGCCCTAATCGGAGCTGCGTTCAGAGTAACCCTCGTCTTCGCATTCCATCCAGGACCTCCTGACTGAAGGCACCGTGCCTCCTAGAGGACGACGGCTTGGGTTCTTACTGCAATTCAAGTCCTGTTCCTTCTTTGGCACTGCAGGCAGCCCCAGGCCCAGAGGAGCAGCTACGGCGTTCCTTGGTTGAGAACAGTTCGCTGGATGCGGGACTCCCTACTTCGATAAGTTGACTCATGGAAGGAAACACAGGGTAACCGGTGTCTCTTGGGACTCGTTAGAAACCACAGGGATGTACGCTGAGTGTGCCCATGAAAACGGGGGATTGCTGGAACTAGCCCTGCTTTCCCATTTGGAGGGCGGCATTCATGCCTGCCTTGAAGATCCCTGACATTCCCGGCTCCCGACAGGCCAGTGAGCCCTGGAAGAATGCTTCGGGGAAAATTATGAGTTTGCTCTCTCTAAACCAGGGGCTTCCGTGGCCGCGGTGGCGGTCCGCATGAGAGCCTCTAGAGCTAAAGGGAACCTCAACGTGAGAACTCGCCTCCAGGTTAGGCCCTGAGTAGCCGTGCAGAAAGGGAGGCATGCAGCTCTTTCCAGGAGTTCTTAGTCGCTTTGTTTTAAAGGAAGTACACGTCCGGGGACTCCTAGGCCCCACGTGTGTGCATCATTTTCCCTCCAAGGTCACTGAGTGCCTCCAGACACCTGTGGGCCGGCTGAGCAACGTCGAGGTCCACTGGTTGATTCCCTCGGAGGACCCCTGTGCGTGCCGAGTGCTGGGCAACCACACACTGGGCGTTCCTTGGGTAGCGCTACATCTCCAGAGCCCTCGAACGCCCTCAGGACAACATGGCTGGTGAGTGCGAAGTGCCCAGGAAGACTCTGTCATGGCCCTTGTGTGAGCTGCCATGAGAGAACGCTGTGCTTGGAACACTGCGAGGCCCGCCCTCGTACCTGAAGTCACTCTGCTGGAGGAGAAAGTCAGCATCTTAGCATGCTGTGTGGCTCCCGGCACACCCAGCGTGAACCCGTGCCTGGAAGTAAGGCCCTGATTTGCCGTGCAGAAGCAGAGGCGTGCTGCAGCTTCCAGGAGGCGGAGGCCTCTGCTCTGCATACCTTGAACGGCACCACAGCTTTCTGGACACCTGAGAGGCGAGACGGGGCACCCTGTTCCCGGCAGGAACACTGAGTAACCCCAGGCGCACCTGGGTCTGCTAAGCAACATCCAGGCCCGTAGCCCTTTAGAGCCCCTCTGTGCACGCCGAGCGTAGGGAAACGCACTGCCCTCTCTTTTGGAGCAGCTTGGTTTCCTCAGCACTCGCACACGTTCACGAACACCGTTCTGGCACATCCCACATGGCGCGGAGGTCTTACGCGTTGCCCTAATCGGAGCTACGCTGAGTAACCTTCGTCTTCGCATTCCATCCAGGACCTCCTGACTGAAGGCACCGTGCCTCCTAGAGGACGGCGGCTTGGGTTCTTACTGCAATTCAAGTCCTGTTCCTTCTTTGGCACTGCAGGCAGCCCCAGGCCCAGAGGAGCAGCTACGGCGTTCCTTGGTTGAGACGGTTCGCTGGATGCGGGCCTCCGTACTTCGATAAGTTGACTCAGGGAAGGAAACAGAGGGTAACCGGTGTCTCTTGGGACTCGTTAGAAACCACAGGGATGTACGCTGAGTGTGCCCATGAAAACGGGGGATTGCTGGAACTAGCCCTGCTTTCCCATTTGGAGGGCGGCATTCATGCCTGCCTTGAAGCTCCCTGACATTCCCGGCTCCCGACAGGCCAGTGAGCCCTGGAAGAATGCTTCGGGGAAAATTATGAGTTTGCTCTCTCTAAACCAGGGGCTTCCGTGGCCGCGGTGGCGGTCCGCATGACAGGCTCTAGAGCTAAAGGGTACCTCAACGTGAGAACTCGCCTCCAGGTTAGGCCCTGAGTAGCCGTGCAGAAAGGGAGGCATGCAGCTCTTTCCAGGAGTTCTTAGTCGCTTTGTTTCAAAGGAAGTACACGTCCGGGGACTCCTAGGCCCCACGGGTGTGCATCATTTTCCCTCCAAGGTCACTGAGTGCCTCCAGACACCTGTGGGCCGGCTGAGCAACGTCGAGGTCCACTGGTTGATTCCCTCGGAGGACCCCTGTGCGTGCCGAGTGCTGGGCAACCACACACTGCGCGTTCCTTGAGGAGCGCTACATCTCCAGAGCCCTCGAACGCCCTCAGGACAACATGGCTGGTGAGTGCGAAGTGCCCAGGAAGACTCTGTCATGGCCCTTGTGTGAGCTGCCATGAGAGAACGCTGTGCTTGGAACACTGCGAGGCCCGCCCTCGTACCTGAAGTCACTCTGCTCGAGGAGAAAGTCAGCATCTTAGCATGTTGTGTGTCTCCCGGCACACCCAGCGTGAACCTGTACCTGGAAGTAAGGCCCTGATTTGCCGTGCGGAAGCGGAGGCATGCTGCAGCTTCCAGGAGGCGGAGGCCTCTGCTCTGCATACCTTGAACGGCAGCACAGCTTTCTGGACACCTGGGAGGCTAGCCGGGCCACCCTGTTCCCGGCAGGAACACCGAGTAACCCCAGGCGCACCTGGGTCTGCTAAGCAACATCCAGGCCCGTAGCCCTTTAGAGCCCCTCTGTGCACGCCGAGCGTAGGGAAACGCACTGCCCTCTCTTTTGGAGCAGCTTGGTTTCCTCAGCACTCGCACACGTTCACGAACACCGTTCTGGCACATCCCACATGGCGCGGAGGTCTTACGCGTTGCCCTAATCGGAGCTGCGCTCAGAGTAACCTTCGTCTTCGCATTCCATCCAGGACCTCCTGACTGAAGGCACCGTGCCTCCTAGAGGACGGCGGCTTGGGTTCTTACTGCAATTCAAGTCCTGTTCCTTCTTTGGCACTGCAGGCAGCCCCAGGCCCAGAGGAGCAGCTACGGCGTTCCTTGGTTGAGACAGTTCGCTGGATGCGGGCCTCCCTACTTCGATAAGTTGACTCAGGGAAGGAAACAGAGGGTAACCGGTGTCTCTTGGGACTCGTTAGAAACCACAGGGATGTATGCTGAGTGTGCCCATGAAAACGGGGGATTGCTGGAACTAGCCCTGCTTTCCCATTTGGAGGGCGGCATTCATGCCTGCCTTGAAGCTCCCTGACATTCCCGGCTCCCGACAGGCCAGTGAGCCCTGGAAGAATGCTTCGGGGTAAATTATGAGTTTGCTCTCTCTAAACCAGGGTCTTCCGTGGCCGCGGTGGCGGTCTGCATGACAGGCTCTAGAGCTAATGGGAACCTCAACGTGAGAACTCACCTCCAGGTTAGGCCCTGAGTAGCCGTGCAGAAAGGGAGGCATGCAGCTCTTTCCAGGAGTTCTTAGTCGCTTTGTTTTAAAGGAAGTACACGTCCGGGGACTCCTAGGCCCCACGGGTGTGCATCATTTTCCCTCCAAGGTCACTGAGTGCCTCCAGACACCTGTGGGCCGGCTGAGCAACGTCGAGGTCCACTGGTTGATTCCCTCGGAGGACCCCTGTGCGTGCCGAGTGCTGGGCAACCACACACTGTGCGTTCCTTGGGTAGCGCTACATCTCCAGAGCCCTCGAACGCCCTCAGGACAACATGGCTGGTGAGTGCGAAGTGCCCAGGAAGACTCTGTCATGGCCCTTGTGTGAGCTGCCATGAGAGAACGCTGTGCTTGGAACACTGCGAGGCCCGCCCTCGTACCTGAAGTCACTCTGCTGGAGGAGAAAGTCAGCATCTTAGCATGCTGTGTGGCTCCCGGCACATCCAGCGTGAACCCGTGCCTAGAAGTAAGGCCCTGATTTGCCGTGCAGAAGCGGAGGCGTGCTGCAGCTTCCAGGAGGCGGAGGCCTCTGCTCTGCATACCTTGAACGGCAGCACAGCTTTCTGGACACCTGGGAGGCGAGCCGGGCCACCCTGTTCCCGGCAGGAACACCGAGTAACCCCAGGCGCACCTGGGTCTGCTAAGCAACATCCAGGCCCGTAGCCCTTTAGAGCCCCTCTGTGCACGCCGAGCGTAGGGAAACGCACTGCCCTCTCTTTTGGAGCAGCTTGGTTTCCTCAGCACTTGCACACGTTCACGAACACCGTTCTGGCACATCCCACATGGCGCGGAGGTCTTACGCACTGCCCTAATCGGAGCTGCGTTCAGAGTAACCCTCGTCTTCGCATTCCATCCAGGACCTCCTGACTGAAGGCACCGTGCCTCCTAGAGGACGACGGCTTGGGTTCTTACTGCAATTCAAGTCCTGTTCCTTCTTTGGCACTGCAGGCAGCCCCAGGCCCAGAGGAGCAGCTACGACGTTCCTTGGTTGAGAACAGTTCGCTGGATGCGGGACTCCCTACTTCGATAAGTTGTCTCATGGAAGGAAACACAGGGTAACCGGTGTCTCTTGGGACTCGTTAGAAACCACAGGGATGTACGCTGAGTGTGCCCATGAAAACGGGGGCCTGCTGGAACTAGCCCTGCTTTCCCATTTGGAGGGCGGCATTCATGCCTGCCTTGAAGCTCCCTGACATTCCCGGCTCCCGACAGGCCAGTGAGCCCTGGAAGAATGCTTCGGGGAAAATTATGAGTTTGCTCTCTCTAAACCAGGGGCTTCCGTGGCCGCGGTGGCGGTCTGCATGACAGGCTCTAGAGCTAATGGGAACCTCAACGTGAGAACTCACCTCCAGGTTAGGCCCTGAGTAGCCGTGCAGAAAGGGAGGCATGCAGCTCTTTCCAGGAGTTCTTAGTCGCTTTGTTTTAAAGGAAGTACACGTCCGGGGACTCCTAGGCCCCACGGGTGTGCATCATTTTCCCTCCAAGGTCACTGAGTGCCTCCAGACACCTGTGGGCCGGCTGAGCAACGTCGAGGTCCACTGGTTGATTCCCTCGGAGGACCCCTGTGCGTGCCGAGTGCTGGGCAACCACACACTGGGCGTTCCTTGGGTAGCGCTACATCTCCAGAGCCCTCGAACGGCCTCAGGACAACATGGCTGGTGAGTGCGAAGTGCCCAGGAAGACTCTGTCATGGCCCTTGTGTGAGCTGCCATGAGAGAACGCTGTGCTTGGAACAATGCGAGGCCCGTCCTCGTACCTGAAGTCACTCTGCTCGAGGAGAAAGTCAGCATCTTAGCATGCTGTGTGGCTCCCGGCACACCCAGCGTGAACCCGTGCCTGGAAGTAAGGCCCTGATTTGCCGTGCAGAAGCGGAGGCGTGCTGCAGCTTCCAGGAGGCGGTGGCCTCTGCTCTGCATACCTTGAACGGCAGCACAGCTTTCTGGACACCTGGGAGGCGAGCCGGGCCACCCTGTTCCCGGCAGGAACACCGAGTAACCCCAGGCGCACCTGGGTCTGCTAAGCAACATCCAGGCCCGTAGCCCTTTAGAGCCCCTCTGTGCACGCCGAGCGTAGGGAAACGCACTGCCCTCTCTTTTGGAGCAGCTTGGTTTCCTCAGCACTTGCACACGTTCACGAACACCGTTCTGGCACATCCCACATGGCGCGGAGTTCTTACGCATTGCCCTAATCGGAGCTGCGTTCAGAGTAACCCTCGTATTCACATTCCATCCAGGACCTCCTGACTGAAGGCACCGTGCCTCCTAGAGGACGACGGCTTGGGTTCTTACTGCAATTCAAGTCCTGTTCCTTCTTTGGCACTGCAGGCAGCCCCAGGCCCAGAGGAGCAGCTACGGCATTCCTTGGTTGAGAACAGTTCGCTGGATGCGGGACTCCCTACTTCGATAAGTTGACTCATGGAAGGAAACACAGGGTAACCGGTGTCTCTTGGGACTCGTTAGAAACCACAGGGATGTACGCTGAGTGTGCCCATGAAAACGGGGGATTGCTGGAACTAGCCCTGCTTTCCCATTTGGAGGGCGGCATTCATGCCTGCCTTGAAGCTCCCTGACATTCCCGGCTCCCGACAGGCCAGTTAGCCCTGGAAGAATGCTTCGGGGAAAATTATGAGTTTGCTCTCTCTAAACCAGGGGCTTCCGTGGCCGCGGTGGCGGTCCGCATGACAGGCTCTAGAGCTAAAGGGTACCTCAACGTGAGAACTCGCCTCCAGGTTAGGCCCTGAGTAGCCGTGCAGAAAGGGAGGCATGCAGCTCTTTCCAGGAGTTCTTAGTCGCTTTGTTTTAAAGGAAGTACACGTCCGGGGACTCCTAGGCCCCACGGGTGTGCATCATTTTCCCTCCAAGGTCACTGAGTGCCTCCAGACACCTGTGGGCCGGCTGAGCAACGTCGAGGTCCACTGGTTGATTCCCTCGGAGGACCCCTGTGCGTGCCGAGTGCTGGGCAACCACACACTGTGCGTTCCTTGGGTAGCGCTACATCTCCACAGCCCTCGAACGCCCTCAGGACAACATGGCTGGTGAGTGCGAAGTGCCCACGAAGACTCTGTCATGGCCCTTGTGTGAGCTGCCATGAGAGAACGCTGTGCTTGGAACACTGCGAGGCCCGCCCTCGTACCTGAAGTCACTCTGCTGGAGGAGAAAGTCAGCATCTTAGCATGCTGTGTGGCTCCCGGCACACCCAGCGTGAACCCGTGCCTGGAAGTAAGGCCCTGATTTGCCGTGCAGAAGCGGAGGCGTGCTGCAGCTTCCAGGAGGCGGAGGCCTCTGCTCTGCATACCTTGAACGGCACCACAGCTTTCTGGACACCTGGGAGGCTAGCTGGGCCACCCTGTTCCCGGCAGGAACACCGAGTAACCCCAGGCGCACCTGGGTCTGCTAAGCAACATCCAGGCCCATAGCCCTTTAGAGCCCCTCTGTGCACGCCGAGCGTAGGGAAACGCACTGCCCTCTCTTTTGGAGCAGCTTGGTTTCCTCAGCACTCGCACACGTTCACGAACACCGTTCTGGCACATCCCACATGGCGCGGAGGTCTTATGCGTTGCCCTAATCGGAGCTGCGCTCAGAGTAACCTTCGTCTTCGCATTCCATCCAGGACCTCCTGACTGAAGGCACCGTGCCTCCTAGAGGACGGCGGCTTGGGTTCTTACTGCAATTCAAGTCCTGTTCCTTCTTTGGCACTGCAGGCAGCCCTAGGCCCAGAGGAGCAGCTACGGCGTTCCTTGGTTGAGACGGTTCGCTGGATGCGGGCCTCCCTACTTCGATAAGTTGACTCAGGGAAGGAAACAGAGGGTAACCGGTGTCTCTTGGGACTCGTTAGAAACCACAGGGATGTACGCTGAGTGTGCCCATGAAAACGGGGGCCTGCTGGAACTAGCCCTGCTTTCCCATTCAGAGGGCGGCATTCATGCCTGCCTTGAAGCTCCCTGACATTCCCGGCTCCCGACAGGCCAGTGAGCCCTGGAAGAATGCTTCGGGGAAAATTATGAGTTTGCTCTCTCTAAACCAGGGGCTTCCGTGGCCGCGGTGGCGGTCCGCATGAGAGCCTCTAGAGCTAAAGGGAACCTCAACGTGAGAACTCGCCTCCAGGTTAGCCCCTGAGTAGCCGTGCAGAAAGGGAGGCATGCAGCTCTTTCCAGGAGTTCTTAGTCGCTTTGTTTTAAAGGAAGTACACGTCCGGGGACTCCTAGGCCCCACGGGTGTGCATCATTTTCCCTCCAAGGTCACTGAGTGCCTCCAGACACCTGTGGGCCGGCTGAGCAACGTCGAGGTCCACTGGTTGATTCCCTCGGAGGACCCCTGTGCGTGCCGAGTGCTGGGCAACCACACACTGCGCGTTCCTTGGGTAGCGCTACATCTCCAGAGCCCTCGAACGCCCTCAGGACAACATGGCTGGTGAGTGCGAAGTGCCCAGGAAGACTCTGTCATGGCCCTTGTGTGAGCTGCCATGAGAGAACGCTGTGCTTGGAACACTGCGAGGCCCGCCCTCGTACCTGAAGTCACTCTGCTCGAGGAGAAAGTCAGCATCTTAGCATGCCGTGTGGCTCCCGGCACACCCAGCGTGAACCCGTGCCTGGAAGTAAGGACCTGATTTGCCGTGCAGAAGCGGAGGCGTGCTGCAGCTTCCAGGAGGCGGAGGCCTCTGCTCTGCATACCTTGAACGGCAGCACAGCTTTCTGGACACCTGGGAGGCTAGCCGGGCCACCCTGTTCCCGGCAGGAACACCGAGTAACCCCAGGCGCACCTGGGTCTGCTAAGCAACATCCAGGCCCGTATCCCTTTAGAGCCCCTCTGTGCACGCCGAGCGTAGGGAAACGCACTGCCCTCTCTTTTGGAGCAGCTTGGTTTCCTCAGCACTCGCACACGTTCACGAACACCGTTCTGGCACATCCCACATGGCGCGGAGGTCTTACGCGTTGCCCTAATCGGAGCTGCGCTCAGAGTAACCTTCGTCTTCGCATTCCATCCAGGACCTCCTGACTGAAGGCACCGTGCCTCCTAGAGGATGGCGGCTTGGGTTCTTACTGCAATTCAAGTCCTGTTCCTTCTTTGGCACTGCAGGCAGCCCCAGGCCCAGAGGAGCAGCTACGGCGTTCCTTGGTTGAGACGGTTCGCTGGATGTGGGCCTCCGTACTTCGATAAGTTGACTCAGGGAAGGAAACAGAGGGTAACCGGTGTCTCTTGGGACTCGTTAGAAACCACAGGGATGTACGCTGAGTGTGCCCATGAAAACGGGGGCCTGCTGGAACTAGCCCTGCTTTCCCATTCGGAGGGCGGCATTCATGCCTGCCTTGAAGCTCCCTGACATTCCCGGCTCCCGACAGGCCAGTGAGCCCTGGAAGAATGCTTCGGGGAAAATTATGAGTTTGCTCTCTCTAAACCAGGGGCTTCCGTGGCCGCGGTGGCGGTCCGCATGACAGGCTCTAGAGCTAAAGGTAACCTCAACGTGAGAACTCGCCTCCAGGTTAGGCCCTGAGTAGCCGTGCAGAAAGGGAGGCATGCAGCTCTTTCCAGGAGTTCTTAGTCGCTTTGTTTTAAAGGAAGTACACGTCCGGGGACTCCTAGGCCCCACGGGTGTGCATCATTTTCCCTCCAAGGTCACTGAGTGCCTCCAGACACCTGTGGGCCGGCTGAGCAACGTCGAGGTCCACTGGTTGATTCCCTCGGAGGACCCCTGTGCGTGCCGAGTGCTGGGCAACCACACACTGCGCGTTCCTTGGGTAGCGCTACATCTCCAGAGCCCTTGAACGGCCTCAGGACAACATGGCTGGTGAGTGCGAAGTGCCCAGGAAGACTCTGTCATGGCCCTTGTGTGAGCTGCCATGAGAGAACGCTGTGCTTGGAACACTGCGAGGCCCGCCCTCGTACCTGAAGTCACTCTGCTCAAGGAGAAAGTCAGCATCTTAGCATGCTGTGTGGCTCCCGGCGCACCCAGCGTGAACCCTTGCCTGGAAGTAAGGCCCTGATTTGCCGTGCAGAAGCGGAGGCGTGCTGCAGCTTCCAGGAGGTGGAGGCCTCTGCTCTGCATACCTTGAACGGCAGCACAGCTTTCTGGACACCTGGGAGGCTAGCTGGGCCACCCTGTTCCCGGCAGGAACACCGAGTAACCCCAGGCGCACCTGGGTCTGCTAAGCAACATCCAGGCCCGTAGCCCTTTAGAGCCCCTCTGTGCACGCCGAGCATAGGGAAACGCACTGCCCTCTCTTTTGGAGCAGCTTGGTTTCCTCAGCACTCGCACACGTTCACGAACACCGTTCTGGCACATTCCACATGGCGCGGAGGTCTTACGCGTTGCCCTAATCGGAGCTGCGCTCAGAGTAACCTTCGTCTTCGCATTCCATCCAGGACCTCCTGACTGAAGGCACCGTGCCTCCTAGAGGACGGCGGCTTGGGTTCTTACTGCAATTCAAGTCCTGTTCCTTCTTTGGCACTGCAGGCAGCCCCAGGCCCAGAGGAGCAGCTACGGCGTTCCTTTTTTGAGACGGTTCGCTGGATGCGGGCCTCCCTACTTCGATAAGTTGACTCAGGGAAGGAAACAGAGGGTAACCGGTGTCTCTTGGGACTCGTTAGAAACCACAGGGATGTACGCTGAGTGTGCCCATGAAAACGGGGGATTGCTGGAACTAGCCCTGCTTTCCCATTTGGAGGGCGGCATTCATGCCTGCCTTGAAGCTCCCTGACATTCCCGGCTCCCGACAGGCCAGTGAGCCCTGGAAGAATGCTTCGGGGAAAATTATGAGTTTGCTCTCTCTAAACCAGGGGCTTCCGTGGCCGCGGTGGCGGTCTGCATGACAGGCTCTAGAGCTAATGGGAACCTCAACGTGAGAACTCGCCTCCAGGTTAGGCCCTGAGTAGCCGTGCAGAAAGGGAGGCATGCAGCTCTTTCCAGGAGTTCTTAGTCGCTTTGTTTTAAAGGAAGTACACGTCCGGGGACTCCTAGGCCCCACGGGTGTGCATCATTTTCCCTCCAAGGTCACTGAGTGCCTCCAGACACCTGTGGGCCGGCTGAGCAACGTCGAGGTCCACTGGTTGATTCCCTCGGAGGACCCCTGTGCGTGCCGAGTGCTGGGCAACCACACACTGCGCGTTCCTTGAGGAGCGCTACATCTCCAGAGCCCTCGAACGCCCTCAGGACAACATGGCTGGTGAGTGCGAAGTGCCCAGGAAGACTCTGTCATGGCCCTTGTGTGAGCTGCCATGAGAGAACGCTGTGCTTGGAACACTGCGAGGCCCGCCCTCGTACCTGAAGTCACTCTGCTCGAGGAGAAAGTCAGCATCTTAGCATGTTGTGTGTCTCCCGGCACACCCAGCATGAACCCGTACCTGGAAGTAAGACCCTGATTTGCCGTGCAGAAGCGGAGGCGTGCTGCAGCTTCCAGGAGGCGGAGGCCTCTGCTCTGCATACCTTGAACGGCACCACAGCTTTCTGGACACCTGGGAGGCTAGCTGGGCCACCCTGTTCCCGGCAGGAACACCGAGTAACCCCAGGCGCACCTGGGTCTGCTAAGCAACATCCAGGCCCGTAGCCCTTTAGAGCCCCTCTGTGCACGCCGAGCGTAGGGAAACGCACTGCCCTCTCTTTTGGAGCAGCTTGGTTTCCTCAGCACTCGCACACGGTCACGAACACCGTTCTGGCACATCCCACATGGCGCGGAGGTCTTACGCGTTGCCCTAATCGGAGCTGCGCTCAGAGTAACCTTCGTCTTTGCATTCCATCCAGGACCTCCTGACTGAAGGCACCGTGCCTCCTAGAGGACGGCGGCTTGGGTTCTTACTGCAATTCAAGTCCTGTTCCTTCTTTGGCACTGCAGGCAGCCCCAGGCCCAGAGGAGCAGCTACGGCGTTCCTTGCTTGAGACGGTTCGCTGGATGCGGGACTCCCTACTTCGATAAGTTGACTCAGGGAAGGAAACAGAGGGTAACCGGTGTCTCTTGGGACTCGTTAGAAACCACAGGGATGTACGCTGAGTGTGCCCATGAAAACGGGGGCCTGCTGGAACTAGCCCTGCTTTCCCATTCCGAGGGCGGCATTCATGCCTGCCTTGAAGCTCCCTGACATTCCCGGCTCCCGACAGGCCAGTGAGCCCTGGAAGAATGCTTCGGGGAAAATTATGAGTTTGCTCTCTCTAAACCAGGGGCTTCCGTGGCCGCGGTGGCGGTCCGCATGAGAGCCTCTAGAGCTAAAGGGAACCTCAACGTGAGAACTCGCCTCCAGGTTAGGCCCTGAGTAGCCGTGCAGAAAGGGAGGCATGCAGCTCTTTCCAGGAGTTCTTAGTCGCTTTGTTTTAAAGGAAGTACACGTCCGGGGACTCCTAGGCCCCACGGGTGTGCATCATTTTCCCTCCAAGGTCACTGAGTGCCTCCAGACACCTGTGGGCCGGCTGAGCAACGTCGAGGTCCACTGGTTGATTCCCTCGGAGGACCCCTGTGCGTGCCGAGTGCTGGGCAACCACACACTGCACGTTCCTTGGGTAGCGCTACATCTCCAGAGCCCTCGAACGCCCTCAGGACAACATGGCTGGTGAGTGCGAAGTGCCCAGGAAGACTCTGTCATGGCCCTTGTGTGAGCTGCCATGAGAGAACGCTGTGCTTGGAACACTGCGAGGCCCGTCCTCGTACCTGAAGTCACTCTGCTCGAGGAGAAAGTCAGCATCTTAGCATGCTGTGTGGCTCCCGGCACACCCAGCGTGAACCCATGCCTGGAAGTAAGGCCCTGATTTGCCGTGCAGAAGCGGAGGCGTGCTGCAGCTTCCAGGAGGCGAAGGCCTCTGCTCTGCATACCTTGAACGGCAGCACAGCTTTCTGGACACCTGGGAGGCTAGCCGGGCCACCCTGTTCCCGGCAGGAACACCGAGTAACCCCAGGCGCACCTGGGTCTGCTAAGCAACATCCAGGCCCGTAGCCCTTTAGAGCCCCTCTGTGCACGCCGAGCGTAGGGAAACGCACTGCCCTCTCTTTTGGAGCAGCTTGGTTTCCTCAGCACTCGCACACGTTCACGAACACCGTTCTGGCACATTCCACATGGCGCGGAGGTCTTATGCGTTGCCCTAATCGGAGCTGCGCTCAGAGTAACCTTCGTCTTCACATTCCATCCAGGACCTCCTGACTGAAGGCACCGTGCCTCCTAGAGGACAGCGGCTTGGGTTCTTACTGCAATTCAAGTCCTGTTCCTTCTTTGGCACTGCAGGCAGCCCTAGGCCCAGAGGAGCAGCTACGGCGTTCCTTGGTTGAGACGGTTCGCTGGATGCGGGCCTCCCTACTTCGATAAGTTGACTCAGGGAAGGAAACAGAGGGTAACCGGTGTCTCTTGGGACTCGTTAGAAACCACAGGGATGTACGCTGAGTGTGCCCATGAAAACGGGGGCCTGCTGGAACTAGCCCTGCTTTCCCATTCAGAGGGCGGCATTCATGCCTGCCTTGAAGCTCCCTGACATTCCCGGCTCCCGACAGGCCAGTGAGCCCTGGAAGAATGCTTCGGGGAAAATTATGAGTTTGCTCTCTCTAAACCAGGGGCTTCCGTGGCCGCGGTGGCGGTCCGCATGAGAGCCTCTAGAGCTAAAGGGAACCTCAACGTGAGAACTCGCCTCCAGGTTAGGCCCTGAGTAGCCGTGCAGAAAGGGAGGCATGCAGCTCTTTCCAGGAGTTCTTAGTCGCTTTGTTTTAAAGGAAGTACACGTCCGGGGACTCCTAGGCCCCACGGGTGTGCATCATTTTCCCTCCAAGGTCACTGAGTGCCTCCAGACACCTGTGGGCCGGCTGAGCAACGTCGAGGTCCACTGGTTGATTCCCTCGGAGGACCCCTGTGCGTGCCGAGTGCTGGGCAACCACACACTGCGCGTTCCTGGGTAGCGCTACATCTCCAGAGCCCTCGAACGCCCTCAGGACAACATGGCTGGTGAGTGCGAAGTGCCCAGGAAGACTCTGTCATGGCCTTTGTATGAGCTGCCATGAGAGAACGCTGTGCTTGGAACACTGCGAGGCCCGCCCTCGTACCTGAAGTCACTCTGCTCGAGGAGAAAGTCAGCATCTTAGCATGCTGTGTGGCTCCCGGCACACCCAGCGTGAACCCATGCCTGGAAGTAAGGCCCTGATTTGCCGTGCAGAAGCGGAGGCGTGCTGCAGCTTCCAGGAGGCGGTGGCCTCTGTTCTGCATACCTTGAACGGCAGCACAGCTTTCTGGACACCTGGGAGGCGAGCCGGGGCACCCTGTTCCCGGCAGGAACACTGAGTAACCCCAGGCGCACCTGGGTCTGCTAAGCAACATCCAGGCCCGTAGCCCTTTAGAGCCCCTCTGTGCACGCCGAGCGTAGGGAAACGCACTCCCCTCTCTTTTGGAGCAGCTTGGTTTCCTCAGCACTCGCACACGTTCACGAACACCGTTCTGGCACATCCCACATGGCGCGGAGGTCTTACGCGTTGCCCTAATCGGAGCTGCGCTCAGAGTAACCTTCGTCTTCGCATTCCATCCAGGACCTCCTGACTGAAGGCACCGTGCCTCCTAGAGGACGGCGGCTTGGGTTCTTACTGCAATTCAAGTCCTGTTCCTTCTTTGGCACTGCAGGCAGCCCCAGGCCCAGAGGAGCAGCTACGGCGTTACTTGCTTGAGACGGTTCGCTGGATGCGGGCCTCCCTACTTCGATAAGTTGACTCAGGGAAGGAAACAGAAGGTAACCGGTGTCTCTTGGGACTCGTTAGAAACCACAGGGATGTACGCTGAGTGTGCCCATGAAAACGGGGGCCTGCTGGAACTAGCCCTGCTTTCCCATTTGGAGGGCGGCATTCATGCCTGCCTTGAAGCTCCCTGACATTCCCGGCTCCCGACAGGCCAGTGAGCCCTGGAAGAATGCTTCGGGGAAAATTATGAGTTTGCTCTCTCTAAACCAGGGGCTTCCGTGGTCGCGGTGGCGGTCTGCATGACAGGCTCTAGAGCTAATGGGAACCTCAACGTGAGAACTCGCCTCCAGGTTAGGCCCTGAGTAGCCGTGCAGAAAGGGAGGCATGCAGCTCTTTCCAGGAGTTCTTAGTCGCTTTGTTTTAAAGGAAGTACACGTCCGGGGACTCCTAGGCCCCACGGGTGTGCATCATTTTCCCTCCAAGGTCACTGAGTGCCTCCAGACACCTGTGGGCCGGCTGAGCAACGTCGAGGTCCACTGGTTGATTCCCTCGGAGGACCCCTGTGTGTGCCGAGTGCTGGGCAACCACACACTGCGCGTTCCTTGAGGAGCGCTACATCTCCAGAGCCCTCGAACGCCCTCAGGACAACATGGCTGGTGAGTGCGAAGTGCCCAGGAAGACTCTGTCATGGCCCTTGTGTGAGCTGCCATGAGAGAACGCTGTGCTTGGAACACTGCGAGGCCCGCCCTCGTACCTGAAGTCACTCTGCTCGAGGAGAAAGTCAGCATCTTAGCATGTTGTGTGTCTCCCGGCACACCCAGCATGAACCCGTACCTGGAAGTAAGACCCTGATTTGCCGTGCAGAAGCGGAGGCGTGCTGCAGCTTCCAGGAGGCGGAGGCCTCTGCTCTGCATACCTTGAACGGCACCACAGCTTTCTGGACACCTGGGAGGCTAGCTGGGCCACCCTGTTCCCGGCAGGAACACCGAGTAACCCCAGGCGCACCTGGGTCTGCTAAGCAACATCCAGGCCCGTAGCCCTTTAGAGCCCCTCTGTGCACGCCGAGCGTAGGGAAACGCACTGCCCTCTCTTTTGGAGCAGCTTGGTTTCCTCAGCACTCGCACACGGTCACGAACACCGTTCTGGCACATCCCACATGGCGCGGAGGTCTTACGCGTTGCCCTAATCGGAGCTGCGCTCAGAGTAACCTTCGTCTTTGCATTCCATCCAGGACCTCCTGACTGAAGGCACCGTGCCTCCTAGAGGACGGCGGCTTGGGTTCTTACTGCAATTCAAGTCCTGTTCCTTCTTTGGCACTGCAGGCAGCCCCAGGCCCAGAGGAGCAGCTACGGCGTTCCTTGCTTGAGACGGTTCGCTGGATGCGGGACTCCCTACTTCGATAAGTTGACTCAGGGAAGGAAACAGAGGGTAACCGGTGTCTCTTGGGACTCGTTAGAAACCACAGGGATGTACGCTGAGTGTGCCCATGAAAACGGGGGCCTGCTGGAACTAGCCCTGCTTTCCCATTCCGAGGGCGGCATTCATGCCTGCCTTGAAGCTCCCTGACATTCCCGGCTCCCGACAGGCCAGTGAGCCCTGGAAGAATGCTTCGGGGAAAATTATGAGTTTGCTCTCTCTAAACCAGGGGCTTCCGTGGCCGCGGTGGCGGTCCGCATGAGAGCCTCTAGAGCTAAAGGGAACCTCAACGTGAGAACTCGCCTCCAGGTTAGGCCCTGAGTAGCCGTGCAGAAAGGGAGGCATGCAGCTCTTTCCAGGAGTTCTTAGTCGCTTTGTTTTAAAGGAAGTACACGTCCGGGGACTCCTAGGCCCCACGGGTGTGCATCATTTTCCCTCCAAGGTCACTGAGTGCCTCCAGACACCTGTGGGCCGGCTGAGCAACGTCGAGGTCCACTGGTTGATTCCCTCGGAGGACCCCTGTGCGTGCCGAGTGCTGGGCAACCACACACTGCACGTTCCTTGGGTAGCGCTACATCTCCAGAGCCCTCGAACGCCCTCAGGACAACATGGCTGGTGAGTGCGAAGTGCCCAGGAAGACTCTGTCATGGCCCTTGTGTGAGCTGCCATGAGAGAACGCTGTGCTTGGAACACTGCGAGGCCCGTCCTCGTACCTGAAGTCACTCTGCTCGAGGAGAAAGTCAGCATCTTAGCATGCTGTGTGGCTCCCGGCACACCCAGCGTGAACCCATGCCTGGAAGTAAGGCCCTGATTTGCCGTGCAGAAGCGGAGGCGTGCTGCAGCTTCCAGGAGGCGAAGGCCTCTGCTCTGCATACCTTGAACGGCAGCACAGCTTTCTGGACACCTGGGAGGCTAGCCGGGCCACCCTGTTCCCGGCAGGAACACCGAGTAACCCCAGGCGCACCTGGGTCTGCTAAGCAACATCCAGGCCCGTAGCCCTTTAGAGCCCCTCTGTGCACGCCGAGCGTAGGGAAACGCACTGCCCTCTCTTTTGGAGCAGCTTGGTTTCCTCAGCACTCGCACACGTTCACGAACACCGTTCTGGCACATTCCACATGGCGCGGAGGTCTTATGCGTTGCCCTAATCGGAGCTGCGCTCAGAGTAACCTTCGTCTTCGCATTCCATCCAGGACCTCCTGACTGAAGGCACCGTGCCTCCTAGAGGACGGCGGCTTGGGTTCTTACTGCAATTCAAGTCCTGTTCCTTCTTTGGCACTGCAGGCAGCCCTAGGCCCAGAGGAGCAGCTACGGCGTTCCTTGGTTGAGACGGTTCGCTGGATGCGGGCCTCCCTACTTCGATAAGTTGACTCAGGGAAGGAAACAGAGGGTAACCGGTGTCTCTTGGGACTCGTTAGAAACCACAGGGATGTACGCTGAGTGTGCCCATGAAAACGGAGGCCTGCTGGAACTAGCCCTGCTTTCCCATTCAGAGGGCGGCATTCATGCCTGCCTTGAAGCTCCCTGACATTCCCGGCTCCCGACAGGCCAGTGAGCCCTGGAAGAATGCTTCGGGGAAAATTATGAGTTTGCTCTCTCTAAACCAGGGGCTTCCGTGGCCGCGGTGGCGGTCCGCATGAGAGCCTCTAGAGCTAAAGGGAACCTCAACGTGAGAACTCGCCTCCAGGTTAGGCCCTGAGTAGCCGTGCAGAAAGGGAGGCATGCAGCTCTTTCCAGGAGTTCTTAGTCGCTTTGTTTTAAAGGAAGTACACGTCCGGGGACTCCTAGGCCCCACGGGTGTGCATCATTTTCCCTCCAAGGTCACTGAGTGCCTCCAGACACCTGTGGGCCGGCTGAGCAACGTCGAGGTCCACTGGTTGATTCCCTCGGAGGACCCCTGTGCGTGCCGAGTGCTGGGCAACCACACACTGTGCGTTCCTGGGTAGCGCTACATCTCCAGAGCCCTCGAACGCCCTCAGGACAACATGGCTGGTGAGTGCGAAGTGCCCAGGAAGACTCTGTCATGGCCTTTGTGTGAGCTGCCATGAGAGAACGCTGTGCTTGGAACACTGCGAGGCCCGCCCTCGTACCTGAAGTCACTCTGCTCGAGGAGAAAGTCAGCATCTTAGCATGCTGTGTGGCTCCCGGCACACCCAGCGTGAACCCATGCCTGGAAGTAAGGCCCTGATTTGCCGTGCAGAAGCGGAGGCGTGCTGCAGCTTCCAGGAGGCGGTGGCCTCTGCTCTGCATACCTTGAACGGCAGCACAGCTTTCTGGACACCTGGGAGGCGAGCCGGGGCACCCTGTTCCCGGCAGGAACACTGAGTAACCCCAGGCGCACCTGGGTCTGCTAAGCAACATCCAGGCCCGTAGCCCTTTAGAGCCCCTCTGTGCACGCCGAGCGTAGGGAAACGCACTCCCCTCTCTTTTGGAGCAGCTTGGTTTCCTCAGCACTCGCACACGTTCACGAACACCGTTCTGGCACATCCCACATGGCGCGGAGGTCTTACGCGTTGCCCTAATCGGAGCTGCGCTCAGAGTAACCTTCGTCTTCGCATTCCATCCAGGACCTCCTGACTGAAGGCACCGTGCCTCCTAGAGGACGGCGGCTTGGGTTCTTACTGCAATTCAAGTCCTGTTCCTTCTTTGGCACTGCAGGCAGCCCCAGGCCCAGAGGAGCAGCTACGGCGTTCCTTGCTTGAGACGGTTCGCTGGATGCGGGCCTCCCTACTTCGATAAGTTGACTCAGGGAAGGAAACAGAAGGTAACCGGTGTCTCTTGGGACTCGTTAGAAACCACAGGGATGTACGCTGAGTGTGCCCATGAAAACGGGGGCCTGCTGGAACTAGCCCTGCTTTCCCATTTGGAGGGCGGCATTCATGCCTGCCTTGAAGCTCCCTGACATTCCCGGCTCCCGACAGGCCAGTGAGCCCTGGAAGAATGCTTCGGGGAAAATTATGAGTTTGCTCTCTCTAAACCAGGGGCTTCCGTGGCCGCGGTGGCGGTCTGCATGACAGGCTCTAGAGCTAATGGGAACCTCAACGTGAGAACTCGCCTCCAGGTTAGGCCCTGAGTAGCCGTGCAGAAAGGGAGGCATGCAGCTCTTTCCAGGAGTTCTTAGTCGCTTTGTTTTAAAGGAAGTACACGTCCGGGGACTCCTAGGCCCCACAGGTGTGCATCATTTTCCCTCCAAGGTCACTGAGTGCCTCCAGACACCTGTGGGCTGGCTGAGCAACGTCGAGGTCCACTGGTTGATTCCCTCGGAGGACCCCTGTGCGTGCCGAGTGCTGGGCAACCACACACTGCGCGTTCCTTGAGGAGCGCTACATCTCCAGAGCCCTCGAACGCCCTCAGGACAACATGGCTGGTGAGTGCGAAGTGCCCAGGAAGACTCTGTCATGGCCCTTGTGTGAGCTGCCATGAGAGAACGCTGTGCTTGGAACACTGCGAGGCCCGCCCTCGTACCTGAAGTCACTCTGCTCGAGGAGAAAGTCAGCATCTTAGCATGTTGTGTGTCTCCCGGCACACCCAGCATGAACCCGTACCTGGAAGTAAGACCCTGATTTGCCGTGCAGAAGCGGAGGCGTGCTGCAGCTTCCAGGAGGCGGAGGCCTCTGCTCTGCATACCTTGAACGGCACCACAGCTTTCTGGACACCTGGGAGGCTAGCCGGGCCACCCTGTTCCCGGCAGGAACACCGAGTAACCCCAGGCGCACCTGGGTCTGCTAAGCAACATCCAGGCCCGTAGCCCTTTAGAGCCCCTCTGTGCACGCCGAGCGTAGGGAAACGCACTGCCCTCTCTTTTGGAGCAGCTTGGTTTCCTCAGCACTCGCACACGGTCACGAACACCGTTCTGGCACATCCCACATGGCGCGGAGGTCTTACGCGTTGCCCTAATCGGAGCTGCGCTCAGAGTAACCTTCGTCTTCGCATTCCATCCAGGACCTCCTGACTGAAGGCACCGTGCCTCCTAGAGGACGGCGGCTTGGGTTCTTACTGCAATTCAAGTCCTGTTCCTTCTTTGGCACTGCAGGCAGCCCCAGGCCCAGAGGAGCAGCTACGGCGTTCCTTGGTTGAGACGGTTCGCTGGATGTGGGCCTCCGTACTTCGATAAGTTGACTCAGGGAAGGAAACAGAGGGTAACCGGTGTCTCTTGGGACTCGTTAGAAACCACAGGGATGTACGCTGAGTGTGCCCATGAAAACGGGGGCCTGCTGGAACTAGCCCTGCTTTCCCATTCGGAGGGCGGCATTCATGCCTGCCTTGAAGCTCCCTGACATTCCCGGCTCCCGACAGGCCAGTGAGCCCTGGAAGAATGCTTCGGGGAAAATTATGAGTTTGCTCTCTCTAAACCAGGGGCTTCCGTGGCCGCGGTGGCGGTCCGCATGACAGGCTCTAGAGCTAAAGGGAACCTCAACGTGAGAACTCGCCTCCAGGTTAGGCCCTGAGTAGCCGTGCAGAAAGGGAGGCATGCAGCTCTTTCCAGGAGTTCTTAGTCGCTTTGTTTTAAAGGAAGTACACGTCCGGGGACTCCTAGGCCCCACGGGTGTGCATCATTTTCCCTCCAAGGTCACTGAGTGCCTCCAGACACCTGTGGGCCGGCTGAGCAACGTCGAGGTCCACTGGTTGATTCCCTCGGAGGACCCCTGTGCGTGCCGAGTGCTGGGCAACCACACACTGCGCGTTCCTTGGGTAGCGCTACATCTCCAGAGCCCTTGAACGGCCTCAGGACAACATGGCTGGTGAGTGCGAAGTGCCCAGGAAGACTCTGTCATGGCCCTTGTGTGAGCTGCCATGAGAGAACGCTGTGCTTGGAACACTGCGAGGCCCGCCCTCGTACCTGAAGTCACTCTGCTCGAAGAGAAAGTCAGCATCTTAGCATGCTGTGTGGCTCCCGGCACACCCAGCGTGAACCCTTGCCTGGAAGTAAGGCCCTGATTTGCCGTGCAGAAGCGGAGGCGTGCTGCAGCTTCCAGGAGGCGGAGGCCTCTGCTCTGCATACCTTGAACGGCAGCACAGCTTTCTGGACACCTGGGAGGCTAGCTGGGCCACCCTGTTCCCGGCAGGAACACCGAGTAACCCCAGGCGCACCTGGGTCTGCTAAGCAACATCCAGGCCCGTAGCCCTTTAGAGCCCCTCTGTGCACGCCGAGCATAGGGAAACGCACTGCCCTCTCTTTTGGAGCAGCTTGGTTTCCTCAGCACTCGCACACGTTCACGAACACCGTTCTGGCACATTCCACATGGCGCGGAGGTCTTACGCGTTGCCCTAATCGGAGCTGCGCTCAGAGTAACCTTCGTCTTCGCATTCCATCCAGGACCTCCTGACTGAAGGCACCGTGCCTCCTAGAGGACGGCGGCTTGGGTTCATACTGCAATTCAAGTCCTGTTCCTTCTTTGGCACTGCAGGCAGCCCCAGGCCCAGAGGAGCAGCTACGGCGTTCCTTGGTTGAGACGGTTCGCTGGATGCGGGCCTCCCTACTTCGATAAGTTGACTCAGGGAAGGAAACAGAGGGTAACCGGTGTCTCTTGGGACTCGTTAGAAACCACAGGGATGTACGCTGAGTGTGCCCATGAAAACGGGGGCCTGCTGGAACTAGCCCTGCTTTCCCATTCGGAGGGCGGCATTCATGCCTGCCTTGAAGCTCCCTGACATTCCCGGCTCCCGACAGGCCAGTGAGCCCTGGAAGAATGCTTCGGGGAAAATTATGAGTTTGCTCTCTCTAAACCAGGGGCTTCCGTGGCCGCGGTGGCCGTCTGCATGACAGGCTCTAGAGCTAATGGGAACCTCAACGTGAAAACTCACCTCCAGGTTAGGCCCTGAGTAGCCGTGCAGAAAGGGAGGCATGCAGCTCTTTCCAGGAGTTCTTAGTCGCTTTGTTTTAAAGGAAGTACACGTCCGGGGACTCCTAGGCCCCACGGGTGTGCATCATTTTCCCTCCAAGGTCACTGAGTGCCTCCAGACACCTGTGGGCCGGCTGAGCAACGTCGAGGTCCACTGGTTGATTCCCTCGGAGGACCCCTGTGCGTGCCGAGTGCTGGGCAACCACACACTGTGCGTTCCTTGGGTAGCGCTACATCTCCAGAGCCCTCGAACGCCCTCAGGACAACATGGCTGGTGAGTGCGAAGTGCCCAGGAAGACTCTGTCATGGCCCTTGTGTGAGCTGCCATGAGAGAACGCTGTGCTTGGAACACTGCGAGGCCCGCCCTCGTACCTGAAGTCACTCTGCTGGAGGAGAAAGTCAGCATCTTAGCATGCTGTGTGGCTCCCGGCACACCCAGCGTGAACCCGTGCCTGGAAGTAAGGCCCTGATTTGCCGTGCAGAAGCGGAGGCGTGCTGCAGCTTCCAGGAGGCGGAGGCCTCTGCTCTGCATACCTTGAACGGCACCACAGCTTTCTGGACACCTGAGAGGCGAGCCGGGGCACCCTGTGCCCGGCAGGAACACTGAGTAACCCCAGGCGCACCTGGGTCTGCTAAGCAACATCCAGGCCCGTAGCCCTTTAGAGCCCCTCTGTGCACGCCGAGCGTAGGGAAACGCACTGCCCTCTCTTTTGGAGCAGCTTGGTTTCCTCAGCACTCGCACACGTTCACGAACACCGTTCTGGCACATCCCACATGGCGCGGAGGTCTTACGCGTTGCCCTAATCGGAGCTGCGCTCAGAGTAACCTTCGTCTTCGCATTCCATCCAGGACCTCCTGACTGAAGGCACCGTGCCTCCTAGAGGACGGCGGCTTGGGTTCTTACTGCAATTCAAGTCCTGTTCCTTCTTTGGCACTGCAGGCAGCCCCAGGCCCAGAGGAGCAGCTACGGCGTTCCTTGCTTGAGACGGTTCGCTGGATGCGGGCCTCCCTACTTCGATAAGTTGACTCAGGGAAGGAAACAGAAGGTAACCGGTGTCTCTTGGGACTCCTTAGAAACCACAGGGATGTACGCTGAGTGTGCCCATGAAAACGGGGGCCTGCTGGAACTAGCCCTGCTTTCCCATTCGGAGGGCGGCATTCATGCCTGCCTTGAAGCTCCCTGACATTCCCGGCTCCCGACAGGCCAGTGAGCCCTGGAAGAATGCTTCGGGGAAAATTATGAGTTTGCTCTCTCTAAACCAGGGGCTTCCGTGGCCGCGGTGGCGGTCCGCATGACAGGCTCTAGAGCTAAAGGGTACCTCAACGTGAGAACTCGCCTCCAGGTTAGGCCCTGAGTAGCCGTGCAGAAAGGGAGGCATGCAGCTCTTTCCAGGAGTTCTTAGTCGCTTTGTTTCAAAGGAAGTACACGTCCGGGGACTCCTAGGCCCCACGGGTGTGCATCATTTTCCCTCCAAGGTCACTGAGTGCCTCCAGACACCTGTGGGCCGGCTGAGCAACGTCGAGGTCCACTGGTTGATTCCCTCGGAGGACCCCTGTGCGTGCCGAGTGCTGGGCAACCACACACTGCGCGTTCCTTGGGTAGCGCTACATCTCCAGAGCCCTCGAACGCCCTCAGGACAACATGGCTGGTGAGTGCGAAGTGCCCAGGAAGACTCTGTCATGGCCCTTGTGTGAGCTGCCATGAGAGAACGCTGTGCTTGGAACACTGCGAGGCCCGCCCTCGTACCTGAAGTCACTCTGCTCGAGGAGAAAGTCAGCATCTTAGCATGCCGTGTGGCTCCCGGCACACCCAGCGTGAACCCGTGCCTGGAAGTAAGGACCTGATTTGCCGTGCAGAAGCGGAGGCGTGCTGCAGCTTCCAGGAGGCGGAGGCCTCTGCTCTGCATACCTTGAACGGCAGCACAGCTTTCTGGACACCTGGGAGGCTAAC
The DNA here is from genome assembly GCF_963455315.2 of Globicephala melas. Taxonomy (NCBI): domain Eukaryota; kingdom Metazoa; phylum Chordata; class Mammalia; order Artiodactyla; family Delphinidae; genus Globicephala; species Globicephala melas. The sequence continues at coordinate 401,547 of NW_027207217.1, forward strand.
CGGGCCACCCTGTTCCCGGCAGGAACACCGAGTAACCCCAGGCGCACCTGGGTCTGCTAAGCAACATCCAGGCCCGTATCCCTTTAGAGCCCCTCTGTGCACGCCGAGCGTAGGGAAACGCACTGCCCTCTCTTTTGGAGCAGCTTGGTTTCCTCAGCACTCGCACACGTTCACGAACACCGTTCTGGCACATCCCACATGGCGCGGAGGTCTTACGCGTTGCCCTAATCGGAGCTGCGCTCAGAGTAACCTTCGTCTTCGCATTCCATCCAGGACCTCCTGACTGAAGGCACCGTGCCTCCTAGAGGACGGCGGCTTGGGTTCTTACTGCAATTCAAGTCCTGTTCCTTCTTTGGCACTGCAGGCAGCCCCAGGCCCAGAGGAGCAGCTACGGCGTTCCTTGGTTGAGACGGTTCGCTGGATGTGGGCCTCCGTACTTCGATAAGTTGACTCAGGGAAGGAAACAGAGGGTAACCGGTGTCTCTTGGGACTCGTTAGAAACCACAGGGATGTACGCTGAGTGTGCCCATGAAAACGGGGGCCTGCTGGAACTAGCCCTGCTTTCCCATTCGGAGGGCGGCATTCATGCCTGCCTTGAAGCTCCCTGACATTCCCGGCTCCCGACAGGCCAGTGAGCCCTGGAAGAATGCTTCGGGGAAAATTATGAGTTTGCTCTCTCTAAACCAGGGGCTTCCGTGGCCGCGGTGGCGGTCCGCATGACAGGCTCTAGAGCTAAAGGTAACCTCAACGTGAGAACTCGCCTCCAGGTTAGGCCCTGAGTAGCCGTGCAGAAAGGGAGGCATGCAGCTCTTTCCAGGAGTTCTTAGTCGCTTTGTTTTAAAGGAAGTACACGTCCGGGGACTCCTAGGCCCCACGGGTGTGCATCATTTTCCCTCCAAGGTCACTGAGTGCCTCCAGACACCTGTGGGCCGGCTGAGCAACGTCGAGGTCCACTGGTTGATTCCCTCGGAGGACCCCTGTGCGTGCCGAGTGCTGGGCAACCACACACTGCGCGTTCCTTGGGTAGCGCTACATCTCCAGAGCCCTTGAACGGCCTCAGGACAACATGGCTGGTGAGTGCGAAGTGCCCAGGAAGACTCTGTCATGGCCCTTGTGTGAGCTGCCATGAGAGAACGCTGTGCTTGGAACACTGCGAGGCCCGCCCTCGTACCTGAAGTCACTCTGCTCGAGGAGAAAGTCAGCATCTTAGCATGCTGTGTGGCTCCCGGCACACCCAGCGTGAACCCTTGCCTGGAAGTAAGGCCCTGATTTGCCGTGCAGAAGCGGAGGCGTGCTGCAGCTTCCAGGAGGCGGAGGCCTCTGCTCTGCATACCTTGAACGGCAGCACAGCTTTCTGGACACCTGGGAGGCTAGCTGGGCCACCCTGTTCCCGGCAGGAACACCGAGTAACCCCAGGCGCACCTGGGTCTGCTAAGCAACATCCAGGCCCGTAGCCCTTTAGAGCCCCTCTGTGCACGCCGAGCATAGGGAAACGCACTGCCCTCTCTTTTGGAGCAGCTTGGTTTCCTCAGCACTCGCACACGTTCACGAACACCGTTCTGGCACATTCCACATGGCGCGGAGGTCTTACGCGTTGCCCTAATCGGAGCTGCGCTCAGAGTAACCTTCGTCTTCGCATTCCATCCAGGACCTCCTGACTGAAGGCACCGTGCCTCCTAGAGGACGGCGGCTTGGGTTCATACTGCAATTCAAGTCCTGTTCCTTCTTTGGCACTGCAGGCAGCCCCAGGCCCAGAGGAGCAGCTACGGCGTTCCTTGGTTGAGACGGTTCGCTGGATGCGGGCCTCCCTACTTCGATAAGTTGACTCAGGGAAGGAAACAGAGGGTAACCGGTGTCTCTTGGGACTCGTTAGAAACCACAGGGATGTACGCTGAGTGTGCCCATGAAAACGGGGGATTGCTGGAACTAGCCCTGCTTTCCCATTCGGAGGGCGGCATTCATGCCTGCCTTGAAGCTCCCTGACATTCCCGGCTCCCGACAGGCCAGTGAGCCCTGGAAGAATGCTTCGGGGAAAATTATGAGTTTGCTCTCTCTAAACCAGGGGCTTCCGTGGCCGCGGTGGCCGTCTGCATGACAGGCTCTAGAGCTAATGGGAACCTCAACGTGAAAACTCACCTCCAGGTTAGGCCCTGAGTAGCCGTGCAGAAAGGGAGGCATGCAGCTCTTTCCAGGAGTTCTTAGTCGCTTTGTTTTAAAGGAAGTACACGTCCGGGGACTCCTAGGCCCCACGGGTGTGCATCATTTTCCCTCCAAGGTCACTGAGTGCCTCCAGACACCTGTGGGCCGGCTGAGCAACGTCGAGGTCCACTGGTTGATTCCCTCGGAGGACCCCTGTGCGTGCCGAGTGCTGGGCAACCACACACTGTGCGTTCCTTGGGTAGCGCTACATCTCCAGAGCCCTCGAACGCCCTCAGGACAACATGGCTGGTGAGTGCGAAGTGCCCAGGAAGACTCTGTCATGGCCCTTGTGTGAGCTGCCATGAGAGAACGCTGTGCTTGGAACACTGCGAGGCCCGCCCTCGTACCTGAAGTCACTCTGCTGGAGGAGAAAGTCAGCATCTTAGCATGCTGTGTGGCTCCCGGCACACCCAGCGTGAACCCGTGCCTGGAAGTAAGGCCCTGATTTGCCGTGCAGAAGCGGAGGCGTGCTGCAGCTTCCAGGAGGCGGAGGCCTCTGCTCTGCATACCTTGAACGGCACCACAGCTTTCTGGACACCTGAGAGGCGAGCCGGGGCACCCTGTGCCCGGCAGGAACACTGAGTAACCCCAGGCGCACCTGGGTCTGCTAAGCAACATCCAGGCCCGTAGCCCTTTAGAGCCCCTCTGTGCACGCCGAGCGTAGGGAAACGCACTGCCCTCTCTTTTGGAGCAGCTTGGTTTCCTCAGCACTCGCACACGTTCACGAACACCGTTCTGGCACATCCCACATGGCGCGGAGGTCTTACGCGTTGCCCTAATCGGAGCTGCGCTCAGAGTAACCTTCGTCTTCGCATTCCATCCAGGACCTCCTGACTGAAGGCACCGTGCCTCCTAGAGGACGGCGGCTTGGGTTCTTACTGCAATTCAAGTCCTGTTCCTTCTTTGGCACTGCAGGCAGCCCCAGGCCCAGAGGAGCAGCTACGGCGTTCCTTGGTTGAGACGGTTCGCTGGATGCGGGCCTCCCTACTTCGATAAGTTGACTCAGGGAAGGAAACAGAGGGTAACCGGTGTCTCTTGGGACTCGTTAGAAACCACAGGGATGTACGCTGAGTGTGCCCATGAAAACGGGGGATTGCTGGAACTAGCCCTGCTTTCCCATTTGGAGGGCGGCATTCATGCCTGCCTTGAAGCTCCCTGACATTCCCGGCTCCCGACAGGCCAGTGAGCCCTGGAAGAATGCTTCGGGGAAAATTATGAGTTTGCTCTCTCTAAACCAGGGGCTTCCGTGGCCGCGGTGGCGGTCCGCATGACAGGCTCTAGAGCTAAAGGGTACCTCAACGTGAGAACTCGCCTCCAGGTTAGGCCCTGAGTAGCCGTGCAGAAAGGGAGGCATGCAGCTCTTTCCAGGAGTTCTTAGTCGCTTTGTTTCAAAGGAAGTACACGTCCGGGGACTCCTAGGCCCCACGGGTGTGCATCATTTTCCCTCCAAGGTCACTGAGTGCCTCCAGACACCTGTGGGCCGGCTGAGCAACGTCGAGGTCCACTGGTTGATTCCCTCGGAGGACCCCTGTGCGTGCCGAGTCCTGGGCAACCACACACTGTGCGTTCCTTGGGTAGCGCTACATCTCCAGAGCCGTCGAATGCCCTCAGGACAACATGGCTGGTGAGTGCGAAGTGCCCAGGAAGACTCTGTCATGGCCCTTGTGTGAGCTGCCATGAGAGAACGCTGTGCTTGGAACACTGCGAGGCCCGCCCTCGTACCTGAAGTCACTCTGCTGGAGGAGAAAGTCAGCATCTTAGCATGCTGTGTGGCTCCCGGCACACCCAGCGTGAACCCGTGCCTAGAAGTAAGGCCCTGATTTGCCGTGCAGAAGCGGAGGCGTGCTGCAGCTTCCAGGAGGCGGAGGCCTCTGCTCTGCATACCTTGAACGGCAGCACAGCTTTCTGGAAACCTGGGAGGCGAGCCGGGGCACCCTGTTCCCGGCAGGAACACCGAGTAACCCCAGGCGCACCTGGGTCTGCTAAGCAACATCCAGGCCCGTAGCCCTTTAGAGCCCCTCTGTGCACGCCGAGCGTAGGGAAACGCACTGCCCTCTCTTTTGGAGCAGCTTGGTTTCCTCAGCCCTTGCACACGTTCACGAACACCTTTCTGGCACATCCCACATGGCGCGGAGGTCTTACGCACTGCCCTAATCGGAGCTGCGTTCAGAGTAACCCTCGTCTTCGCATTCCATCCAGGACCTCCTGACTGAAGGCACCGTGCCTCCTAGAGGACGACGGCTTGGGTTCTTACTGCAATTCAAGTCCTGTTCCTTCTTTGGCACTGCAGGCAGCCCCAGGCCCAGAGGAGCAGCTACGACGTTCCTTCGTTGAGAACAGTTCGCTGGATGCGGGACTCCCTACTTCGATAAGTTGTCTCATGGAAGGAAACACAGGGTAACCGGTGTCTCTTGGGACCCGTTAGAAACCACAGGGATGTACGCTGAGTGTGCCCATGAAAACGGGGGCCTGCTGGAACTAGCCCTGCTTTCCCATTTGGAGGGCGGCATTCATGCCTGCCTTGAAGCTCCCTGACATTCCCGGCTCCCGACAGGCCAGTGAGCCCTGGAAGAATGCTTCGGGGAAAATTATGAGTTTGCTCTCTCTAAACCAGGGGCTTCCGTGGCCGCGGTGGCGGTCTGCATGACAGGCTCTAGAGCTAATGGGAACCTCAACGTGAGAACTCACCTCCAGGTTAGGCCCTGAGTAGCCGTGCAGAAAGGGAGGCATGCAGCTCTTTCCAGGAGTTCTTAGTCGCTTTGTTTTAAAGGAAGTACACGTCCGGGGACTCCTAGGCCCCACGGGTGTGCATCATTTTCCCTCCAAGGTCACTGAGTGCCTCCAGACACCTGTGGGCCGGCTGAGCAACGTCGAGGTCCACTGGTTGATTCCCTCGGAGGACCCCTGTGCGTGCCGAGTGCTGGGCAACCACACACTGCGCGTTCCTTGGGTAGCGCTACATCTCCAGAGCCCTCGAACGGCCTCAGGACAACATGGCTGGTGAGTGCAAAGTGCCCAGGAAGACTCTGTCATGGCCCTTGTGTGAGCTGCCATGAGAGAACGCTGTGCTTGGAACAATGCGAGGCCCGTCCTCGTACCTGAAGTCACTCTGCTGGAGGAGAAAGTCAGCATCTTAGCATGCTGTGTGGCTCCCGGCACACCCAGCGTGAACCCGTGCCTGGAAGTAAGGCCCTGATTTGCCGTGCAGAAGCGGAGGCGTGCTGCAGCTTCCAGGAGGCGGTGGCCTCTGCTCTGCATACCTTGAACGGCAGCACAGCTTTCTGGACACCTGGGAGGCGAGCCGGGCCACCCTGTTCCCGGCAGGAACACCGAGTAACCCCAGGCGCACCTGGGTCTGCTAAGCAACATCCAGGCCCGTAGCCCTTTAGAGCCCCTCTGTGCACGCCGAGCGTAGGGAAACGCACTGCCCTCTCTTTTGGAGCAGCTTGGTTTCCTCAGCACTTGCACACGTTCACGAACACCGTTCTGGCACATCCCACATGGCGCGGAGGTCTTACGCATTGCCCTAATCGGAGCTGCGTTCAGAGTAACCCTCGTCTTCGCATTCCATCCAGGACCTCCTGACTGAAGGCACCGTGCCTCCTAGAGGACGGCGGCTTGGGTTCATACTGCAATTCAAGTCCTGTTCCTTCTTTGGCACTGCAGGCAGCCCCAGGCCCAGAGGAGCAGCTACGGCGTTCCTTGGTTGAGACGGTTCGCTGGATGCGGGCCTCCCTACTTCGATAAGTTGACTCAGGGAAGGAAACAGAGGGTAACCGGTGTCTCTTGGGACTCGTTAGAAACCACAGGGATGTACGCTGAGTGTGCCCATGAAAACGGGGGCCTGCTGGAACTAGCCCTGCTTTCCCATTCGGAGGGCGGCATTCATGCCTGCCTTGAAGCTCCCTGACATTCCCGGCTCCCGACAGGCCAGTGAGCCCTGGAAGAATGCTTCGGGGAAAATTATGAGTTTGCTCTCTCTAAACCAGGGGCTTCCGTGGCCGCGGTGGCCGTCTGCATGACAGGCTCTAGAGCTAATGGGAACCTCAACGTGAAAACTCACCTCCAGGTTAGGCCCTGAGTAGCCGTGCAGAAAGGGAGGCATGCAGCTCTTTCCAGGAGTTCTTAGTCGCTTTGTTTTAAAGGAAGTACACGTCCGGGGACTCCTAGGCCCCACGGGTGTGCATCATTTTCCCTCCAAGGTCACTGAGTGCCTCCAGACACCTGTGGGCCGGCTGAGCAACGTCGAGGTCCACTGGTTGATTCCCTCGGAGGACCCCTGTGCGTGCCGAGTGCTGGGCAACCACACACTGTGCGTTCCTTGGGTAGCGCTACATCTCCAGAGCCCTCGAACGCCCTCAGGACAACATGGCTGGTGAGTGCGAAGTGCCCAGGAAGACTCTGTCATGGCCCTTGTGTGAGCTGCCATGAGAGAACGCTGTGCTTGGAACACTGCGAGGCCCGCCCTCGTACCTGAAGTCACTCTGCTGGAGGAGAAAGTCAGCATCTTAGCATGCTGTGTGGCTCCCGGCACACCCAGCGTGAACCCGTGCCTGGAAGTAAGGCCCTGATTTGCCGTGCAGAAGCGGAGGCGTGCTGCAGCTTCCAGGAGGCGGAGGCCTCTGCTCTGCATACCTTGAACGGCACCACAGCTTTCTGGACACCTGAGAGGCGAGCCGGGGCACCCTGTGCCCGGCAGGAACACTGAGTAACCCCAGGCGCACCTGGGTCTGCTAAGCAACATCCAGGCCCGTAGCCCTTTAGAGCCCCTCTGTGCACGCCGAGCGTAGGGAAACGCACTGCCCTCTCTTTTGGAGCAGCTTGGTTTCCTCAGCACTCGCACACGTTCACGAACACCGTTCTGGCACATCCCACATGGCGCGGAGGTCTTACGCGTTGCCCTAATCGGAGCTGCGCTCAGAGTAACCTTCGTCTTCGCATTCCATCCAGGACCTCCTGACTGAAGGCACCGTGCCTCCTAGAGGACGGCGGCTTGGGTTCTTACTGCAATTCAAGTCCTGTTCCTTCTTTGGCACTGCAGGCAGCCCCAGGCCCAGAGGAGCATCTACGGCGTTCCTTGCTTGAGACGGTTCGCTGGATGCGGGCCTCCCTACTTCGATAAGTTGACTCAGGGAAGGAAACAGAAGGTAACCGGTGTCTCTTGGGACTCCTTAGAAACCACAGGGATGTACGCTGAGTGTGCCCATGAAAACGGGGGCCTGCTGGAACTAGCCCTGCTTTCCCATTCGGAGGGCGGCATTCATGCCTGCCTTGAAGCTCCCTGACATTCCCGGCTCCCGACAGGCCAGTGAGCCCTGGAAGAATGCTTCGGGGAAAATTATGAGTTTGCTCTCTCTAAACCAGGGGCTTCCGTGGCCGCGGTGGCGGTCCGCATGACAGGCTCTAGAGCTAAAGGGTACCTCAACGTGAGAACTCGCCTCCAGGTTAGGCCCTGAGTAGCCGTGCAGAAAGGGAGGCATGCAGCTCTTTCCAGGAGTTCTTAGTCGCTTTGTTTCAAAGGAAGTACACGTCCGGGGACTCCTAGGCCCCACGGGTGTGCATCATTTTCCCTCCAAGGTCACTGAGTGCCTCCAGACACCTGTGGGCCGGCTGAGCAACGTCGAGGTCCACTGGTTGATTCCCTCGGAGGACCCCTGTGCGTGCCGAGTGCTGGGCAACCACACACTGCGCGTTCCTTTGGTAGCGCTACATCTCCAGAGCCCTCGAACGCCCTCAGGACAACATGGCTGGTGAGTGCGAAGTGCCCAGGAAGACTCTGTCATGGCCCTTGTGTGAGCTGCCATGAGAGAACGCTGTGTTTGGAACACTGCGAGGCCCGCCCTCGTACCTGAAGTCACTCTGCTCGAGGAGAAAGTCAGCATCTTAGCATGCCGTGTGGCTCCCGGCACACCCAGCGTGAACCCGTGCCTGGAAGTAAGGACCTGATTTGCCGTGCAGAAGCGGAGGCGTGCTGCAGCTTCCAGGAGGCGGAGGCCTCTGCTCTGCATACCTTGAACGGCAGCACAGCTTTCTGGACACCTGGGAGGCTAGCCGGGCCACCCTGTTCCCGGCAGGAACACCGAGTAACCCCAGGCGCACCTGGGTCTGCTAAGCAACATCCAGGCCCGTATCCCTTTAGAGCCCCTCTGTGCACGCCGAGCGTAGGGAAACGCACTGCCCTCTCTTTTGGAGCAGCTTGGTTTCCTCAGCACTCGCACACGTTCACGAACACCGTTCTGGCACATCCCACATGGCGCGGAGGTCTTACGCGTTGCCCTAATCGGAGCTGCGCTCAGAGTAACCTTCGTCTTCGCATTCCATCCAGGACCTCCTGACTGAAGGCACCGTGCCTCCTAGAGGACGGCGGCTTGGGTTCTTACTGCAATTCAAGTCCTGTTCCTTCTTTGGCACTGCAGGCAGCCCCAGGCCCAGAGGAGCAGCTACGGCGTTCCTTGGTTGAGACGGTTCGCTGGATGTGGGCCTCCGTACTTCGATAAGTTGACTCAGGGAAGGAAACAGAGGGTAACCGGTGTCTCTTGGGACTCGTTAGAAACCACAGGGATGTACGCTGAGTGTGCCCATGAAAACGGGGGCCTGCTGGAACTAGCCCTGCTTTCCCATTCGGAGGGCGGCATTCATGCCTGCCTTGAAGCTCCCTGACATTCCCGGCTCCCGACAGGCCAGTGAGCCCTGGAAGAATGCTTCGGGGAAAATTATGAGTTTGCTCTCTCTAAACCAGGGGCTTCCGTGGCCGCGGTGGCGGTCCGCATGACAGGCTCTAGAGCTAAAGGTAACCTCAACGTGAGAACTCGCCTCCAGGTTAGGCCCTGAGTAGCCGTGCAGAAAGGGAGGCATGCAGCTCTTTCCAGGAGTTCTTAGTCGCTTTGTTTTAAAGGAAGTACACGTCCGGGGACTCCTAGGCCCCACGGGTGTGCATCATTTTCCCTCCAAGGTCACTGAGTGCCTCCAGACACCTGTGGGCCGGCTGAGCAACGTCGAGGTCCACTGGTTGATTCCCTCGGAGGACCCCTGTGCGTGCCGAGTGCTGGGCAACCACACACTGCGCGTTCCTTGGGTAGCGCTACATCTCCAGAGCCCTTGAACGGCCTCAGGACAACATGGCTGGTGAGTGCGAAGTGCCCAGGAAGACTCTGTCATGGCCCTTGTGTGAGCTGCCATGAGAGAACGCTGTGCTTGGAACACTGCGAGGCCCGCCCTCGTACCTGAAGTCACTCTGCTCGAGGAGAAAGTCAGCATCTTAGCATGCTGTGTGGCTCCCGGCACACCCAGCGTGAACCCTTGCCTGGAAGTAAGGCCCTGATTTGCCGTGCAGAAGCGGAGGCGTGCTGCAGCTTCCAGGAGGCGGAGGCCTCTGCTCTGCATACCTTGAACGGCAGCACAGCTTTCTGGACACCTGGGAGGCTAGCTGGGCCACCCTGTTCCCGGCAGGAACACCGAGTAACCCCAGGCGCACCTGGGTCTGCTAAGCAACATCCAGGCCCGTAGCCCTTTAGAGCCCCTCTGTGCACGCCGAGCATAGGGAAACGCACTGCCCTCTCTTTTGGAGCAGCTTGGTTTCCTCAGCACTCGCACACGTTCACGAACACCGTTCTGGCACATTCCACATGGCGCGGAGGTCTTACGCGTTGCCCTAATCGGAGCTGCGCTCAGAGTAACCTTCGTCTTCGCATTCCATCCAGGACCTCCTGACTGAAGGCACCGTGCCTCCTAGAGGACGGCGGCTTGGGTTCATACTGCAATTCAAGTCCTGTTCCTTCTTTGGCACTGCAGGCAGCCCCAGGCCCAGAGGAGCAGCTACGGCGTTCCTTGGTTGAGACGGTTCGCTGGATGCGGGCCTCCCTACTTCGATAAGTTGACTCAGGGAAGGAAACAGAGGGTAACCGGTGTCTCTTGGGACTCGTTAGAAACCACAGGGATGTACGCTGAGTGTGCCCATGAAAACGGGGGATTGCTGGAACTAGCCCTGCTTTCCCATTCGGAGGGCGGCATTCATGCCTGCCTTGAAGCTCCCTGACATTCCCGGCTCCCGACAGGCCAGTGAGCCCTGGAAGAATGCTTCGGGGAAAATTATGAGTTTGCTCTCTCTAAACCAGGGGCTTCCGTGGCCGCGGTGGCCGTCTGCATGACAGGCTCTAGAGCTAATGGGAACCTCAACGTGAAAACTCACCTCCAGGTTAGGCCCTGAGTAGCCGTGCAGAAAGGGAGGCATGCAGCTCTTTCCAGGAGTTCTTAGTCGCTTTGTTTTAAAGGAAGTACACGTCCGGGGACTCCTAGGCCCCACGGGTGTGCATCATTTTCCCTCCAAGGTCACTGAGTGCCTCCAGACACCTGTGGGCCGGCTGAGCAACGTCGAGGTCCACTGGTTGATTCCCTCGGAGGACCCCTGTGCGTGCCGAGTGCTGGGCAACCACACACTGTGCGTTCCTTGGGTAGCGCTACATCTCCAGAGCCCTCGAACGCCCTCAGGACAACATGGCTGGTGAGTGCGAAGTGCCCAGGAAGACTCTGTCATGGCCCTTGTGTGAGCTGCCATGAGAGAACGCTGTGCTTGGAACACTGCGAGGCCCGCCCTCGTACCTGAAGTCACTCTGCTGGAGGAGAAAGTCAGCATCTTAGCATGCTGTGTGGCTCCCGGCACACCCAGCGTGAACCCGTGCCTGGAAGTAAGGCCCTGATTTGCCGTGCAGAAGCGGAGGCGTGCTGCAGCTTCCAGGAGGCGGAGGCCTCTGCTCTGCATACCTTGAACGGCACCACAGCTTTCTGGACACCTGAGAGGCGAGCCGGGGCACCCTGTGCCCGGCAGGAACACTGAGTAACCCCAGGCGCACCTGGGTCTGCTAAGCAACATCCAGGCCCGTAGCCCTTTAGAGCCCCTCTGTGCACGCCGAGCGTAGGGAAACGCACTGCCCTCTCTTTTGGAGCAGCTTGGTTTCCTCAGCACTCGCACACGTTCACGAACACCGTTCTGGCACATCCCACATGGCGCGGAGGTCTTACGCGTTGCCCTAATCGGAGCTGCGCTCAGAGTAACCTTCGTCTTCGCATTCCATCCAGGACCTCCTGACTGAAGGCACCGTGCCTCCTAGAGGACGGCGGCTTGGGTTCTTACTGCAATTCAAGTCCTGTTCCTTCTTTGGCACTGCAGGCAGCCCCAGGCCCAGAGGAGCAGCTACGGCGTTCCTTGGTTGAGACGGTTCGCTGGATGCGGGCCTCCCTACTTCGATAAGTTGACTCAGGGAAGGAAACAGAGGGTAACCGGTGTCTCTTGGGACTCGTTAGAAACCACAGGGATGTACGCTGAGTGTGCCCATGAAAACGGGGGATTGCTGGAACTAGCCCTGCTTTCCCATTTGGAGGGCGGCATTCATGCCTGCCTTGAAGCTCCCTGACATTCCCGGCTCCCGACAGGCCAGTGAGCCCTGGAAGAATGCTTCGGGGAAAATTATGAGTTTGCTCTCTCTAAACCAGGGGCTTCCGTGGCCGCGGTGGCGGTCCGCATGACAGGCTCTAGAGCTAAAGGGTACCTCAACGTGAGAACTCGCCTCCAGGTTAGGCCCTGAGTAGCCGTGCAGAAAGGGAGGCATGCAGCTCTTTCCAGGAGTTCTTAGTCGCTTTGTTTCAAAGGAAGTACACGTCCGGGGACTCCTAGGCCCCACGGGTGTGCATCATTTTCCCTCCAAGGTCACTGAGTGCCTCCAGACACCTGTGGGCCGGCTGAGCAACGTCGAGGTCCACTGGTTGATTCCCTCGGAGGACCCCTGTGCGTGCCGAGTCCTGGGCAACCACACACTGTGCGTTCCTTGGGTAGCGCTACATCTCCAGAGCCGTCGAACGCCCTCAGGACAACATGGCTGGTGAGTGCGAAGTGCCCAGGAAGACTCTGTCATGGCCCTTGTGTGAGCTGCCATGAGAGAACGCTGTGCTTGGAACACTGCGAGGCCCGCCCTCGTACCTGAAGTCACTCTGCTGGAGGAGAAAGTCAGCATCTTAGCATGCTGTGTGGCTCCCGGCACACCCAGCGTGAACCCGTGCCTAGAAGTAAGGCCCTGATTTGCCGTGCAGAAGCGGAGGCGTGCTGCAGCTTCCAGGAGGCGGAGGCCTCTGCTCTGCATACCTTGAACGGCAGCACAGCTTTCTGGAAACCTGGGAGGCGAGCCGGGGCACCCTGTTCCCGGCAGGAACACCGAGTAACCCCAGGCGCACCTGGGTCTGCTAAGCAACATCCAGGCCCGTAGCCCTTTAGAGCCCCTCTGTGCACGCCGAGCGTAGGGAAACGCACTGCCCTCTCTTTTGGAGCAGCTTGGTTTCCTCAGCCCTTGCACACGTTCACGAACACCGTTCTGGCACATCCCACATGGCGCGGAGGTCTTACGCACTGCCCTAATCGGAGCTGCGTTCAGAGTAACCCTCGTCTTCGCATTCCATCCAGGACCTCCTGACTGAAGGCACCGTGCCTCCTAGAGGACGACGGCTTGGGTTCTTACTGCAATTCAAGTCCTGTTCCTTCTTTGGCACTGCAGGCAGCCCCAGGCCCAGAGGAGCAGCTACGACGTTCCTTCGTTGAGAACAGTTCGCTGGATGCGGGACTCCCTACTTCGATAAGTTGTCTCATGGAAGGAAACACAGGGTAACCGGTGTCTCTTGGGACCCGTTAGAAACCACAGGGATGTACGCTGAGTGTGCCCATGAAAACGGGGGCCTGCTGGAACTAGCCCTGCTTTCCCATTTGGAGGGCGGCATTCATGCCTGCCTTGAAGCTCCCTGACATTCCCGGCTCCCGACAGGCCAGTGAGCCCTGGAAGAATGCTTCGGGGAAAATTATGAGTTTGCTCTCTCTAAACCAGGGGCTTCCGTGGCCGCGGTGGCGGTCTGCATGACAGGCTCTAGAGCTAATGGGAACCTCAACGTGAGAACTCACCTCCAGGTTAGGCCCTGAGTAGCCGTGCAGAAAGGGAGGCATGCAGCTCTTTCCAGGAGTTCTTAGTCGCTTTGTTTTAAAGGAAGTACACGTCCGGGGACTCCTAGGCCCCACGGGTGTGCATCATTTTCCCTCCAAGGTCACTGAGTGCCTCCAGACACCTGTGGGCCGGCTGAGCAACGTCGAGGTCCACTGGTTGATTCCCTCGGAGGACCCCTGTGCGTGCCGAGTGCTGGGCAACCACACACTGCGCGTTCCTTGGGTAGCGCTACATCTCCAGAGCCCTCGAACGGCCTCAGGACAACATGGCTGGTGAGTGCAAAGTGCCCAGGAAGACTCTGTCATGGCCCTTGTGTGAGCTGCCATGAGAGAACGCTGTGCTTGGAACAATGCGAGGCCCGTCCTCGTACCTGAAGTCACTCTGCTGGAGGAGAAAGTCAGCATCTTAGCATGCTGTGTGGCTCCCGGCACACCCAGCGTGAACCCGTGCCTGGAAGTAAGGCCCTGATTTGCCGTGCAGAAGCGGAGGCGTGCTGCAGCTTCCAGGAGGCGGTGGCCTCTGCTCTGCATACCTTGAACGGCAGCACAGCTTTCTGGACACCTGGGAGGCGAGCCGGGCCACCCTGTTCCCGGCAGGAACACCGAGTAACCCCAGGCGCACCTGGGTCTGCTAAGCAACATCCAGGCCCGTAGCCCTTTAGAGCCCCTCTGTGCACGCCGAGCGTAGGGAAACGCACTGCCCTCTCTTTTGGAGCAGCTTGGTTTCCTCAGCACTTGCACACGTTCACGAACACCGTTCTGGCACATCCCACATGGCGCGGAGGTCTTACGCATTGCCCTAATCGGAGCTGCGTTCAGAGTAACCCTCGTCTTCGCATTCCATCCAGGACCTCCTGACTGAAGGCACCGTGCCTCCTAGAGGACGGCGGCTTGGGTTCTTACTGCAATTCAAGTCCTGTTCCTTCTTTGGCACTGCAGGCAGCCCCAGGCCCAGAGGAGCAGCTACGGCGTTCCTTGGTTGAGAACAGTTCGCTGGATGCGGGACTCCCTACTTCGATAAGTTGACTCATGGAAGGAAACAGAGGGTAACCGGTGTCTCTTGGGACTCGTTAGAAACCACAGGGATGTACGCTGAGTGTGCCCATGAAAACGGGGGCCTGCTGGAACTAGCCCTGCTTTCCCATTTGGAGGGCGGCATTCATGCCTGCCTTGAAGCTCCCTGACATTCCCGGCTCCCGACAGGCCAGTGAGCCCTGGAAGAATGTTTCGGGGAAAATTATGAGTTTGCTCTCTCTAAACCAGGGGCTTCCGTGGCCGCGGTGGCGGTCCGCATGACAGGCTCTAGAGCTAAAGGGTACCTCAACGTGAGAACTCGCCTCCAGGTTAGGCCCTGAGTAGCCGTGCAGAAAGGGAGGCATGCAGCTCTTTCCAGGAGTTCTTAGTCGCTTTGTTTTAAAGGAAGTACACGTCCGGGGACTCCTAGGCCCCACGGGTGTGCATCATTTTCCCTCCAAGGTCACTGAGTGCCTCCAGACACCTGTGGGCCAGCTGAGCAACGTCGAGGTCCACTGGTTGATTCCCTCGGAGGACCCCTGTGCGTGCCGAGTGCTGGGCAACCACACACTGTGCGTTCCTTTGGTAGCGCTACATCTCCACAGCCCTCGAACGCCCTCAGGACAACATGGCTGGTGAGTGCGAAGTGCCCAGGAAGACTCTGTCATGGCCCTTGTGTGAGCTGCCATGAGAGAACGCTGTGCTTGGAACACTGCGAGGCCCGTCCTCGTACCTGAAGTCACTCTGCTCGAGGAGAAAGTCAGCATCTTAGCATGCTGTGTGGCTACCGGCACACCCAGCGTGAACCCGTGCCTAGAAGTAAGGCCCTGATTTGCCGTGCAGAAGCGGAGGCGTGCTGCAGCTTCCAGGAGGCGGAGGCCTCTGCTCTGCATACCTTGAACGGCAGCACAGCTTTCTGGACACCTGGGAGGCTAGCCGGGGCACCCTGTTCCCGGCAGGAACACCGAGTAACCCCAGGCGCACCTGGGTCTGCTAAGCAACATCCAGGCCCGTAGCCCTTTAGAGCCCCTCTGTGCACGCCGAGCGTAGGGAAACGCACTGCCCTCTCTTTTGGAGCAGCTTGGTTTCCTCAGCACTCGCACACGTTCACGAACACCGTTCTGGCACATCCCACATGGCGCGGAGGTCTTACGCGTTGCCCTAATCGGAGCTGCGCTCAGAGTAACCTTCGTCTTCGCATTCCATCCAGGACCTCCTGACTGAAGGCACCGTGCCTCCTAGAGGACGGCGGCTTGGGTTCTTACTGCAATTCAAGTCCTGTTCCTTCTTTGGCACTGCAGGCAGCCCCAGGCCCAGAGGAGCAGCTACGGCGTTCCTTGGTTGAGACGGTTCGCTGGATGCGGGCCTCCGTACTTCGATAAGTTGACTCAGGGAAGGAAACAGAGGGTAACCGGTGTCTCTTGGGACTCGTTAGAAACCACAGGGATGTACGCTGAGTGTGCCCATGAAAACGGGGGCCTGCTGGAACTAGCCCTGCTTTCCCATTCGGAGGGCGGCATTCATGCCTGCCTTGAAGCTCCCTGACATCCCCGGCTCCCGACAGGCCAGTGAGCCCTGGAAGAATGCTTCGGGGAAAATTATGAGTTTGCTCTCTCTAAACCAGGGGCTTCCGTGGCCGCGGTGGCGGTCCGCATGAGAGCCTCTAGAGCTAAAGGGAACCTCAACGTGAGAACTCGACTCCAGGTTAGGCCCTGAGTAGCCGTGCAGAAAGGGAGGCATGCAGCTCTTTCCAGGAGTTCTTAGTCACTTTGTTTCAAAGGAAGTACACGTCCGGGGACTCCTAGGCCCCACGTGTGTGCATCATTTTCCCTCCAAGGTCACTGAGTGCCTCCAGACACCTGTGGGCCGGCTGAGCAACGTCGAGGTCCACTGGTTGATTCCCTCGGAGGACCCCTGTGCGTGCCGAGTGCTGGGCAACCACACACTGCGCGCTCGTTGAGGAGCGCTACATCTCCAGAGCCCTCGAACGCCCTCAGGACAACATGGCTGGTGAGTGCGAAGTGCCCAGGAAGACTCTGTCATGGCCCTTGTGTGAGCTGCCATGAGAGAACGCTGTGCTTGGAACACTGCGAGGCCCGCCCTCGTACCTGAAGTCACTCTGCTCGAGGAGAAAGTCAGCATCTTAGCATGTTGTGTGTCTCCCGGCACACCCAGCGTGAACCCGTACCTGGAAGTAAGGCCCTGATTTGCCGTGCAGAAGCGGAGGCGTGCTGCAGCTTCCAGGAGGCGGAGGCCTCTGCTCTGCATACCTTGAACGGCACCACAGCATTCTGGACACCTGGGAGGCTAGCCGGGCCACCCTGTTCCCGGCAGGAACACCGAGTAACCCCAGGCGCACCTGGGTCTGCTAAGCAACATCCAGGCCCATAGCCCTTTAGAGCCCCTCTGTGCACGCCGAGCGTAGGGAAACGCACTGCCCTCTCTTTTGGAGCAGCTTGGTTTCCTCAGCACTCGCACACGTTCACGAACACCGTTCTGGCACATCCCACATGGCGCGGAGGTCTTACGCGTTGCCCTAATCGGAGCTGCGCTCAGAGTAACCTTCGTCTTCGCATTCCATCCAGGACCTCCTGACTGAAGGCACCGTGCCTCCTAGAGGACGGCGGCTTGGGTTCTTACTGCAATTCAAGTCCTGTTCCTTCTTTGGCACTGCAGGCAGCCCCAGGCCCAGAGGAGCAGCTACGGCGTTCCTTGGTTGAGACGATTCGCTGGATGCGGGCCTCCCTACTTCGATAAGTTGACTCAGGGAAGGAAACAGAGGGTAACCGGTGTCTCTTGGGACTCGTTAGAAACCACAGGGATGTACGCTGAGTGTGCCCATGAAAACGGGGGCCTGCTGGAACTAGCCCTGCTTTCCCATTCGGAGGGCGGCATTCATGCCTGCCTTGAAGCTCCCTGACATTCCCGGCTCCCGACAGGCCAGTGAGCCCTGGAAGAATGCTTCGGGGAAAATTATGAGTTTGCTCTCTCTAAACCAGGGGCTTCCGTGGCCGCGGTGGCGGTCCGCATGAAAGGCTTTAGAGCTAAAGGGTACCTCAACGTGAGAACTCGCCTCCAGGTTAGGCCCTGAGTAGCCGTGCAGAAAGGGAGGCATGCAGCTCTTTCCAGGAGTTCTTAGTCGCTTTGTTTCAAAGGAAGTACACGTCCGGGGACTCCTAGGCCCCACGGGTGTGCATCATTTTCCCTCCAAGGTCACTGAGTGCCTCCAGACACCTGTGGGCCGGCTGAGCAACGTCGAGGTCCACTGGTTGATTCCCTCGGAGGACCCCTGTGCGTGCCGAGTGCTGGGCAACCACACACTGCGCGTTCCTTGGGTAGCGCTACATCTCCAGAGCCCTTGAACGGCCTCAGGACAACATGGCTGGTGAGTGCGAAGTGCCCAGGAAGACTCTGTCATGGCCCTTGTGTGAGCTGCCATGAGAGAACGCTGTGCTTGGAACACTGCGAGGCCCGCCCTCGTACCTGAAGTGACTCTGCTCGAGGAGAAAGTCAGCATCTTAGCATGCTGTGTGGCTCCCGGCACACCCAGCGTGAACCCGTGCCTGGAAGTAAGGCCCTGATTTGCCGTGCAGAAGCGGAGGCGTTCTGCAGCTTCCAGGAGGTGGTGGCCTCTGCTCTGCATACCTTGAACGGCAGCACAGCTTTCTGGACACCTGGGAGGCGAGCCGGGGCACCCTGTTCCCGGCAGGAACACTGAGTAACCCCAGGCGCACCTGGGTCTGCTAAGCAACATCCAGGCCCGTAGCCCTTTAGAGCCCCTCTGTGCACGCCGAGCGTAGGGAAACGCACTGCCCTCTCTTTTGGAGCAGCTTGGTTTCCTCAGCACTCGCACACGTTCACGAACACCGTTCTGGCACATCCCACATGGTGCGGAGGTCTTACGCGTTGCCCTAATCGGAGCTGCGCTCAGAGTAACCTTCGTCTTCGCATTCCATCCAGGACCTCCTGACTGAAGGCACCGTGCCTCCTAGAGGACGGCGGCTTGGGTTCTTACTGCAATTCAAGTCCTGTTCCTTCTTTGGCACTGCAGGCAGCCCCAGGCCCAGAGGAGCAGCTACGGCGTTCCTTGGTTGAGACGGTTCGCTGGATGCGGGCCTCCCTACTTCGATAAGTTGACTCAGGGAAGGAAACAGAGGGTAACCGGTGTCTCTTGGGACTCGTTAGAAACCACAGGGATGTACGCTGAGTGTGCCCATGAAAACGGGGGCCTGCTGGAACTAGCCCTGCTTTCCCATTTGGAGGGCGGCATTCATGCCTGCCTTGAAGCTCCCTGACATTCCCGGCTCCCGACAGGCCAGTGAGCCCTGGAAGAATGCTTCGGGGAAAATTATGAGTTTGCTCTCTCTAAACCAGGGGCTTCCGTGGCCGCGGTGGCGGTCTGCATGACAGGCTCTAGAGCTAATGGGAACCTCAACGTGAGAACTCGCCTCCAGGTTAGGCCCTGAGTAGCCGTGCAGAAAGGGAGGCATGCAGCTCTTTCCAGGAGTTCTTAGTCGCTTTGTTTTAAAGGAAGTACACGTCCGGGGACTCCTAGGCCCCACGGGTGTGCATCATTTTCCCTCCAAGGTCACTGAGTGCCTCCAGACACCTGTGGGCCGGCTGAGCAACGTCGAGGTCCACTGGTTGATTCCCTCGGAGGACCCCTGTGCGTGCCGAGTGCTGGGCAACCACACACTGCGCGTTCCTTGAGGAGCGCTACATCTCCAGAGCCCTCGAACGCCCTCAGGACAACATGGCTGGTGAGTGCGAAGTGCCCAGGAAGACTCTGTCATGGCCCTTGTGTGAGCTGCCATGAGAGAACGCTGTGCTTGGAACACTGCGAGGCCCGTCCTCGTACCTGAAGTCACTCTGCTCGAGGAGAAAGTCAGCATCTTAGCATGCTGTGTGGCTCCCGGCACACCCAGCGAGAACCCATGCCTGGAAGTAAGGCCCTGATGTGCCGTGCAGAAGCAGAGGCGTGCTGCAGCTTCCAGGAGGCGGTGGCCTCTGCTCTGCATACCTTGAACGGCAGCACAGCTTTCTGGACACCTGGGAGGCGAGCCGGGGCACCCTGTTCCCGGCAGGAACACTGAGTAACCCCAGGCGCACCTGGGTCTGCTAAGCAACATCCAGGCCCGTAGCCCTTTAGAGCCCCTCTGTGCACGCCGAGCGTAGGGAAACGCACTGCCCTCTCTTTTGGAGCAGCTTGGTTTCCTCAGCCCTTGCACACGTTCACGAACACCGTTCTGGCACATCCCACATGGCGCGGAGGTCTTACGCACTGCCCTAATCGGAGCTGCGTTCAGAGTAACCCTCGTCTTCGCATTCCATCGAGGACCTCCTGACTGAAGGCACCGTGCCTCCTAGAGGACGACGGCTTGGGTTCTTACTGCAATTCAAGTCCTGTTCCTTCTTTGGCACTGCAGGCAGCCCCAGGCCCAGAGGAGCAGCTACGACGTTCCTTCGTTGAGAACAGTTCGCTGGATGCGGGACTCCCTACTTCGATAAGTTGTCTCATGGAAGGAAACACAGGGTAACCGGTGTCTCTTGGGACCCGTTAGAAACCACAGGGATGTACGCTGAGTGTGCCCATGAAAACGGGGGCCTGCTGGAACTAGCCCTGCTTTCCCATTTGGAGGGCGGCATTCATGCCTGCCTTGAAGCTCCCTGACATTCCCGGCTCCCGACAGGCCAGTGAGCCCTGGAAGAATGCTTCGGGGAAAATTATGAGTTTGCTCTCTCTAAACCAGGGGCTTCCGTGGCCGCGGTGGCGGTCTGCATGACAGGCTCTAGAGCTAATGGGAACCTCAACGTGAGAACTCACCTCCAGGTTAGGCCCTGAGTAGCCGTGCAGAAAGGGAGGCATGCAGCTCTTTCCAGGAGTTCTTAGTCGCTTTGTTTTAAAGGAAGTACACGTCCGGGGACTCCTAGGCCCCACGGGTGTGCATCATTTTCCCTCCAAGGTCACTGAGTGCCTCCAGACACCTGTGGGCCGGCTGAGCAACGTCGAGGTCCACTGGTTGATTCCCTCGGAGGACCCCTGTGCGTGCCGAGTGCTGGGCAACCACACACTGCGCGTTCCTTGGGTAGCGCTACATCTCCAGAGCCCTCGAACGGCCTCAGGACAACATGGCTGGTGAGTGCAAAGTGCCCAGGAAGACTCTGTCATGGCCCTTGTGTGAGCTGCCATGAGAGAACGCTGTGCTTGGAACAATGCGAGGCCCGCCCTCGTACCTGAAGTCACTCTGCTGGAGGAGAAAGTCAGCATCTTAGCATGCTGTGTGGCTCCCGGCACACCCAGCGTGAACCCGTGCCTGGAAGTAATGCCCTGATTTGCCGTGCAGAAGCGGAGGCGTGCTGCAGCTTCCAGGAGGCGGTGGCCTCTGCTCTGCATACCTTGAACGGCAGCACAGCTTTCTGGACACCTGGGAGGCGAGCCGGGCCACCCTGTTCCCGGCAGGAACACCGAGTAACCCCAGGCGCACCTGGGTCTGCTAAGCAACATCCAGGCCCGTAGCCCTTTAGAGCCCCTCTGTGCACGCCGAGCGTAGGGAAACGCACTGCCCTCTCTTTTGGAGCAGCTTGGTTTCCTCAGCACTTGCACACGTTCACGAACACCGTTCTGGCACATCCCACATGGCGCGGAGGTCTTACGCATTGCCCTAATCGGAGCTGCGTTCAGAGTAACCCTCGTCTTCGCATTCCATCCAGGACCTCCTGACTGAAGGCACCGTGCCTCCTAGAGGACGGCGGCTTGGGTTCTTACTGCAATTCAAGTCCTGTTCCTTCTTTGGCACTGCAGGCAGCCCCAGGCCCAGAGGAGCAGCTACGGCGTTCCTTGGTTGAGAACAGTTCGCTGGATGCGGGACTCCCTACTTCGATAAGTTGACTCATGGAAGGAAACAGAGGGTAACCGGTGTCTCTTGGGACTCGTTAGAAACCACAGGGATGTACGCTGAGTGTGCCCATGAAAACGGGGGCCTGCTGGAACTAGCCCTGCTTTCCCATTTGGAGGGCGGCATTCATGCCTGCCTTGAAGCTCCCTGACATTCCCGGCTCCCGACAGGCCAGTGAGCCCTGGAAGAATGCTTCGGGGAAAATTATGAGTTTGCTCTCTCTAAACCAGGGGCTTCCGTGGCCGCGGTGGCGGTCCGCATGACAGGCTCTAGAGCTAAAGGGTACCTCAACGTGAGAACTCGCCTCCAGGTTAGGCCCTGAGTAGCCGTGCAGAAAGGGAGGCATGCAGCTCTTTCCAGGAGTTCTTAGTCGCTTTGTTTTAAAGGAAGTACACGTCCGGGGACTCCTAGGCCCCACGGGTGTGCATCATTTTCCCTCCAAGGTCACTGAGTGCCTCCAGACACCTGTGGGCCAGCTGAGCAACGTCGAGGTCCACTGGTTGATTCCCTCGGAGGACCCCTGTGCGTGCCGAGTGCTGGGCAACCACACACTGTGCGTTCCTTTGGTAGCGCTACATCTCCACAGCCCTCGAACGCCCTCAGGACAACATGGCTGGTGAGTGCGAAGTGCCCAGGAAGACTCTGTCATGGCCCTTGTGTGAGCTGCCATGAGAGAACGCTGTGCTTGGAACACTGCGAGGCCCGTCCTCGTACCTGAAGTCACTCTGCTGGAGGAGAAAGTCAGCATCTTAGCATGCTGTGTGGCTCCCGGCACACCCAGCGTGAACCCGTGCCTAGAAGTAAGGCCCTGATTTGCCGTGCAGAAGCGGAGGCGTGCTGCAGCTTCCAGGAGGCGGAGGCCTCTGCTCTGCATACCTTGAACGGCAGCACAGCTTTCTGGACACCTGGGAGGCGAGCCGGGGCACCCTGTTCCCGGCAGGAACACTGAGTAACCCCAGGCGCACCTGGGTCTGCTAAGCAACATCCAGGCCCGTAGCCCTTTAGAGCCCCTCTGTGCACGCCGAGCGTAGGGAAACGCACTGCCCTCTCTTTTGGAGCAGCTTGGTTTCCTCAGCACTCGCACACGTTCACGAACACCGTTCTGGCACATCCCACATGGCGCGGAGGTCTTACGCGTTGCCCTAATCGGAGCTGCGCTCAGAGTAACCTTCGTCTTCGCATTCCATCCAGGACCTCCTGACTGAAGGCACCGTGCCTCCTAGAGGACGGCGGCTTGGGTTCTTACTGCAATTCAAGTCCTGTTCCTTCTTTGGCACTGCAGGCAGCCCCAGGCCCAGAGGAGCAGCTACGGCGTTCCTTGGTTGAGACGGTTCGCTGGATGCGGGCCTCCGTACTTCGATAAGTTGACTCAGGGAAGGAAACAGAGGGTAACCGGTGTCTCTTGGGACTCGTTAGAAACCACAGGGATGTACGCTGAGTGTGCCCATGAAAACGGGGGCCTGCTGGAACTAGCCCTGCTTTCCCATTCGGAGGGCGGCATTCATGCCTGCCTTGAAGCTCCCTGACATCCCCGGCTCCCGACAGGCCAGTGAGCCCTGGAAGAATGCTTCGGGGAAAATTATGAGTTTGCTCTCTCTAAACCAGGGGCTTCCGTGGCCGCGGTGGCGGTCCGCATGAGAGCCTCTAGAGCTAAAGGGAACCTCAACGTGAGAACTCGCCTCCAGGTTAGGCCCTGAGTAGCCGTGCAGAAAGGGAGGCATGCAGCTCTTTCCAGGAGTTCTTAGTCACTTTGTTTCAAAGGAAGTACACGTCCGGGGACTCCTAGGCCCCACGTGTGTGCATCATTTTCCCTCCAAGGTCACTGAGTGCCTCCAGACACCTGTGGGCCGGCTGAGCAACGTCGAGGTCCACTGGTTGATTCCCTCGGAGGACCCCTGTGCGTGCCGAGTGCTGGGCAACCACACACTGCGCGCTCGTTGAGGAGCGCTACATCTCCAGAGCCCTCGAACGCCCTCAGGACAACATGGCTGGTGAGTGCGAAGTGCCCAGGAAGACTCTGTCATGGCCCTTGTGTGAGCTGCCATGAGAGAACGCTGTGCTTGGAACACTGCGAGGCCCGCCCTCGTACCTGAAGTCACTCTGCTCGAGGAGAAAGTCAGCATCTTAGCATGTTGTGTGTCTCCCGGCACACCCAGCGTGAACCCGTACCTGGAAGTAAGGCCCTGATTTGCCGTGCAGAAGCGGAGGCGTGCTGCAGCTTCCAGGAGGCGGAGGCCTCTGCTCTGCATACCTTGAACGGCACCACAGCATTCTGGACACCTGGGAGGCTAGCCGGGCCACCCTGTTCCCGGCAGGAACACCGAGTAACCCCAGGCGCACCTGGGTCTGCTAAGCAACATCCAGGCCCATAGCCCTTTAGAGCCCCTCTGTGCACGCCGAGCGTAGGGAAACGCACTGCCCTCTCTTTTGGAGCAGCTTGGTTTCCTCAGCACTCGCACACGTTCACGAACACCGTTCTGGCACATCCCACATGGCGCGGAGGTCTTACGCGTTGCCCTAATCGGAGCTGCGCTCAGAGTAACCTTCGTCTTCGCATTCCATCCAGGACCTCCTGACTGAAGGCACCGTGCCTCCTAGAGGACGGCGGCTTGGGTTCTTACTGCAATTCAAGTCCTGTTCCTTCTTTGGCACTGCAGGCAGCCCCAGGCCCAGAGGAGCAGCTACGGCGTTCCTTGGTTGAGACGATTCGCTGGATGCGGGCCTCCGTACTTCGATAAGTTGACTCAGGGAAGGAAACAGAGGGTAACCGGTGTCTCTTGGGACTCGTTAGAAACCACAGGGATGTACGCTGAGTGTGCCCATGAAAACGGGGGCCTGCTGGAACTAGCCCTGCTTTCCCATTCGGAGGGCGGCATTCATGCCTGCCTTGAAGCTCCCTGACATTCCCGGCTCCCGACAGGCCAGTGAGCCCTGGAAGAATGCTTCGGGGAAAATTATGAGTTTGCTCTCTCTAAACCAGGGGCTTCCGTGGCCGCGGTGGCGGTCCGCATGAAAGGCTTTAGAGCTAAAGGGTACCTCAACGTGAGAACTCGCCTCCAGGTTAGGCCCTGAGTAGCCGTGCAGAAAGGGAGGCATGCAGCTCTTTCCAGGAGTTCTTAGTCGCTTTGTTTCAAAGGAAGTACACGTCCGGGGACTCCTAGGCCCCACGGGTGTGCATCATTTTCCCTCCAAGGTCACTGAGTGCCTCCAGACACCTGTGGGCCGGCTGAGCAACGTCGAGGTCCACTGGTTGATTCCCTCGGAGGACCCCTGTGCGTGCCGAGTGCTGGGCAACCACACACTGCGCGTTCCTTGGGTAGCGCTACATCTCCAGAGCCCTTGAACGGCCTCAGGACAACATGGCTGGTGAGTGCGAAGTGCCCAGGAAGACTCTGTCATGGCCCTTGTGTGAGCTGCCATGAGAGAACGCTGTGCTTGGAACACTGCGAGGCCCGCCCTCGTACCTGAAGTGACTCTGCTCGAGGAGAAAGTCAGCATCTTAGCATGCTGTGTGGCTCCCGGCACACCCAGCGTGAACCCGTGCCTGGAAGTAAGGCCCTGATTTGCCGTGCAGAAGCGGAGGTGTTCTGCAGCTTCCAGGAGGTGGTGGCCTCTGCTCTGCATACCTTGAACGGCAGCACAGCTTTCTGGACACCTGGGAGGCGAGCCGGGGCACCCTGTTCCCGGCAGGAACACTGAGTAACCCCAGGCGCACCTGGGTCTGCTAAGCAACATCCAGGCCCGTAGCCCTTTAGAGCCCCTCTGTGCACGCCGAGCGTAGGGAAACGCACTGCCCTCTCTTTTGGAGCAGCTTGGTTTCCTCAGCACTCGCACACGTTCACGAACACCGTTCTGGCACATCCCACATGGTGCGGAGGTCTTACGCGTTGCCCTAATCGGAGCTGCGCTCAGAGTAACCTTCGTCTTCGCATTCCATCCAGGACCTCCTGACTGAAGGCACCGTGCCTCCTAGAGGACGGCGGCTTGGGTTCTTACTGCAATTCAAGTCCTGTTCCTTCTTTGGCACTGCAGGCAGCCCCAGGCCCAGAGGAGCAGCTACGGCGTTCCTTGGTTGAGACGGTTCGCTGGATGCGGGCCTCCCTACTTCGATAAGTTGACTCAGGGAAGGAAACAGAGGGTAACCGGTGTCTCTTGGGACTCGTTAGAAACCACAGGGATGTACGCTGAGTGTGCCCATGAAAACGGGGGCCTGCTGGAACTAGCCCTGCTTTCCCATTTGGAGGGCGGCATTCATGCCTGCCTTGAAGCTCCCTGACATTCCCGGCTCCCGACAGGCCAGTGAGCCCTGGAAGAATGCTTCGGGGAAAATTATGAGTTTGCTCTCTCTAAACCAGGGGCTTCCGTGGCCGCGGTGGCGGTCTGCATGACAGGCTCTAGAGCTAATGGGAACCTCAACGTGAGAACTCGCCTCCAGGTTAGGCCCTGAGTAGCCGTGCAGAAAGGGAGGCATGCAGCTCTTTCCAGGAGTTCTTAGTCGCTTTGTTTTAAAGGAAGTACACGTCCGGGGACTCCTAGGCCCCACGGGTGTGCATCATTTTCCCTCCAAGGTCACTGAGTGCCTCCAGACACCTGTGGGCCGGCTGAGCAACGTCGAGGTCCACTGGTTGATTCCCTCGGAGGACCCCTGTGCGTGCCGAGTGCTGGGCAACCACACACTGCGCGTTCCTTGAGGAGCGCTACATCTCCAGAGCCCTCGAACGCCCTCAGGACAACATGGCTGGTGAGTGCGAAGTGCCCAGGAAGACTCTGTCATGGCCCTTGTGTGAGCTGCCATGAGAGAACGCTGTGCTTGGAACACTGCGAGGCCCGCCCTCGTACCTGAAGTCACTCTGCTCGAGGAGAAAGTCAGCATCTTAGCATGTTGTGTGTCTCCCGGCACACCCAGCATGAACCCGTACCTGGAAGTAAGGCCCTGATTTGCCGTGCAGAAGCGGAGGCGTGCTGCAGCTTCCAGGAGGCGGAGGCCTCTGCTCTGCATACCTTGAACGGCACCACAGCTTTCTGGACACCTGGGAGGCGAACCGGGGCACCCTGTTCCCGGCAGGAACACTGAGTAACCCCAGGCGCACCTGGGTCTGCTAAGCAACATCCAGGCCCGTAGCCCTTTAGAGCCCCTCTGTGCACGCCGAGCGTAGGGAAACGCACTGCCCTCTCTTTTGGAGCAGCTTGGTTTCCTCAGCACTCGCACACGTTCACGAACACCGTTCTGGCACATCCCACATGGCGCGGAGGTCTTACGCGTTGCCCTAATCGGAGCTGCGCTCAGAGTAACCTTCGTCTTCGCATTCCATCCAGGACCTCCTGACTGAAGGCACCATGCCTCCTAGAGGACGGCAGCTTGGGTTCTTACTGCAATTCAAGTCCTGTTCCTTCTTTGGCACTGCAGGCAGCCCCAGGCCCAGAGGAGCAGCTACGGCGTTCCTTGCTTGAGACGGTTCGCTGGATGTGGGCCTCCCTACTTCGATAAGTTGACTCAGGGAAGGAAACAGAGGGTAACCGGTGTCTCTTGGGACTCGTTAGAAACCACAGGGATGTACGCTGAGTGTGCCCATGAAAACGGGGGCCTGCTGGAACTAGCCCTGCTTTCCCATTTGGAGGGCGGCATTCATGCCTGCCTTGAAGCTCCCTGACATTCCCGGCTCCCGACAGGCCAGTGAGCCCTGGAAGAATGCTTCGGGGAAAATTTTGAGTTTGCTCTCTCTAAACCAGGGGCTTCCGTGGCCGCGGTGGCGGTCTGCATGACAGGCTCTAGAGCTAATGGGAACCTCAACGTGAGAACTCACCTCCAGGTTAGGCCCTGAGTAGCCGTGCAGAAAGGGAGGCATGCAGCTCTTTCCAGGAGTTCTTAGTCGCTTTGTTTTAAAGGAAGTACACGTCCGGGGACTCCTAGGCCCCACGGGTGTGCATCATTTTCCCTCCAAGGTCACTGAGTGCCTCCAGACACCTGTGGGCCGGCTGAGCAACGTCGAGGTCCACTGGTTGATTCCCTCGGAGGACCCCTGTGCGTGCCGAGTGCTGGGCAACCACACACTGCGCGTTCCTTGAGGAGCGCTACATCTCCAGAGCCCTCGAACGCCCTCAGGACAACATGGCTGGTGAGTGCGAAGTGCCCAGGAAGACTCTGTCATGGCCCTTGTGTGAGCTGCCATGAGAGAACGCTGTGCTTGGAACACTGCGAGGCCCGTCCTCGTACCTGAAGTCACTCTGCTCGAGGAGAAAGTCAGCATCTTAGCATGCTGTGTGGCTCCCGGCACACCCAGCGAGAACCCATGCCTGGAAGTAAGGCCCTGATTTGCCGTGCAGAAGCAGAGGCGTGCTGCAGCTTCCAGGAGGCGGTGGCCTCTGCTCTGCATACCTTGAACGGCAGCACAGCTTTCTGGACACCTGGGAGGCGAGCCGGGGCACCCTGTTCCCGGCAGGAACACTGAGTAACCCCAGGCGCACCTGGGTCTGCTAAGCAACATCCAGGCCCGTAGCCCTTTAGAGCCCCTCTGTGCACGCCGAGCGTAGGGAAACGCACTGCCCTCTCTTTTGGAGCAGCTTGGTTTCCTCAGCACTTGCACACGTTCACGAACACCGTTCTGGCACATCCCACATGGCGCGGAGGTCTTACGCGTTGCCCTAATCGGAGCTGCGCTCAGAGTAACCTTCGTCTTCGCATTCCATCCAGGACCTCCTGACTGAAGGCACCGTGCCTCCTAGAGGACGGCGGCTTGGGTTCTTACTGCAATTCTAGTCCTGTTCCTTCTTTGGCACTGCAGGCAGCCACAGGCCCAGAGGAGCAGCTACGGCGTTCCTTGGTTGAGACGGTTCGCTGGATGCGGTCCTCCCTACTTCGATAAGTTGACTCAGGGAAGGAAACAGAGGGTAACCGGTGTCTCTTGGGACTCGTTAGAAACCACAGGGATGTACGCTGAGTGTGCCCATGAAAACGAGGGCCTGCTGGAACTAGCCCTGCTTTCCCATTTGGAGGGCGGCATTCATGCCTGCCTTGAAGCTCCCTGACATTCCCGGCTCCCGACAGGCCAGTGAGCCCTAGAAGAATGCTTTGGGGAAAATTATGAGTTTGCTCTCTCTAAACCAGGGGCTTCCGTGGCCGCGGTGGCGGTCTGCATGACAGGCTCTAGAGCTAATGGGAACCTCAACGTGAGAACTCACCTCCAGGTTAGGCCCTGAGTAGCCGTGCAGAAAGGGAGGCATGCAGCTCTTTCTAGGAGTTCTTAGTCGCTTTGTTTTAAAGGAAGTACACGTCCGGGGACTCCTAGGCCCCACGGGTGTGCATCATTTTCCCTCCAAGGTCACTGAGTGCCTCCAGACACCTGTGGGCCGGCTGAGCAACGTCGAGGTCCACTGGTTGATTCCCTCGGAGGACCCCTGTGCGTGCCGAGTGCTGGGCAACCACACACTGCGCGTTCCTTGGGTAGCGCTACATCTCCAGAGCCCTCGAACGGCCTCAGGACAACATGGCTGGTGAGTGCGAAGTGCCCAGGAAGACTCTGTCATGGCCCTTGTGTGAGCTGCCATGAGAGAACGCTGTGCTTGGAACACTGCGAGGCCCGCCCTCGTACCTGAAGTCACTCTGCTCGAGGAGAAAGTCAGCATCTTAGCATGCTGTGTGGCTCCCGGCACACCCAGCGTGAACCCTTGCCTGGAAGTAAGGCCCTGATTTGCCGTGCAGAAGCGGAGGCGTGCTGCAGCTTCCAGGAGGCGGAGGCCTCTGCTCTGCATACCTTGAACGGCAGCACAGCTTTCTGGACACCTGGGAGGCTAGCTGGGCCACCCTGTTCCCGGCAGGAACACCGAGTAACCCCAGGCGCACCTGGGTCTGCTAAGCAACATCCAGGCCCGTAGCCCTTTAGAGCCCCTCTGTGCACGCCGAGCATAGGGAAACGCACTGCCCTCTCTTTTGGAGCAGCTTGGTTTCCTCAGCACTCGCACACGTTCACGAACACCGTTCTGGCACATTCCACATGGCGCGGAGGTCTTACGCGTTGCCCTAATCGGAGCTGCGCTCAGAGTAACCTTCGTCTTCGCATTCCATCCAGGACCTCCTGACTGAAGGCACCGTGCCTCCTAGAGGACGGCGGCTTGGGTTCATACTGCAATTCAAGTCCTGTTCCTTCTTTGGCACTGCAGGCAGCCCCAGGCCCAGAGGAGCAGCTACGGCGTTCCTTGGTTGAGACGGTTCGCTGGATGCGGGCCTCCCTACTTCGATAAGTTGACTCAGGGAAGGAAACAGAGGGTAACCGGTGTCTCTTGGGACTCGTTAGAAACCACAGGGATGTACGCTGAGTGTGCCCATGAAAACGGGGGCCTGCTGGAACTAGCCCTGCTTTCCCATTCGGAGGGCGGCATTCATGCCTGCCTTGAAGCTCCCTGACATTCCCGGCTCCCGACACGCCAGTGAGCCCTGGAAGAATGCTTCGGGGAAAATTATGAGTTTGCTCTCTCTAAACCAGGGGCTTCCGTGGCCGCGGTGGCGGTCCGCATGACAGGCTCTAGAGCTAAAGGGTACCTCAACGTGAGAACTCGCCTCCAGGTTAGGCCCTGAGTAGCCGTGCAGAAAGGGAGGCATGCAGCTCTTTCCAGGAGTTCTTAGTCGCTTTGTTTCAAAGGAAGTACACGTCCGGGGACTCCTAGGCCCCACGGGTGTGCATCATTTTCCCTCCAAGGTCACTGAGTGCCTCCAGACACCTGTGGGCCGGCTGAGCAACGTCGAGGTCCACTGGTTGATTCCCTCGGAGGACCCCTGTGCGTGCCGAGTCCTGGGCAACCACACACTGTGCGTTCCTTGGGTAGCGCTACATCTCCAGAGCCGTCGAACGCCCTCAGGACAACATGGCTGGTGAGTGCGAAGTGCCCAGGAAGACTCTGTCATGGCCCTTGTGTGAGCTGCCATGAGAGAACGCTGTGCTTGGAACACTGCGAGGCCCGCCCTCGTACCTGAAGTCACTCTGCTGGAGGAGAAAGTCAGCATCTTAGCATGCTGTGTGGCTCCCGGCACACCCAGCGTGAACCCGTGCCTAGAAGTAAGGCCCTGATTTGCCGTGCAGAAGCGGAGGCGTGCTGCAGCTTCCAGGAGGCGGAGGCCTCTGCTCTGCATACCTTGAACGGCAGCACAGCTTTCTGGAAACCTGGGAGGCGAGCCGGGGCACCCTGTTCCCGGCAGGAACACCGAGTAACCCCAGGCGCACCTGGGTCTGCTAAGCAACATCCAGGCCCGTAGCCCTTTAGAGCCCCTCTGTGCACGCCGAGCGTAGGGAAACGCACTGCCCTCTCTTTTGGAGCAGCTTGGTTTCCTCAGCCCTTGCACACGTTCACGAACACCGTTCTGGCACATCCCACATGGCGCGGAGGTCTTACGCACTGCCCTAATCGGAGCTGCGTTCAGAGTAACCCTCGTCTTCGCATTCCATCGAGGACCTCCTGACTGAAGGCACCGTGCCTCCTAGAGGACGACGGCTTGGGTTCTTACTGCAATTCAAGTCCTGTTCCTTCTTTGGCACTGCAGGCAGCCCCAGGCCCAGAGGAGCAGCTACGACGTTCCTTCGTTGAGAACAGTTCGCTGGATGCGGGACTCCCTACTTCGATAAGTTGTCTCATGGAAGGAAACACAGGGTAACCGGTGTCTCTTGGGACCCGTTAGAAACCACAGGGATGTACGCTGAGTGTGCCCATGAAAACGGGGGCCTGCTGGAACTAGCCCTGCTTTCCCATTTGGAGGGCGGCATTCATGCCTGCCTTGAAGCTCCCTGACATTCCCGGCTCCCGACAGGCCAGTGAGCCCTGGAAGAATGCTTCGGGGAAAATTATGAGTTTGCTCTCTCTAAACCAGGGGCTTCCGTGGCCGCGGTGGCGGTCTGCATGACAGGCTCTAGAGCTAATGGGAACCTCAACGTGAGAACTCACCTCCAGGTTAGGCCCTGAGTAGCCGTGCAGAAAGGGAGGCATGCAGCTCTTTCCAGGAGTTCTTAGTCGCTTTGTTTTAAAGGAAGTACACGTCCGGGGACTCCTAGGCCCCACGGGTGTGCATCATTTTCCCTCCAAGGTCACTGAGTGCCTCCAGACACCTGTGGGCCGGCTGAGCAACGTCGAGGTCCACTGGTTGATTCCCTCGGAGGACCCCTGTGCGTGCCGAGTGCTGGGCAACCACACACTGCGCGTTCCTTGGGTAGCGCTACATCTCCAGAGCCCTCGAACGGCCTCAGGACAACATGGCTGGTGAGTGCAAAGTGCCCAGGAAGACTCTGTCATGGCCCTTGTGTGAGCTGCCATGAGAGAACGCTGTGCTTGGAACAATGCGAGGCCCGCCCTCGTACCTGAAGTCACTCTGCTGGAGGAGAAAGTCAGCATCTTAGCATGCTGTGTGGCTCCCGGCACACCCAGCGTGAACCCGTGCCTGGAAGTAATGCCCTGATTTGCCGTGCAGAAGCGGAGGCGTGCTGCAGCTTCCAGGAGGCGGTGGCCTCTGCTCTGCATACCTTGAACGGCAGCACAGCTTTCTGGACACCTGGGAGGCGAGCCGGGCCACCCTGTTCCCGGCAGGAACACCGAGTAACCCCAGGCGCACCTGGGTCTGCTAAGCAACATCCAGGCCCGTAGCCCTTTAGAGCCCCTCTGTGCACGCCGAGCGTAGGGAAACGCACTGCCCTCTCTTTTGGAGCAGCTTGGTTTCCTCAGCACTTGCACACGTTCACGAACACCGTTCTGGCACATCCCACATGGCGCGGAGGTCTTACGCATTGCCCTAATCGGAGCTGCGTTCAGAGTAACCCTCGTCTTCGCATTCCATCCAGGACCTCCTGACTGAAGGCACCGTGCCTCCTAGAGGACGGCGGCTTGGGTTCTTACTGCAATTCAAGTCCTGTTCCTTCTTTGGCACTGCAGGCAGCCCCAGGCCCAGAGGAGCAGCTACGGCGTTCCTTGGTTGAGAACAGTTCGCTGGATGCGGGACTCCCTACTTCGATAAGTTGACTCATGGAAGGAAACAGAGGGTAACCGGTGTCTCTTGGGACTCGTTAGAAACCACAGGGATGTACGCTGAGTGTGCCCATGAAAACGGGGGCCTGCTGGAACTAGCCCTGCTTTCCCATTTGGAGGGCGGCATTCATGCCTGCCTTGAAGCTCCCTGACATTCCCGGCTCCCGACAGGCCAGTGAGCCCTGGAAGAATGCTTCGGGGAAAATTATGAGTTTGCTCTCTCTAAACCAGGGGCTTCCGTGGCCGCGGTGGCGGTCCGCATGACAGGCTCTAGAGCTAAATGGAACCTCAACGTGAGAACTCGCCTCCAGGTTAGGCCCTGAGTAGCCGTGCAGAAAGGGAGGCATGCAGCTCTTTCCAGGAGTTCTTAGTCGCTTTGTTTTAAAGGAAGTACACGTCCGGGGACTCCTAGGCCCCACGGGTGTGCATCATTTTCCCTCCAAGGTCACTGAGTGCCTCCAGACACCTGTGGGCCAGCTGAGCAACGTCGAGGTCCACTGGTTGATTCCCTCGGAGGACCCCTGTGCGTGCCGAGTGCTGGGCAACCACACACTGTGCGTTCCTTTGGTAGCGCTACATCTCCACAGCCCTCGAACGCCCTCAGGACAACATGGCTGGTGAGTGCGAAGTGCCCAGGAAGACTCTGTCATGGCCCTTGTGTGAGCTGCCATGAGAGAACGCTGTGCTTGGAACACTGCGAGGCCCGTCCTCGTACCTGAAGTCACTCTGCTGGAGGAGAAAGTCAGCATCTTAGCATGCTGTGTGGCTCCCGGCACACCCAGCATGAACCCGTGCCTAGAAGTAAGGCCCTGATTTGCCGTGCACAAGCGGAGGCGTGCTGCAGCTTCCAGGAGGCGGAGGCCTCTGCTCTGCATACCTTGAACGGCAGCACAGCTTTCTGGACACCTGGGAGGCGAGCCGGGGCACCCTGTTCCCGGCAGGAACACTGAGTAACCCCAGGCGCACCTGGGTCTGCTAAGCAACATCCAGGCCCGTAGCCCTTTAGAGCCCCTCTGTGCACGCCGAGCGTAGGGAAACGCACTGCCCTCTCTTTTGGAGCAGCTTGGTTTCCTCAGCACTCGCACACGTTCACGAACACCGTTCTGGCACATCCCACATGGCGCGGAGGTCTTACGCGTTGCCCTAATCGGAGCTGCGCTCAGAGTAACCTTCGTCTTCGCATTCCATCCAGGACCTCCTGACTGAAGGCACCGTGCCTCCTAGAGGACGGCGGCTTGGGTTCTTACTGCAATTCAAGTCCTGTTCCTTCTTTGGCACTGCAGGCAGCCCCAGGCCCAGAGGAGCAGCTACGGCGTTCCTTGGTTGAGACGGTTCGCTGGATGCGGGCCTCCGTACTTCGATAAGTTGACTCAGGGAAGGAAACAGAGGGTAACCGGTGTCTCTTGGGACTCGTTAGAAACCACAGGGATGTACGCTGAGTGTGCCCATGAAAACGGGGGCCTGCTGGAACTAGCCCTGCTTTCCCATTCGGAGGGCGGCATTCATGCCTGCCTTGAAGCTCCCTGACATCCCCGGCTCCCGACAGGCCAGTGAGCCCTGGAAGAATGCTTCGGGGAAAATTATGAGTTTGCTCTCTCTAAACCAGGGGCTTCCGTGGCCGCGGTGGCGGTCCGCATGAGAGCCTCTAGAGCTAAAGGGAACCTCAACGTGAGAACTCGCCTCCAGGTTAGGCCCTGAGTAGCCGTGCAGAAAGGGAGGCATGCAGCTCTTTCCAGGAGTTCTTAGTCACTTTGTTTCAAAGGAAGTACACGTCCGGGGACTCCTAGGCCCCACGTGTGTGCATCATTTTCCCTCCAAGGTCACTGAGTGCCTCCAGACACCTGTGGGCCGGCTGAGCAACGTCGAGGTCCACTGGTTGATTCCCTCGGAGGACCCCTGTGCGTGCCGAGTGCTGGGCAACCACACACTGCGCGCTCGTTGAGGAGCGCTACATCTCCAGAGCCCTCGAACGCCCTCAGGACAACATGGCTGGTGAGTGCGAAGTGCCCAGGAAGACTCTGTCATGGCCCTTGTGTGAGCTGCCATGAGAGAACGCTGTGCTTGGAACACTGCGAGGCCCGCCCTCGTACCTGAAGTCACTCTGCTCGAGGAGAAAGTCAGCATCTTAGCATGTTGTGTGTCTCCCGGCACACCCAGCGTGAACCCGTACCTGGAAGTAAGGCCCTGATTTGCCGTGCAGAAGCGGAGGCGTGCTGCAGCTTCCAGGAGGCGGAGGCCTCTGCTCTGCATACCTTGAACGGCACCACAGCATTCTGGACACCTGGGAGGCTAGCCGGGCCACCCTGTTCCCGGCAGGAACACTGAGTAACCCCAGGCGCACCTGGGTCTGCTAAGCAACATCCAGGCCCGTAGCCCTTTAGAGCCCCTCTGTGCACGCCGAGCGTAGGGAAACGCACTGCCCTCTCTTTTGGAGCAGCTTGGTTTCCTCAGCACTCGCACACGTTCACGAACACCGTTCTGGCACATCCCACATGGCGCGGAGGTCTTACGCGTTGCCCTAATCGGAGCTGCGCTCAGAGTAACCTTCGTCTTCGCATTCCATCCAGGACCTCCTGACTGAAGGCACCGTGCCTCCTAGAGGACGGCAGCTTGGGTTCTTACTGCAATTCAAGTCCTGTTCCTTCTTTGGCACTGCAGGCAGCCCCAGGCCCAGAGGAGCAGCTACGGCGTTCCTTGCTTGAGACGGTTCGCTGGATGTGGGCCTCCCTACTTCGATAAGTTGACTCAGGGAAGGAAACAGAGGGTAACCGGTGTCTCTTGGGACTCGTTAGAAACCACAGGGATGTACGCTGAGTGTGCCCATGAAAACGGGGGCCTGCTGGAACTAGCCCTGCTTTCCCATTTGGAGGGCGGCATTCATGCCTGCCTTGAAGCTCCCTGACATTCCCGGCTCCCGACAGGCCAGTGAGCCCTGGAAGAATGCTTCGGGGAAAATTTTGAGTTTGCTCTCTCTAAACCAGGGGCTTCCGTGGCCGCGGTGGCGGTCTGCATGACAGGCTCTAGAGCTAATGGGAACCTCAACGTGAGAACTCACCTCCAGGTTAGGCCCTGAGTAGCCGTGCAGAAAGGGAGGCATGCAGCTCTTTCCAGGAGTTCTTAGTCGCTTTGTTTTAAAGGAAGTACACGTCCGGGGACTCCTAGGCCCCACGGGTGTGCATCATTTTCCCTCCAAGGTCACTGAGTGCCTCCAGACACCTGTGGGCCGGCTGAGCAACGTCGAGGTCCACTGGTTGATTCCCTCGGAGGACCCCTGTGCGTGCCGAGTGCTGGGCAACCACACACTGCGCGTTCCTTGAGGAGCGCTACATCTCCAGAGCCCTCGAACGCCCTCAGGACAACATGGCTGGTGAGTGCGAAGTGCCCAGGAAGACTCTGTCATGGCCCTTGTGTGAGCTGCCATGAGAGAACGCTGTGCTTGGAACACTGCGAGGCCCGTCCTCGTACCTGAAGTCACTCTGCTCGAGGAGAAAGTCAGCATCTTAGCATGCTGTGTGGCTCCCGGCACACCCAGCGAGAACCCATGCCTGGAAGTAAGGCCCTGATTTGCCGTGCAGAAGCGGAGGCGTGCTGCAGCTTCCAGGAGGCGGTGGCCTCTGCTCTGCATACCTTGAACGGCAGCACAGCTTTCTGGACACCTGGGAGGCGAGCCGGGGCACCCTGTTCCCGGCAGGAACACTGAGTAACCCCAGGCGCACCTGGGTCTGCTAAGCAACATCCAGGCCCGTAGCCCTTTAGAGCCCCTCTGTGCACGCCGAGCGTAGGGAAACGCACTGCCCTCTCTTTTGGAGCAGCTTGGTTTCCTCAGCACTTGCACACGTTCACGAACACCGTTCTGGCACATCCCACATGGCGCGGAGGTCTTACGCGTTGCCCTAATCGGAGCTGCGTTCAGAGTAACCCTTGTCTTCGCATTCCATCCAGGACCTCCTGACTGAAGACACCGTGCCTCCTAGAGGACGACGGCTTGGGTTCTTACTGCAATTCAAGTCCTGTTTCTTCTTTGGCACTGCAGGCAGCCCCAGGCCCAGAGGAGCAGCTACGGCGTTCCTTGGTTGAGACAGTTCGCTGGATGCGGGACTCCCTACTTCGATAAGTTGACTCAGGGAAGGAAACAGAGGGTAACCGGTGTCTCTTGGGACTCGTTAGAAACCACAGGGATGTACGCTGAGTGTGCCCATGAAAACGGGGGATTGCTGGAACTAGCCCTGCTTTCCCATTTGGAGGGCGGCATTCATGCCTGCCTTGAAGCTCCCTGACATTCCCGGCTCCCGACAGGCCAGTGAGCCCTGGAAGAATGCTTCGGGGAAAATTATGAGTTTGCTCTCTCTAAACCAGGGGCTTCCGTGGCCGCGGTGGTGGTCCGCATGACAGGCTCTAGAGCTAAAGGGTACCTCAACGTGAGAACTCGCCTCCAGGTTAGGACCTGAGTAGCCGTGCAGAAAGGGAGGCATGCAGCTCTTTCCAGGAGTTCTTAGTCGCTTTGTTTTAAAGGAAGTACACGTCCGGGGACTCCTAGGCCCCACGGGTGTGCATCATTTTCCCTCCAAGGTCACTGAGTGCCTCCAGACACCTGTGGGCCGGCTGAGCAACGTCGAGGTCCACTGGTTGATTCCCTCGGAGGACCCCTGTGCGTGCCGAGTGCTGGGCAACCACACACTGCGCGTTCCTTGGGTAGCGCTACATCTCCAGAGCCCTTGAATGGCCTCAGGACAACATGGCTGGTGAGTGCGAAGTGCCCAGGAAGACTCTGTCATGGCCCTTGTGTGAGCTGCCATGAGAGAACGCTGTGCTTGGAACACTGCGAGGCCCGCCCTCGTACCTGAAGTCACTCTGCTCGAGGAGAAAGTCAGCATCTTAGCATGCTGTGTGGCTCCCGGCACACCCAGCGTGAACCCATGCCTGGAAGTAAGGCCCTGATTTGCCGTGCAGAAGCGGAGGCGTGCTGCAGCTTCCAGGAGGCGGTGGCCTCTGCTCTGCATACCTTGAACGGCAGCACAGCTTTCTGGACACCTGGGAGGCGAACCGGGGCACCCTGTTCCCGGCAGGAACACTGAGTAACCCCAGGCGCACCTGGGTCTGCTAAGCAACATCCAGGCCCGTAGCCCTTTAGAGCCCCTCTGTGCACGCCGAGCGTAGGGAAACGCACTGCCCTCTCTTTTGGAGCAGCTTGGTTTCCGCAGCACTCGCACACGTTCACGAACACCGTTCTGGCACATCCCACATGGCGCGGAGGTCTTACGCGTTGCCCTAATCGGAGCTGCGCTCAGAGTAACCTTCGTCTTCGCATTCCATCCAGGACCTCCTGACTGAAGGCACCGTGCCTCCTAGAGGACGGCGGCTTGGGTTCTTACTGCAATTCTAGTCCTGTTCCTTCTTTGGCACTGCAGGCAGCCCCAGGCCCAGAGGAGCAGCTACGGCGTTCCTTGGTTGAGACGGTTCGCTGGATGCGGTCCTCCCTACTTCGATAAGTTGACTCAGGGAAGGAAACAGAGGGTAACCGGTGTCTCTTGGGACTCGTTAGAAACCACAGGGATGTACGCTGAGTGTGCCCATGAAAACGAGGGCCTGCTGGAACTAGCCCTGCTTTCCCATTTGGAGGGCGGCATTCATGCCTGCCTTGAAGCTCCCTGACATTCCCGGCTCCCGACAGGCCAGTGAGCCCTAGAAGAATGCTTCGGGGAAAATTATGAGTTTGCTCTCTCTAAACCAGGGGCTTCCGTGGCCGCGGTGGCGGTCTGCATGACAGGCTCTAGAGCTAATGGGAACCTCAACGTGAGAACTCACCTCCAGGTTAGGCCCTGAGTAGCCGTGCAGAAAGGGAGGCATGCAGCTCTTTCTAGGAGTTCTTAGTCGCTTTGTTTTAAAGGAAGTACACGTCCGGGGACTCCTAGGCCCCACGGGTGTGCATCATTTTCCCTCCAAGGTCACTGAGTGCCTCCAGACACCTGTGGGCCGGCTGAGCAACGTCGAGGTCCACTGGTTGATTCCCTCGGAGGACCCCTGTGCGTGCCGAGTGCTGGGCAACCACACACTGCGCTTTCCTTGAGGAGCGCTACATCTCCAGAGCCCTCGAACGCCCTCCGGACAACATGGCTGGTGAGTGCGAAGTGCCCAGGAAGACTCTGTCATGGCCCTTGTGTGAGCTGCCATGAGAGAACGCTGTGCTTGGAACACTGCGAGGCCCGCCCTCGTACCTGAAGTCACTCTGCTCGAGGAGAAAGTCAGCATCTTAGCATGCTGTGTGGCTCCCGGCACACCCAGCGTGAACCCATGCCTGGAAGTAAGGCCCTGATTTGCCGTGCAGAAGCGGAGGCGTGCTGCAGCTTCCAGGAGGTGGTGGCCTCTGCTCTGCATACCTTGAACGGCAGCACAGCTTTCTGGACACCTGGGAGGCGAGCCGGGGCACCCTGTTCCCGGCAGGAACACTGAGTAACCCCAGGCGCACCTGGGTCTGCTAAGCAACATCCAGGCCCGTAGCCCTTTAGAGCCCCTCTGTGCACGCCGAGCGTAGGGAAACGCACTGCCCTCTCTTTTGGAGCAGCTTGGTTTCCTCAGCACTTGCACACGTTCACGAACACCGTTCTGGCACATCCCACATGGCGCGGAGGTCTTACGCGTTGCCCTAATCGGAGCTGCGTTCAGAGTAACCTTCGTCTTCGCATTCCATCCAGGACCTCCTGACTGAAGGCACCGTGCCTCCTAGAGGACGACGGCTTGGGTTCTTACTGCAATTCAAGTCCTGTTTCTTCTTTGGCACTGCAGGCAGCCCCAGGCCCAGAGGAGCAGCTACGGCGTTCCTTGGTTGAGACAGTTCGCTGGATGCGGGACTCCCTACTTCGATAAGTTGACTCAGGGAAGGAAACACAGGGTAACCGGTGTCTCTTGGGACTCGTTAGAAACCACAGGGATGTACGCTGAGTGTGCCCATGAAAACGGGGGATTGCTGGAACTAGCCCTGCTTTCCCATTTGGAGGGCGGCATTCATGCCTGCCTTGAAGCTCCCTGACATTCCCGGCTCCTGACAGGCCAGTGAGCCCTGGAAGAATGCTTCGGGGAAAATTATGAGTTTTCTCTCTCTAAACCAGGGGCTTCCGTGGCCGCGGTGGCGGTCTGCATGACAGGCTCTAGAGCTAATGGGAACCTCAACGTGAGAACTCACCTCCAGGTTAGGCCCTGAGTAGCCGTGCAGAAAGGGAGGCATGCAGCTCTTTCTAGGAGTTCTTAGTCGCTTTGTTTTAAAGGAAGTACACGTCCGGGGACTCCTAGGCCCCACGGGTGTGCATCATTTTCCCTCCAAGGTCACTGAGTGCCTCCAGACACCTGTGGGCCGGCTGAGCAACGTCGAGGTCCACTGGTTGATTCCCTCGGAGGACCCCTGTGCGTGCCGAGTGCTGGGCAACCACACACTGCGCGTTCCTTGAGGAGCGCTACATCTCCAGAGCCCTCGAACGCCCTCAGGACAACATGGCTGGTGAGTGCGAAGTGCCCAGGAAGACTCTGTCATGGCCCTTGTGTGAGCTGCCATGAGAGAACGCTGTGCTTGGAACACTGCGAGGCCCGCCCTCGTACCTGAAGTCACTCTGCTCGAGGAGAAAGTCAGCATCTTAGCATGCTGTGTGGCTCCCGGCACACCCAGCGTGAACCCATGCCTGGAAGTAAGGCCCTGATTTGCCGTGCAGAAGCGGAGGCGTGCTGCAGCTTCCAGGAGGTGGTGGCCTCTGCTCTGCATACCTTGAACGGCAGCACAGCTTTCTGGACACCTGGGAGGCGAGCCGGGGCACCCTGTTCCCGGCAGGAACACTGAGTAACCCCAGGCGCACGTGGGTCTGCTAAGCAACATCCAGGCCCGTAGCCCTTTAGAGCCCCTCTGTGCACGCCGAGCGTAGGGAAACGCACTGCCCTCTCTTTTGGAGCAGCTTGGTTTCCTCAGCACTCGCACACGTTCACGAACACCGTTCTGGCACATCCCACATGGCGCGGAGGTCTTACGCGTTGCCCTAATCGGAGCTGCGTTCAGAGTAACCTTCGTCTTCGCATTCCATCCAGGACCTCCTGACTGAAGGCACCGTGCCTCCTAGAGGACGACGGCTTGGGTTCTTACTGCAATTCAAGTCCTGTTTCTTCTTTGGCACTGCAGGCAGCCCCAGGCCCAGAGGAGCAGCTACGGCGTTCCTTGGTTGAGACAGTTCGCTGGATGCGGGACTCCCTACTTCGATAAGTTGACTCAGGGAAGGAAACACAGGGTAACCGGTGTCTCTTGGGACTCGTTAGAAACCACAGGGATGTACGCTGAGTGTGCCCATGAAAACGGGGGATTGCTGGAACTAGCCCTGCTTTCCCATTTGGAGGGCGGCATTCATGCCTGCCTTGAAGCTCCCTGACATTCCCGGCTCCCGACAGGCCAGTGAGCCCTGGAAGAATGCTTCGGGGAAAATTATGAGTTTTCTCTCTCTAAACCAGGGGCTTCCGTGGCCGCGGTGGCGGTCTGCATGACAGGCTCTAGAGCTAATGGGAACCTCAACGTGAGAACTCACCTCCAGGTTAGGCCCTGAGTAGCCGTGCAGAAAGGGAGGCATGCAGCTCTTTCTAGGAGTTCTTAGTCGCTTTGTTTTAAAGGAAGTACACGTCCGGGGACTCCTAGGCCCCACGGGTGTGCATCATTTTCCCTCCAAGGTCACTGAGTGCCTCCAGACACCTGTGGGCCGGCTGAGCAACGTCGAGGTCCACTGGTTGATTCCCTCGGAGGACCCCTGTGCGTGCCGAGTGCTGGGCAACCACACACTGCGCGTTCCTTGAGGAGCGCTACATCTCCAGAGCCCTCGAACGCCCTCAGGACAACATGGCTGGTGAGTGCGAAGTGCCCAGGAAGACTCTGTCATGGCCCTTGTGTGAGCTGCCATGAGAGAACGCTGTGCTTGGAACACTGCGAGGCCCGTCCTCGTACCTGAAGTCACTCTGCTCGAGGAGAAAGTCAGCATCTTAGCATGCTGTGTGGCTCCCGGCACACCCAGCGTGAACCCATGCCTGGAAGTAAGGCCCTGATTTGCCGTGCAGAAGCGGAGGCGTGCTGCAGCTTCCAGGAGGCGGAGGCCTCTGCTCTGCATACCTTGAACGGCACCACAGCTTTCTGGACACCTGGGAGGCGAACCGGGGCACCCTGTTCCCGGCAGGAACACTGAGTAACCCCAGGCGCACCTGGGTCTGCTAAGCAACATCCAGGCCCGTAGCCCTTTAGAGCCCCTCTGTGCACGCCGAGCGTAGGGAAACGCACTGCCCTCTCTTTTGGAGCAGCTTGGTTTCCTCAGCACTCGCACACGTTCACGAACACCGTTCTGGCACATCCCACATGGCGCGGAGGTCTTACGCGTTGCCCTAATCGGAGCTGCGCTCAGAGTAACCTTCGTCTTCGCATTCCATCCAGGACCTCCTGACTGAAGGCACCGTGCCTCCTAGAGGACGGCAGCTTGGGTTCTTACTGCAATTCAAGTCCTGTTCCTTCTTTGGCACTGCAGGCAGCCCCAGGCCCAGAGGAGCAGCTACGGCGTTCCTTGCTTGAGACGGTTCGCTGGATGTGGGCCTCCCTACTTCGATAAGTTGACTCAGGGAAGGAAACAGAGGGTAACCGGTGTCTCTTGGGACTCGTTAGAAACCACAGGGATGTACGCTGAGTGTGCCCATGAAAACGGGGGCCTGCTGGAACTAGCCCTGCTTTCCCATTTGGAGGGCGGCATTCATGCCTGCCTTGAAGCTCCCTGACATTCCCGGCTCCCGACAGGCCAGTGAGCCCTGGAAGAATGCTTCGGGGAAAATTTTGAGTTTGCTCTCTCTAAACCAGGGGCTTCCGTGGCCGCGGTGGCGGTCTGCATGACAGGCTCTAGAGCTAATGGGAACCTCAACGTGAGAACTCACCTCCAGGTTAGGCCCTGAGTAGCCGTGCAGAAAGGGAGGCATGCAGCTCTTTCCAGGAGTTCTTAGTCGCTTTGTTTTAAAGGAAGTACACGTCCGGGGACTCCTAGGCCCCACGGGTGTGCATCATTTTCCCTCCAAGGTCACTGAGTGCCTCCAGACACCTGTGGGCCGGCTGAGCAACGTCGAGGTCCACTGGTTGATTCCCTCGGAGGACCCCTGTGCGTGCCGAGTGCTGGGCAACCACACACTGCGCGTTCCTTGAGGAGCGCGACATCTCCAGAGCCCTCGAACGCCCTCAGGACAACATGGCTGGTGAGTGCGAAGTGCCCAGGAAGACTCTGTCATGGCCCTTGTG
This sequence comes from Globicephala melas, assembly GCF_963455315.2. NCBI lineage: Eukaryota > Metazoa > Chordata > Mammalia > Artiodactyla > Delphinidae > Globicephala > Globicephala melas. The sequence goes on from NW_027207217.1 coordinate 443,920, forward strand.
TGAGCTGCCATGAGAGAACGCTGTGCTTGGAACACTGCGAGGCCCGTCCTCGTACCTGAAGTCACTCTGCTCGAGGAGAAAGTCAGCATCTTAGCATGCTGTGTGGCTCCCGGCACACCCAGCGAGAACCCATGCCTGGAAGTAAGGCCCTGATTTGCCGTGCAGAAGCGGAGGCGTGCTGCAGCTTCCAGGAGGCGGTGGCCTCTGCTCTGCATACCTTGAACGGCAGCACAGCTTTCTGGACACCTGGGAGGCGAGCCGGGGCACCCTGTTCCCGGCAGGAACACTGAGTAACCCCAGGCGCACCTGGGTCTGCTAAGCAACATCCAGGCCCGTAGCCCTTTAGAGCCCCTCTGTGCACGCCGAGCGTAGGGAAACGCACTGCCCTCTCTTTTGGAGCAGCTTGGTTTCCTCAGCACTTGCACACGTTCACGAACACCGTTCTGGCACATCCCACATGGCGCGGAGGTCTTACGCGTTGCCCTAATCGGAGCTGCGTTCAGAGTAACCCTTGTCTTCGCATTCCATCCAGGACCTCCTGACTGAAGACACCGTGCCTCCTAGAGGACGACGGCTTGGGTTCTTACTGCAATTCAAGTCCTGTTTCTTCTTTGGCACTGCAGGCAGCCCCAGGCCCAGAGGAGCAGCTACGGCGTTCCTTGGTTGAGACAGTTCGCTGGATGCGGGACTCCCTACTTCGATAAGTTGACTCAGGGAAGGAAACAGAGGGTAACCGGTGTCTCTTGGGACTCGTTAGAAACCACAGGGATGTACGCTGAGTGTGCCCATGAAAACGGGGGATTGCTGGAACTAGCCCTGCTTTCCCATTTGGAGGGCGGCATTCATGCCTGCCTTGAAGCTCCCTGACATTCCCGGCTCCCGACAGGCCAGTGAGCCCTGGAAGAATGCTTCGGGGAAAATTATGAGTTTGCTCTCTCTAAACCAGGGGCTTCCGTGGCCGCGGTGGTGGTCCGCATGACAGGCTCTAGAGCTAAAGGGTACCTCAACGTGAGAACTCGCCTCCAGGTTAGGACCTGAGTAGCCGTGCAGAAAGGGAGGCATGCAGCTCTTTCCAGGAGTTCTTAGTCGCTTTGTTTTAAAGGAAGTACACGTCCGGGGACTCCTAGGCCCCACGGGTGTGCATCATTTTCCCTCCAAGGTCACTGAGTGCCTCCAGACACCTGTGGGCCGGCTGAGCAACGTCGAGGTCCACTGGTTGATTCCCTCGGAGGACCCCTGTGCGTGCCGAGTGCTGGGCAACCACACACTGCGCGTTCCTTGGGTAGCGCTACATCTCCAGAGCCCTTGAACGGCCTCAGGACAACATGGCTGGTGAGTGCGAAGTGCCCAGGAAGACTCTGTCATGGCCCTTGTGTGAGCTGCCATGAGAGAACGCTGTGCTTGGAACACTGCGAGGCCCGCCCTCGTACCTGAAGTCACTCTGCTCGAGGAGAAAGTCAGCATCTTAGCATGCTGTGTGGCTCCCGGCACACCCAGCGTGAACCCATGCCTGGAAGTAAGGCCCTGATTTGCCGTGCAGAAGCGGAGGCGTGCTGCAGCTTCCAGGAGGCGGTGGCCTCTGCTCTGCATACCTTGAACGGCAGCACAGCTTTCTGGACACCTGGGAGGCGAACCGGGGCACCCTGTTCCCGGCAGGAACACTGAGTAACCCCAGGCGCACCTGGGTCTGCTAAGCAACATCCAGGCCCGTAGCCCTTTAGAGCCCCTCTGTGCACGCCGAGCGTAGGGAAACGCACTGCCCTCTCTTTTGGAGCAGCTTGGTTTCCGCAGCACTCGCACACGTTCACGAACACCGTTCTGGCACATCCCACATGGCGCGGAGGTCTTACGCGTTGCCCTAATCGGAGCTGCGCTCAGAGTAACCTTCGTCTTCGCATTCCATCCAGGACCTCCTGACTGAAGGCACCGTGCCTCCTAGAGGACGGCGGCTTGGGTTCTTACTGCAATTCTAGTCCTGTTCCTTCTTTGGCACTGCAGGCAGCCCCAGGCCCAGAGGAGCAGCTACGGCGTTCCTTGGTTGAGACGGTTCGCTGGATGCGGTCCTCCCTACTTCGATAAGTTGACTCAGGGAAGGAAACAGAGGGTAACCGGTGTCTCTTGGGACTCGTTAGAAACCACAGGGATGTACGCTGAGTGTGCCCATGAAAACGAGGGCCTGCTGGAACTAGCCCTGCTTTCCCATTTGGAGGGCGGCATTCATGCCTGCCTTGAAGCTCCCTGACATTCCCGGCTCCCGACAGGCCAGTGAGCCCTAGAAGAATGCTTCGGGGAAAATTATGAGTTTGCTCTCTCTAAACCAGGGGCTTCCGTGGCCGCGGTGGCGGTCTGCATGACAGGCTCTAGAGCTAATGGGAACCTCAACGTGAGAACTCACCTCCAGGTTAGGCCCTGAGTAGCCGTGCAGAAAGGGAGGCATGCAGCTCTTTCTAGGAGTTCTTAGTCGCTTTGTTTTAAAGGAAGTACACGTCCGGGGACTCCTAGGCCCCACGGGTGTGCATCATTTTCCCTCCAAGGTCACTGAGTGCCTCCAGACACCTGTGGGCCGGCTGAGCAACGTCGAGGTCCACTGGTTGATTCCCTCGGAGGACCCCTGTGCGTGCCGAGTGCTGGGCAACCACACACTGCGCGTTCCTTGAGGAGCACTACATCTCCAGAGCCCTCGAACGCCCTCCGGACAACATGGCTGGTGAGTGCGAAGTGCCCAGGAAGACTCTGTCATGGCCCTTGTGTGAGCTGCCATGAGAGAACGCTGTGCTTGGAACACTGCGAGGCCCGCCCTCGTACCTGAAGTCACTCTGCTCGAGGAGAAAGTCAGCATCTTAGCATGCTGTGTGGCTCCCGCCACACCCAGCGTGAACCCATGCCTGGAAGTAAGGCCCTGATTTGCCGTGCAGAAGCGGAGGCGTGCTGCAGCTTCCAGGAGGTGGTGGCCTCTGCTCTGCATACCTTGAACGGCAGCACAGCTTTCTGGACACCTGGGAGGCGAGCCGGGGCACCCTGTTCCCGGCAGGAACACTGAGTAACCCCAGGCGCACCTGGGTCTGCTAAGCAACATCCAGGCCCGTAGCCCTTTAGAGCCCCTCTGTGCACGCCGAGCGTAGGGAAACGCACTGCCCTCTCTTTTGGAGCAGCTTGGTTTCCTCAGCACTTGCACACGTTCACGAACACCGTTCTGGCACATCCCACATGGCGCGGAGGTCTTACGCGTTGCCCTAATCGGAGCTGCGTTCAGAGTAACCTTCGTCTTCGCATTCCATCCAGGACCTCCTGACTGAAGGCACCGTGCCTCCTAGAGGACGACGGCTTGGGTTCTTACTGCAATTCAAGTCCTGTTTCTTCTTTGGCACTGCAGGCAGCCCCAGGCCCAGAGGAGCAGCTACGGCGTTCCTTGGTTGAGACAGTTCGCTGGATGCGGGACTCCCTACTTCGATAAGTTGACTCAGGGAAGGAAACACAGGGTAACCGGTGTCTCTTGGGACTCGTTAGAAACCACAGGGATGTACGCTGAGTGTGCCCATGAAAACGGGGGATTGCTGGAACTAGCCCTGCTTTCCCATTTGGAGGGCGGCATTCATGCCTGCCTTGAAGCTCCCTGACATTCCCGGCTCCTGACAGGCCAGTGAGCCCTGGAAGAATGCTTCGGGGAAAATTATGAGTTTTCTCTCTCTAAACCAGGGGCTTCCGTGGCCGCGGTGGCGGTCTGCATGACAGGCTCTAGAGCTAATGGGAACCTCAACGTGAGAACTCACCTCCAGGTTAGGCCCTGAGTAGCCGTGCAGAAAGGGAGGCATGCAGCTCTTTCTAGGAGTTCTTAGTCGCTTTGTTTTAAAGGAAGTACACGTCCGGGGACTCCTAGGCCCCACGGGTGTGCATCATTTTCCCTCCAAGGTCACTGAGTGCCTCCAGACACCTGTGGGCCGGCTGAGCAACGTCGAGGTCCACTGGTTGATTCCCTCGGAGGACCCCTGTGCGTGCCGAGTGCTGGGCAACCACACACTGCGCGTTCCTTGAGGAGCGCTACATCTCCAGAGCCCTCGAACGCCCTCAGGACAACATGGCTGGTGAGTGCGAAGTGCCCAGGAAGACTCTGTCATGGCCCTTGTGTGAGCTGCCATGAGAGAACGCTGTGCTTGGAACACTGCGAGGCCCGCCCTCGTACCTGAAGTCACTCTGCTCGAGGAGAAAGTCAGCATCTTAGCATGCTGTGTGGCTCCCGGCACACCCAGCGTGAACCCATGCCTGGAAGTAAGGCCCTGATTTGCCGTGCAGAAGCGGAGGCGTGCTGCAGCTTCCAGGAGGTGGTGGCCTCTGCTCTGCATACCTTGAACGGCAGCACAGCTTTCTGGACACCTGGGAGGCGAGCCGGGGCACCCTGTTCCCGGCAGGAACACTGAGTAACCCCAGGCGCACCTGGGTCTGCTAAGCAACATCCAGGCCCGTAGCCCTTTAGAGCCCCTCTGTGCACGCCGAGCGTAGGGAAACGCACTGCCCTCTCTTTTGGAGCAGCTTGGTTTCCTCAGCACTTGCACACGTTCACGAACACCGTTCTGGCACATCCCACATGGCGCGGAGGTCTTACGCGTTGCCCTAATCGGAGCTGCGTTCAGAGTAACCTTCGTCTTCGCATTCCATCCAGGACCTCCTGACTGAAGGCACCGTGCCTCCTAGAGGACGACGGCTTGGGTTCTTACTGCAATTCAAGTCCTGTTTCTTCTTTGGCACTGCAGGCAGCCCCAGGCCCAGAGGAGCAGCTACGGCGTTCCTTGGTTGAGACAGTTCGCTGGATGCGGGACTCCCTACTTCGATAAGTTGACTCAGGGAAGGAAACACAGGGTAACCGGTGTCTCTTGGGACTCGTTAGAAACCACAGGGATGTACGCTGAGTGTGCCCATGAAAACGGGGGATTGCTGGAACTAGCCCTGCTTTCCCATTTGGAGGGCGGCATTCATGCCTGCCTTGAAGCTCCCTGACATTCCCGGCTCCCGACAGGCCAGTGAGCCCTGGAAGAATGCTTCGGGGAAAATTATGAGTTTGCTCTCTCTAAACCAGGGGCTTCCGTGGCCGCGGTGGCGGTCCGCATGACAGGCTCTAGAGCTAAAGGGTACCTCAACGTGAGAACTCGCCTCCAGGTTAGGCCCTGAGTAGCCGTGCAGAAAGGGAGGCATGCAGCTCTTTCCAGGAGTTCTTAGTCGCTTTGTTTTAAAGGAAGTACACGTCCGGGGACTCCTAGGCCCCACGGGTGTGCATCATTTTCCCTCCAAGGTCACTGAGTGCCTCCAGACACCTGTGGGCCGGCTGAGCAACGTCGAGGTCCACTGGTTGATTCCCTCGGAGGACCCCTGTGTGTGCCGAGTGCTGGGCAACCACACACTGCGCGTTCCTTGAGGAGCGCTACATCTCCAGAGCCCTCGAACGCCCTCAGGACAACATGGCTGGTGAGTGCGAAGTGCCCAGGAAGACTCTGTCATGGCCCTTGTGTGAGCTGCCATGAGAGAACGCTGTGCTTGGAACACTGCGAGGCCCGCCCTCGTACCTGAAGTCACTCTGCTCGAGGAGAAAGTCAGCATCTTAGCATGTTGTGTGTCTCCCGGCACACCCAGCGTGAACCCGTACCTGGAAGTAAGGCCCTGATTTGCCGTGCAGAAGCGGAGGCGTGCTGCAGCTTCCAGGAGGCGGAGGCCTCTGCTCTGCATACCTTGAACGGCAGCACAGCTTTCTGGACACCTGGGAGGCTATCCGGGCCACCCTGTTCCCGGCAGGAACACCGAGTAACCCCAGGCGCACCTGGGTCTGCTAAGCAACATCCAGGCCCGTAGCCCTTTAGAGCCCCTCTGTGCACGCCGAGCGTAGGGAAACGCACTGCCCTCTCTTTTGGAGCAGCTTGGTTTCCTCAGCACTCGCACACGTTCACGAACACCGTTCTGGCACATCCCACATGGCGCGGAGGTCTTACGCGTTGCCCTAATCGGAGCTGCGCTCAGAGTAACCTTCGTCTTCGCATTCCATCCAGGACCTCCTGACTGAAGGCACCGTGCCTCCTAGAGGACGGCGGCTTGGGTTCTTACTGCAATTCAAGTCCTGTTCCTTCTTTGGCACTGCAGGCAGCCCCAGGCCCAGAGGAGCAGCTACGGCGTTCCTTGCTTGAGACGGTTCGCTGGATGCGGGCCTCCGTACTTCGATAAGTTGACTCAGGGAAGGAAACAGAGGGTAACCGGTGTCTCTTGGGACTCGTTAGAAACCACAGGGATGTACGCTGAGTGTGCCCATGAAAACGGGGGATTGCTGGAACTAGCCCTGCTTTCCCATTTGGAGGGCGGCATTCATGCCTGCCTTGAAGCTCCCTGACATTCTCGGCTCCCGACAGGCCAGTGAGCCCTGGAAGAATGCTTCGGGGAAAATTATGAGTTTGCTCTCTCTAAACCAGGGGCTTCCGTGGCCGCGGTGGCGGTCCGCATGACAGGCTCTAGAGCTAAAGGGTACCTCAACGTGAGAACTCGCCTCCAGGTTAGGCCCTGAGTAGCCGTGCAGAAAGGGAGGCATGCAGCTCTTTCCAGGAGTTCTTAGTCGCTTTGTTTTAAAGGAAGTACACGTCCGGGGACTCCTAGGCCCCACGGGTGTGCATCATTTTCCCTCCAAGGTCACTGAGTGCCTCCAGACACCTGTGGGCCGGCTGAGCAACGTCGAGGTCCACTGGTTGATTCCCTCGGAGGACCCCTGTGCGTGCCGAGTGCTGGGCAACCACACACTGCGCGTTCCTTGGGTAGCGCTACATCTCCCGAGCCCTCGAACGCCCTCAGGACAACATGGCTGGTGAGTGCGAAGTGCCCAGGAAGACTCTGTCATGGCCCTTGTGTGAGCTGCCATGAGAGAACGCTGTGCTTGGAACACTGCGAGGCCCGCCCTCGTACCTGAAGTCACTCTGCTCGAGGAGAAAGTCAGCATCTTAGCATGCTGTGTGGCTCCCGGCACACCCAGCGTGAACCCATGCCTGGAAGTAAGGCCCTGATTTGCCGTGCAGAAGCGGAGGCGTGCTGCAGCTTCCAGGAGGCGGTGGCCTCTGCTCTGCATACCTTGAACGGCAGCACAGCTTTCTGGACACCTGGGAGGCGAGCCGGGGCACCCTGTTCCCGGCAGGAACACTGAGTAACCCCAGGCGCACCTGGGTCTGCTAAGCAACATCCAGGCCCGTAGCCCTTTAGAGCCCCTCTGTGCACGCCGAGCGTAGGAAAACGCACTGCCCTCTCTTTTGGAGCAGCTTGGTTTCCTCAGCACTCGCACACGTTCACGAACACCGTTCTGGCACATCCCACATGGCGCGGAGGTCTTACGCGTTGCCCTAATCGGAGCTGCGCTCAGAGTAACCTTCGTCTTCGCATTCCATCCAGGACCTCCTGACTGAAGGCACCGTGCCTCCTAGAGGACGGCGGCTTGGGTTCTTACTGCAATTCAAGTCCTGTTCCTTCTTTGGCACTGCAGGCAGCCCCAGGCCCAGAGGAGCAGCTACGGCGTTCCTTGCTTGAGACGGTTCGCTGGATGCGGGCCTCCCTACTTCGATAAGTTGACTCAGGGAAGGAAACACAGGGTAACCGGTGTCTCTTGGGACTCGTTAGAAACCACAGGGATGTACGCTGAGTGTGCCCATGAAAACGGGGGATTGCTGGAACTAGCCCTGCTTTCCCATTCGGAGGGCGGCATTCATGCCTGCCTTGAAGCTCCCTGACATTCCCGGCTCCCGACAGGCCAGTGAGCCCTGGAAGAATGCTTCGGGGAAAATTATGAGTTTGCTCTCTCTAAACCAGGGGCTTCCGTGGCCGCGGTGGCGGTCCGCATGACAGGCTCTAGAGCTAAAGGGTACCTCAACGTTAGAACTCGCCTCCAGGTTAGGCCCTGAGTAGCCGTGCAGAAAGGGAGGCATGCAGCTCTTTCCAGGAGTTCTTAGTCGCTTTGTTTTAAAGGAAGTACACGTCCGGGGACTCCTAGGCCCCACGGGTGTGCATCATTTTCCCTCCAAGGTCACTGAGTGCCTCCAGACACCTGTGGGCCGGCTGAGCAACGTCGAGGTCCACTGGTTGATTCCCTCGGAGGACCCCTGTGCGTGCCGAGTGCTGGGCAACCACACACTGCGCGTTCCTTGAGGAGCGCTACATCTCCAGAGCCCTCGAACGCCCTCAGGACAACATGGCTGGTGAGTGCGAAGTGCCCAGGAAGACTCTGTCATGGCCCTTGTGTGAGCTGCCATGAGAGAACGCTGTGCTTGGAACACTGCGAGGCCCGCCCTCGTACCTGAAGTCACTCTGCTCGAGGAGAAAGTCAGCATCTTAGCATGTTGTGTGTCTCCCGGCACACCCAGCGTGAACCCGTACCTGGAAGTAAGGCCCTGATTTACCGTGCAGAAGCGGAGGCGTGCTGCAGCTTCCAGGAGGCGGAGGCCTCTGCTCTGCATACCTTGAACGGCAGCACAGCTTTCTGGACACCTGGGAGGCTAGCCGGGCCACCCTGTTCCCGGCAGGAACACCGAGTAACCCCAGGCGCACCTGGGTCTGCTAAGCAACATCCAGGCCCGTAGCCCTTTAGAGCCCCTCTGTGCACGCCGAGCGTAGGGAAACGCACTGCCCTCTCTTTTGGAGCAGCTTGGTTTCCTCAGCACTCGCACACGTTCACGAACACCGTTCTGGCACATCCCACATGGCGCGGAGGTCTTACGCGTTGCCCTAATCGGAGCTGCGCTCAGAGTAACCTTCGTCTTCGCATTCCATCCAGGACCTCCTGACTGAAGGCACCGTGCCTCCTAGAGGACGGCGGCTTGGGTTCTTACTGCAATTCAAGTCCTGTTCCTTCTTTGGCACTGCAGGCAGCCCCAGGCCCAGAGGAGCAGCTACGGCGTTCCTTGCTTGAGACGGTTCGCTGGATGCGGGCCTCCCTACTTCGATAAGTTGACTCAGGGAAGGAAACAGAGGGTAACCGGTGTCTCTTGGGACTCGTTAGAAACCACAGGGATGTACGCTGAGTGTGCCCATGAAAACGGGGGCCTGCTGGAACTAGCCCTGCTTTCCCATTTGGAGGGCGGCATTCATGCCTGCCTTGAAGCTCCCTGACATTCCCGGCTCCCGACAGGCCAGTGAGCCCTGGAAGAATGCTTCGGGGAAAATTATGAGTTTGCTCTCTCTAAACCAGGGGCTTCCGTGGCCGCGGTGGCGGTCTGCATGACAGGCTCTAGAGCTAATGGGAACCTCAACGTGAGAACTCACCTCCAGGTTAGGCCCTGAGTAGCCGTGCAGAAAGGGAGGCATGCAGCTCTTTCCAGGAGTTCTTAGTCGCTTTGTTTTAAAGGTAGTACACGTCCGGGGACTCCTAGGCCCCACGGGTGTGCATCATTTTCCCTCCAAGGTCACTGAGTGCCTCCAGACACCTGTGGGCCGGCTGAGCAACGTCGAGGTCCACTGGTTGATTCCCTCGGAGGACCCCTGTGCGTGCCGAGTGCTGGGCAACCACACACTGCGCGTTCCTTGAGGAGCGCTACATCTCCAGAGCCCTCGAACGGCCTCAGGACAACATGGCTGGTGAGTGCGAAGTGCCCAGGAAGACTCTGTCATGGCCCTTGTGTGAGCTGCCATGAGAGAACGCTGTGCTTGGAACACTGCGAGGCCCGCCCTCGTACCTAAAGTCACTCTGCTCGAGGAGAAAGTCAGCATCTTAGCATGTTGTGTGTCTCCCGGCACACCCAGCGTGAACCCGTACCTGGAAGTAAGGCCCTGATTTGCCGTGCAGAAGCGGAGGCGTGCTGCAGCTTCCAGGAGGCGGAGACCTCTGCTCTGCATACCTTGAACGGCAGCACAGCTTTCTGGACACCTGGGAGGCTAGCCGGGCCACCCTGTTCCCGGCAGGAACACCGAGTAACCCCAGGCGCACCTGGGTCTGCTAAGCAACATCCAGGCCCGTAGCCCTTTAGAGCCCCTCTGTGCACGCCGAGCATAGGGAAACGCACTGCCCTCTCTTTTGGAGCAGCTTGGTTTCCTCAGCACTCGCACACGTTCACGAACACCGTTCTGGCACATCCCACATGGCGCGGAGGTCTTACGCGTTGCCCTAATCGGAGCTGCGCTCAGAGTAACCTTCGTCTTCGCATTCCATCCAGGACCTCCTGACTGAAGGCACCGTGCCTCCTAGAGGACAGCGGCTTGGGTTCTTACTGCAATTCAAGTCCTGTTCCTTCTTTGGCACTGCAGGCAGCCCCAGGCCCAGAGGAGCAGCTACGGCATTCCTTGGTTGAGACAGTTCGCTGGATGCGGGCCTCCCTACTTCGATAAGTTGACTCAGGGAAGGAAACAGAGGGTAACCAGTGTCTCTTGGGACTCGTTAGAAACCACATGGATGTACGCTGAGTGTGCCCATGAAAACGGGGGCCTGCTGGAACTAGCCCTGCTTTCCCATTCGGAGGGCGCCATTCATGCCTGCCTTGAAGCTCCCTGACATTCCCGGCTCCCGACAGGCCAGTGAGCCCTGGAAGAATGCTTCGGGGAAAATTATGAGTTTGCTCTCTCTAAACCAGGGGCTTCCGTGGCCGCGGTGGCGGTCCGCATGAGAGGCTCTAGAGCTAAAGGGAACCTCAACGTGAGAACTCGCCTCCAGGTTAGGCCCTGAGTAGCCGTGCAGAAAGGGAGGCATGCAGCTCTTTCCAGGAGTTCTTAGTCGCTTTGTTTTAAAGGAAGTACACGTCCGGGGACTCCTAGGCCCCACGGGTGTGCATCATTTTCCCTCCAAGGTCACTGAGTGCCTCCAGACACCTGTGGGCCGGCTGAGCAACGTCGAGGTCCACTGGTTGATTCCCTCGGAGGACCCCTGTGCGTGCCGAGTGCTGGGCAACCACACACTGCGCGTTCCTTGGGTAGCGCTACATCTCCAGAGCCCTTGAACGGCCTCAGGACAACATGGCTGGTGAGTGCGAAGTGCCCAGGAAGACTCTGTCATGGCCCTTGTGTGAGCTGCCATGAGAGAACGCTGTGCTTGGAACACTGCGAGGCCCGCCCTCGTACCTGAAGTCACTCTGCTCGAGGAGAAAGTCAGCATCTTAGCATGCTGTGTGGCTCCCGGCACACCCAGCGTGAACCCATGCCTGGAAGTAAGGCCCTGATTTGCCGTGCAGAAGCGGAGGCGTGCTGCAGCTTCCAGGAGGCGGTGGCCTCTGCTCTGCATACCTTGAAAGGCAGCACAGCTTTCTGGACACCTGGGAGGCGAGCCGGGGCACCCTGTTCCCGGCAGGAACACTGAGTAACCCCAGGCGCACCTGGGTCTGCTAAGCAACATCCAGGCCCGTAGCCCTTTAGAGCCCCTCTGTGCACGCCGAGCGTAGGAAACGCACTGCCCTCTCTTTTGGAGCAGCTTGGTTTCCTCAGCACTCGCACACGTTCACGAACACCGTTCTGGCACATCCCACATGGCGCGGAGGTCTTACGCGTTGCCCTAATCGGAGCTGCGCTCAGAGTAACCTTCGTCTTCGCATTCCATCCAGGACCTCCTGACTGAAGGCACCGTGCCTCCTAGAGGACGGCGGCTTGGGTTCTTACTGCAATTCAAGTCCTGTTCCTTCTTTGGCACTGCAGGCAGCCCCAGGCCCAGAGGAGCAGCTACGGCGTTCCTTGCTTGAGACGGTTCGCTGGATGCGGGCCTCCCTACTTCGATAAGTTGACTCAGGGAAGGAAACAGAGGGTAACCGGTGTCTCTTGGGACTCGTTAGAAACCACAGGGATGTACGCTGAGTGTGCCCATGAAAACGGGGGCCTGCTGGAACTAGCCCTGCTTTCCCATTTGGAGGGCGGCATTCATGCCTGCCTTGAAGCTCCCTGACATTCCCGGCTCCCGACAGGCCAGTGAGCCCTGGAAGAATGCTTCGGGGAAAATTATGAGTTTGCTCTCTCTAAACCAGGGGCTTCCTTGGCCGCGGTGGCGGTCCGCATGACAGGCTCTAGAGCTAAAGGGTACCTCAACGTGAGAACTCGCCTCCAGGTTAGGCCCTGAGTAGCCGTGCAGAAACGGAGGCATGCAGCTCTTGCCAGGAGTTCTTAGTCGCTTTGTTTTAAAGGAAGTACACGTCCGGGGACTCCTAGGCCCCACGGGTGTGCATCATTTTCCCTCCAAGGTCACTGAGTGCCTCCAGACACCTGTGGGCCGGCTGAGCAATGTCGAGGTCCACTGGTTGATTCCCTCGGAGGACCCCTGTGCGTGCCGAGTGCTGGGCAACCACACACTGCGCGTTCCTTGAGGAGCGCTACATCTCCAGAGCCCTCGAACGCCCTCAGGACAACATGGCTGGTGAGTGCGAAGTGCCCAGGAAGACTCTTCCATGACTCTGTCATGGCCCTTGTGTGAGCTGCCATGAGAGAACGCTGTGCTTGGAACACTGCGAGGCCCTCCCTCGTACCTGAAGTCACTCTGCTCGAGGAGAAAGTCAGCATCTTAGCATGCTGTGTGGCTCCCGGCACACCCAGCGTGAACCCATGCCTGGAAGTAAGGCCCTGATTTGCCGTGCAGAAGCGGAGGCGTGCTGCAGCTTCCAGGAGGCGGTGGCCTCTGCTCTGCATACCTTGAACGGCAGCACAGCTTTCTGGACACCTGGGAGGCGAGCCGGGGCACCCTGTTCCCGGCAGGAACACTGAGTAACCCCAGGCGCACCTGGGTCTGCTAAGCAACATCCAGGCCCGTAGCCCTTTAGAGCCCCTCTGTGCACGCCGAGCGTAGGAAAACGCACTGCCCTCTCTTTTGGAGCAGCTTGGTTTCCTCAGCACTCGCACACGTTCACGAACACCGTTCTGGCACATCCCACATGGCGCGGAGGTCTTACGCGTTGCCCTAATCGGAGCTGCGCTCAGAGTAACCTTCGTCTTCGCATTCCATCCAGGACCTCCTGACTGAAGGCACCGTGCCTCCTAGAGGACGGCGGCTTGGGTTCTTACTGCAATTCAAGTCCTGTTCCTTCTTTGGCACTGCAGGCAGCCCCAGGCCCAGAGGAGCAGCTACGGCGTTCCTTGCTTGAGACGGTTCGCTGGATGCGGGCCTCCCTACTTCGATAAGTTGACTCAGGGAAGGAAACACAGGGTAACCGGTGTCTCTTGGGACTCGTTAGAAACCACAGGGATGTACGCTGAGTGTGCCCATGAAAACGGGGGATTGCTGGAACTAGCCCTGCTTTCCCATTCGGAGGGCGGCATTCATGCCTGCCTTGAAGCTCCCTGACATTCCCGGCTCCCGACAGGCCAGTGAGCCCTGGAAGAATGCTTCGGGGAAAATTATGAGTTTGCTCTCTCTAAACCAGGGGCTTCCTTGGCCGCGGTGGCGGTCCGCATGACAGGCTCTAGAGCTAAAGGGTACCTCAACGTTAGAACTCGCCTCCAGGTTAGGCCCTGAGTAGCCGTGCAGAAAGGGAGGCATGCAGCTCTTTCCAGGAGTTCTTAGTCGCTTTGTTTTAAAGGAAGTACACGTCCGGGGACTCCTAGGCCCCACGGGTGTGCATCATTTTCCCTCCAAGGTCACTGAGTGCCTCCAGACACCTGTGGGCCGGCTGAGCAACGTTGAGGTCCACTGGTTGATTCCCTCGGAGGACCCCTGTGCGTGCCGAGTGCTGGGCAACCACACACTGTGCGTTCCTTGGGTAGCGCTACATCTCCAGAGCCCTCGAACGCCCTCAGGACAACATGGCTGGTGAGTGCGAAGTGCCCAGGAAGACTCTGTCATGGCCCTTGTGTGAGCTGCCATGAGAGAACGCTGTGCTTGGAACACTGCGAGGCCCGCCCTCGTACCTGAAGTCACTCTGCTCGAGGAGAAAGTCAGCATCTTAGCATGCTGTGTGGCTCCCGGCACACCCAGCGTGAACCCGTGCCTGGAAGTAAGGCCCTGATTTGCCGTGCAGAAGCGGAGGCGTGCTGCAGCTACCAGGAGGCGGAGGCCTCTGCTCTGCATACCTTGAACGGCAGCACAGCTTTCTGGACACCTGGGAGGCGAGCCGGGGCACCCTGTTCCCGGCAGGAACACTGAGTAACCCCAGGCGCACCTGGGTCTGCTAAGCAACATCCAGGCCCGTAGCCCTTTAGAGCCCCTCTGTGCACGCCGAGCGTAGGGAAACGCACTGCCCTCTCTTTTGGAGCAGCTTGGTTTCCTCAGCACTCGCACACGTTCACGAACACCGTTCTGGCACATCCCACATGGCGCGGAGGTCTTACGCGTTGCCCTAATCGGAGCTGCGCTCAGAGTAACCTTCGTCTTCGCATTCCATCCAGGACCTCCTGACTGAAGGCACCGTGCCTCCTAGAGGACGGCGGCTTGGGTTCTTACTGCAATTCAAGTCCTGTTCCTTCTTTGGCACTGCAGGCAGCCCCAGGCCCAGAGGAGCAGCTACGGCGTTCCTTGCTTGAGACGGTTCGCTGGATGCGGGCCTCCCTACTTCGATAAGTTGACTCAGGGAAGGAAACAGAGGGTAACCGGTGTCTCTTGGGACTCGTTAGAAACCACAGGGATGTACGCTGAGTGTGCCCATGAAAACGGGGGCCTGCTGGAACTAGCCCTGCTTTCCCATTTGGAGGGCGGCATTCATGCCTGCCTTGAAGCTCCCTGACATTCCCGGCTCCCGACAGGCCAGTGAGCCCTGGAAGAATGCTTCGGGGAAAATTATGAGTTTGCTCTCTCTAAACCAGGGGCTTCCGTGGCCGCGGTGGCGGTCTGCATGACAGGCTCTAGAGCTAATGGGAACCTCAACGTGAGAACTCACCTCCAGGTTAGGCCCTGAGTAGCCGTGCAGAAAGGGAGGCATGCAGCTCTTTCCAGGAGTTCTTAGTCGCTTTGTTTTAAAGGAAGTACACGTCCGGGGACTCCTAGGCCCCACGGGTGTGCATCATTTTCCCTCCAAGGTCACTGAGTGCCTCCAGACACCTGTGGGCCGGCTGAGCAACGTCGAGGTCCACTGGTTGATTCCCTCGGAGGACCCCTGTGCGTGCCGAGTGCTGGACAACCACACACTGCGCGTTCCTTGAGGAGCGCTACATCTCCAGAGCCCTCGAACGCCCTCAGGACAACATGGCTGGTGAGTGCGAAGTGCCCAGGAAGACTCTGTCATGGCCCTTGTGTGAGCTGCCATGAGAGAACGCTGTGCTTGGAACACTGCGAGGCCCGCCCTCGTACCTGAAGTCACTCTGCTCGAGGAGAAAGTCAGCATCTTAGCATGTTGTGTGTCTCCCGGCACACCCAGCGTGAACCCGTACCTGGAAGTAAGGCCCTGATTTGCCGTGCAGAAGCGGAGGCGTGCTGCAGCTTCCAGGAGGCGGAGGCCTCTGCTCTGCATACCTTGAACGGCAGCACAGCTTTCTGGACACCTGGGAGGCTAGCCGGGCCACCCTGTTCCCGGCAGGAACACCGAGTAACCCCAGGCGCACCTGGGTCTGCTAAGCAACATCCAGGCCCGTAGCCCTTTAGAGCCCCTCTGTGCACGCCGAGCGTAGGGAAACGCACTGCCCTCTCTTTTGGAGCAGCTTGGTTTCCTCAGCACTCGCACACGTTCACGAACACCGTTCTGGCACATCCCACATGGCGCGGAGGTCTTACGCGTTGCCCTAATCGGAGCTGCGCTCAGAGTAACCTTCGTCTTCGCATTCCATCCAGGACCTCCTGACTGAAGGCACCGTGCCTCCTAGAGGACGGCGGCTTGGGTTCTTACTGCAATTCAAGTCCTGTTCCTTCTTTGGCACTGCAGGCAGCCCCAGGCCCAGAGGAGCAGCTACGGCATTCCTTGGTTGAGACAGTTCGCTGGATGCGGGACTCCTTACTTCGATAAGTTGACTCAGGGAAGGAAACACAGGGTAACCGGTGTCTCTTGGGACTCGTTAGAAACCACAGGGATGTACGCTGAGTGTGCCCATGAAAACGGGGGCCTGCTGGAACTAGCCCTGCTTTCCCATTCGGAGGGCGGCATTCATGCCTGCCTTGAAGCTCCCTGACATTCCCGGCTCCCGACAGGCCAGTGTGCCCTGGAAGAATGCTTCGGGGAAAATTATGAGTTTGCTCTCTCTAAACCAGGGGCTTCCTTGGCCGCGGTGGCGGTCCGCATGAGAGGCTCTAGAGCTAAAGGTAACCTCAACGTGAGAACTCGCCTCCAGGTTAGGCCCTGAGTAGCCGTGCAGAAAGGGAGGCATGCAGCTCTTTCCAGGAGTTCTTAGTCGCTTTGTTTTAAAGGAAGTACACGTCCGGGGACTCCTAGGCCCCACGGGTGTGCATCATTTTCCCTCCAAGGTCACTGAGTGCCTCCAGACACCTGTGGGCCGGCTGAGCAACGTCGAGGTCCACTGGTTGATTCCCTCGGAGGACCCCTGTGCGTGCCGAGTGCTGGGCAACCACACACTGCGCGTTCCTTGGGTAGCGCTACATCTCCAGAGCCCTTGAACGGCCTCAGGACAACATGGCTGGTGAGTGCGAAGTGCCCAGGAAGACTCTGTCATGGCCCTTGTGTGAGCTGCCATGAGAGAACGCTGTGCTTGGAACACTGCGAGGCCCGCCCTCGTACCTGAAGTCACTCTGCTCGAGGAGAAAGTCAGCATCTTAGCATGTTGTGTGTCTCCCGGCACACCCAGCGTGAACCCGTACCTGGAAGTAAGGCCCTGATTTGCCGTGCAGAAGCGGAGGCGTGCTGCAGCTTCCAGGAGGCGGAGGCCTCTGCTCTGCATACCTTGAACGGCAGCACAGCTTTCTGGACACCTGGGAGGCTAGCCGGGCCACCCTGTTCCCGGCAGGAACACCGAGTAACCCCAGGCGCACCTGGGTCTGCTAAGCAACATCCAGGCCCGTAGCCCTTTAGAGCCCCTCTGTGCACGCCGAGCGTAGGGAAACGCACTGCCCTCTCTTTTGGAGCAGCTTGGTTTCCTCAGCACTCGCACACGTTCACGAACACCGTTCTGGCACATCCCACATGGCGCGGAGGTCTTACGCGTTGCCCTAATCGGAGCTGCGCTCAGAGTAACCTTCGTCTTCGCATTCCATCCAGGACCTCCTGACTGAAGGCACCGTGCCTCCTAGAGGACGGCGGCTTGGGTTCTTACTGCAATTCAAGTCCTGTTCCTTCTTTGGCACTCCAGGCAGCCCCAGGCCCAGAGGAGCAGCTACGGCATTCCTTGGTTGAGACAGTTCGCTGGATGCGGGCCTCCCTACTTCGATAAGTTGACTCAGGGAAGGAAACAGAGGGTAACCGGTGTCTCTTGGGACTCGTTAGAAACCACAGGGATGTACGCTGAGTGTGCCCATGAAAACGGGGGCCTGCTGGAACTAGCCCTGCTTTCCCATTCGGAGGGCGGCATTCATGCCTGCCTTGAAGCTCCCTGACATTCCCGGCTCCCGACAGGCCAGTGAGCCCTGGAAGAATGCTTCGGGGAAAATTATGAGTTTGCTCTCTCTAAACCAGGGGCTTCCGTGGCCGCGGTGGCGGTCCGCATGAGAGGCTCTAGAGCTAAAGGTAACCTCAACGTGAGAACTCGCCTCCAGGTTAGGCCCTGAGTAGCCGTGCAGAAAGGGAGGCATGCAGCTCTTTCCAGGAGTTCTTAGTCGCTTTGTTTTAAAGGAAGTACACGTCCGGGGACTCCTAGGCCCCACGGGTGTGCATCATTTTCCCTCCAAGGTCACTGAGTGCCTCCAGACACCTGTGGGCCGGCTGAGCAACGTCGAGGTCCACTGGTTGATTCCCTCGGAGGACCCCTGTGCGTGCCGAGTGCTGGGCAACCACACACTGCGCGTTCCTTGGGTAGCGCTACATCTCCAGAGCCCTTGAACGGCCTCAGGACAACATGGCTGGTGAGTGCGAAGTGCCCAGGAAGACTCTGTCATGGCCCTTGTGTGAGCTGCCATGAGAGAACGCTGTGCTTGGAACACTGCGAGGCCCGCCCTCGTACCTGAAGTCACTCTGCTCGAGGAGAAAGTCAGCATCTTAGCATGCTGTGTGGCTCCCGGCACACCCAGCGTGAACCCATGCCTGGAAGTAAGGCCCTGATTTGCCGTGCAGAAGCGGAGGCGTGCTGCAGCTTCCAGGAGGCGGTGGCCTCTGCTCTGCATACCTTGAATGGCAGCACAGCTTTCTGGACACCTGGGAGGCTAGCCGGGGCACCCTGTTCCCGGCAGGAACACCGAGTAACCCCAGGCGCACCTGGGTCTGCTAAGCAACATCCAGGCCCGTAGCCCTTTAGAGCCCCTCTGTGCACCCCGAGCATAGGGAAACGCACTGCCCTCTCTTTTGGAGCAGCTTGGTTTCCTCAGCACTCGCACACGTTCACGAGCACCGTTCTGGCACATCCCACATGGCGCGGAGGTCTTACGCGTTGCCCTAATCGGAGCTGCGCTCAGAGTAACCTTCGTCTTCGCATTCCATCCAGGACCTCCTGACTGAAGGCACCGTGCCTCCTAGAGGACGGCGGCTTGGGTTCTTACTGCAATTCAAGTCCTGTTCCTTCTTTGGCACTGCAGGCAGCCCCAGGCCCAGAGGAGCAGCTACGGCGTTCCTTGGTTGAGACGGTTCGCTGGATGCGGGCCTCCGTACTTCGATAAGTTGACTCAGGGAAGGAAACAGAGGGTAACCGGTGTCTCTTGGGACTCGTTAGAAACCACAGGGATGTACGCTGAGTGTGCCCATGAAATCGGGGGCCTGCTGGAACTAGCCCTGCTTTCCCATTCGGAGGGCGGCATTCATGCCTGCCTTGAAGCTCCCTGACATTCCCGACTCACGACAGGCCAGTGAGCCCTGGAAGAATGCTTCGGGGAAAATTATGAGTTTGCTCTCTCTAAACCAGGGGCTTCCGTGGCCGCGGTGGCGGTCCGCATGAGAGGCTCTAGAGCTAAAGGGAACCTCAACGTGAGAACTCGCCTCCAGGTTAGGCCCTGAGTAGCCGTGCAGAAAGGGAGGCATGCAGCTCTTTCCAGGAGTTCTTAGTCGCTTTGTTTTAAAGGAAGTACACGTCCGGGGACTCCTAGGCCCCACGGGTGTGCATCATTTTCCCTCCAAGGTCACTGAGTGCCTCCAGACACCTGTGGGCCGGCTGAGCAACGTCGAGGTCCACTGGTTGATTCCCTCGGAGGACCCCTGTGCGTGCCGAGTGCTGGGCAACCACACACTGCGCGTTCCTTGGGTAGCGCTACATCTCCAGAGCCCTTGAACGGCCTCAGGACAACATGGCTGGTGAGTGCGAAGTGCCCAGGAAGACTCTGTCATGGCCCTTGTGTGAGCTGCCATGAGAGAACGCTGTGCTTGGAAAACTGCGAAGCCCGCCCTCGTACCTGAAGTCACTCTGCTCGAGGAGAAAGTCAGCATCTTAGCATGCTGTGTGGCTCCCGGCACACCCAGCGTGAACCCATGCCTGGAAGTAAGGCCCTGATTTGCCGTGCAGAAGCGGAGGCGTGCTGCAGCTTCCAGGAGGCGGAGGCCTCTGCTCTGCATACCTTGAAAGGCAGCACAGCTTTCTGGACACCTGGGAGGCGAGCCGGGGCACCCTGTTCCCGGCAGGAACACTGAGTAACCCCAGGCGCACCTGGGTCTGCTAAGCAACATCCAGGCCCGTAGCCCTTTAGAGCCCCTCTGTGCACGCCGAGCGTAGGGAAACGCACTGCCCTCTCTTTTGGAGCAGCTTGGTTTCCTCAGCACTCGCACACGTTCACGAACACCGTTCTGGCACATCCCACATGGCGCGGAGGTCTTACGCGTTGCCCTAATCGGAGCTGCGCTCAGAGTAACCTTCGTCTTCGCATTCCATCCAGGACCTCCTGACTGAAGGCACCGTGCCTCCTAGAGGACGGCGGCTTGGGTTCTTACTGCAATTCAAGTCCTGTTCCTTCTTTGGCACTGCAGGCAGCCCCAGGCCCAGAGGAGCAGCTACGGCGTTCCTTGGTTGAGACGGTTCGCTGGATGCGGGCCTCCCTACTTCGATAAGTTGACTCAGGGAAGGAAACAGAGGGTAACCGGTGTCTCTTGGGACTCGTTAGAAACCACAGGGATGTACGCTGAGTGTGCCCATGAAAACGGGGGCCTGCTGGAACTAGCCCTGCTTTCCCATTTGGAGGGCGGCATTCATGCCTGCCTTGAAGCTCCCTGACATTCCCGGCTCCCGACAGGCCAGTGAGCCCTGGAAGAATGCTTCGGGGAAAATTATGAGTTTGCTCTCTCTAAACCAGGGGCTTCCTTGGCCGCGGTGGCGGTCCGCATGACAGGCTCTAGAGCTAAAGGGTACCTCAACGTGAGAACTCGCCTCCAGGTTAGGCCCTGAGTAGCCGTGCAGAAACGGAGGCATGCAGCTCTTGCCAGGAGTTCTTAGTCGCTTTGTTTTAAAGGAAGTACACGTCCGGGGACTCCTAGGCCCCACGGGTGTGCATCATTTTCCCTCCAAGGTCACTGAGTGCCTCCAGACACCTGTGGGCCGGCTGAGCAATGTCGAGGTCCACTGGTTGATTCCCTCGGAGGACCCCTGTGCGTGCCGAGTGCTGGGCAACCACACACTGCGCGTTCCTTGAGGAGCGCTACATCTCCAGAGCCCTCGAACGCCCTCAGGACAACATGGCTGGTGAGTGCGAAGTGCCCAGGAAGACTCTTCCATGACTCTGTCATGGCCCTTGTGTGAGCTGCCATGAGAGAACGCTGTGCTTGGAACACTGCGAGGCCCTCCCTCGTACCTGAAGTCACTCTGCTCGAGGAGAAAGTCAGCATCTTAGCATGCTGTGTGGCTCCCGGCACACCCAGCGTGAACCCATGCCTGGAAGTAAGGCCCTGATTTGCCGTGCAGAAGCGGAGGCGTGCTGCAGCTTCCAGGAGGCGGTGGCCTCTGCTCTGCATACCTTGAACGGCAGCACAGCTTTCTGGACACCTGGGAGGCGAGCCGGGGCACCCTGTTCCCGGCAGGAACACTGAGTAACCCCAGGCGCACCTGGGTCTGCTAAGCAACATCCAGGCCCGTAGCCCTTTAGAGCCCCTCTGTGCACGCCGAGCGTAGGAAAACGCACTGCCCTCTCTTTTGGAGCAGCTTGGTTTCCTCAGCACTCGCACACGTTCACGAACACCGTTCTGGCACATCCCACATGGCGCGGAGGTCTTACGCGTTGCCCTAATCGGAGCTGCGCTCAGAGTAACCTTCGTCTTCGCATTCCATCCAGGACCTCCTGACTGAAGGCACCGTGCCTCCTAGAGGACGGCGGCTTGGGTTCTTACTGCAATTCAAGTCCTGTTCCTTCTTTGGCACTGCAGGCAGCCCCAGGCCCAGAGGAGCAGCTACGGCGTTCCTTGCTTGAGACGGTTCGCTGGATGCGGGCCTCCCTACTTCGATAAGTTGACTCAGGGAAGGAAACACAGGGTAACCGGTGTCTCTTGGGACTCGTTAGAAACCACAGGGATGTACGCTGAGTGTGCCCATGAAAACGGGGGATTGCTGGAACTAGCCCTGCTTTCCCATTCGGAGGGCGGCATTCATGCCTGCCTTGAAGCTCCCTGACATTCCCGGCTCCCGACAGGCCAGTGAGCCCTGGAAGAATGCTTCGGGGAAAATTATGAGTTTGCTCTCTCTAAACCAGGGGCTTCCTTGGCCGCGGTGGCGGTCCGCATGACAGGCTCTAGAGCTAAAGGGTACCTCAACGTTAGAACTCGCCTCCAGGTTAGGCCCTGAGTAGCCGTGCAGAAAGGGAGGCATGCAGCTCTTTCCAGGAGTTCTTAGTCGCTTTGTTTTAAAGGAAGTACACGTCCGGGGACTCCTAGGCCCCACGGGTGTGCATCATTTTCCCTCCAAGGTCACTGAGTGCCTCCAGACACCTGTGGGCCGGCTGAGCAACGTTGAGGTCCACTGGTTGATTCCCTCGGAGGACCCCTGTGCGTGCCGAGTGCTGGGCAACCACACACTGTGCGTTCCTTGGGTAGCGCTACATCTCCAGAGCCCTCGAACGCCCTCAGGACAACATGGCTGGTGAGTGCGAAGTGCCCAGGAAGACTCTGTCATGGCCCTTGTGTGAGCTGCCATGAGAGAACGCTGTGCTTGGAACACTGCGAGGCCCGCCCTCGTACCTGAAGTCACTCTGCTCGAGGAGAAAGTCAGCATCTTAGCATGCTGTGTGGCTCCCGGCACACCCAGCGTGAACCCGTGCCTGGAAGTAAGGCCCTGATTTGCCGTGCAGAAGCGGAGGCGTGCTGCAGCTACCAGGAGGCGGAGGCCTCTGCTCTGCATACCTTGAACGGCAGCACAGCTTTCTGGACACCTGGGAGGCGAGCCGGGGCACCCTGTTCCCGGCAGGAACACTGAGTAACCCCAGGCGCACCTGGGTCTGCTAAGCAACATCCAGGCCCGTAGCCCTTTAGAGCCCCTCTGTGCACGCCGAGCGTAGGGAAACGCACTGCCCTCTCTTTTGGAGCAGCTTGGTTTCCTCAGCACTCGCACACGTTCACGAACACCGTTCTGGCACATCCCACATGGCGCGGAGGTCTTACGCGTTGCCCTAATCGGAGCTGCGCTCAGAGTAACCTTCGTCTTCGCATTCCATCCAGGACCTCCTGACTGAAGGCACCGTGCCTCCTAGAGGACGGCGGCTTGGGTTCTTACTGCAATTCAAGTCCTGTTCCTTCTTTGGCACTGCAGGCAGCCCCAGGCCCAGAGGAGCAGCTACGGCGTTCCTTGCTTGAGACGGTTCGCTGGATGCGGGCCTCCCTACTTCGATAAGTTGACTCAGGGAAGGAAACAGAGGGTAACCGGTGTCTCTTGGGACTCGTTAGAAACCACAGGGATGTACGCTGAGTGTGCCCATGAAAACGGGGGCCTGCTGGAACTAGCCCTGCTTTCCCATTTGGAGGGCGGCATTCATGCCTGCCTTGAAGCTCCCTGACATTCCCGGCTCCCGACAGGCCAGTGAGCCCTGGAAGAATGCTTCGGGGAAAATTATGAGTTTGCTCTCTCTAAACCAGGGGCTTCCGTGGCCGCGGTGGCGGTCTGCATGACAGGCTCTAGAGCTAATGGGAACCTCAACGTGAGAACTCACCTCCAGGTTAGGCCCTGAGTAGCCGTGCAGAAAGGGAGGCATGCAGCTCTTTCCAGGAGTTCTTAGTCGCTTTGTTTTAAAGGAAGTACACGTCCGGGGACTCCTAGGCCCCACGGGTGTGCATCATTTTCCCTCCAAGGTCACTGAGTGCCTCCAGACACCTGTGGGCCGGCTGAGCAACGTCGAGGTCCACTGGTTGATTCCCTCGGAGGACCCCTGTGCGTGCCGAGTGCTGGACAACCACACACTGCGCGTTCCTTGAGGAGCGCTACATCTCCAGAGCCCTCGAACGCCCTCAGGACAACATGGCTGGTGAGTGCGAAGTGCCCAGGAAGACTCTGTCATGGCCCTTGTGTGAGCTGCCATGAGAGAACGCTGTGCTTGGAACACTGCGAGGCCCGCCCTCGTACCTGAAGTCACTCTGCTCGAGGAGAAAGTCAGCATCTTAGCATGTTGTGTGTCTCCCGGCACACCCAGCGTGAACCCGTACCTGGAAGTAAGGCCCTGATTTGCCGTGCAGAAGCGGAGGCGTGCTGCAGCTTCCAGGAGGCGGAGGCCTCTGCTCTGCATACCTTGAACGGCAGCACAGCTTTCTGGACACCTGGGAGGCTAGCCGGGCCACCCTGTTCCCGGCAGGAACACCGAGTAACCCCAGGCGCACCTGGGTCTGCTAAGCAACATCCAGGCCCGTAGCCCTTTAGAGCCCCTCTGTGCACGCCGAGCGTAGGGAAACGCACTGCCCTCTCTTTTGGAGCAGCTTGGTTTCCTCAGCACTCGCACACGTTCACGAACACCGTTCTGGCACATCCCACATGGCGCGGAGGTCTTACGCGTTGCCCTAATCGGAGCTGCGCTCAGAGTAACCTTCGTCTTCGCATTCCATCCAGGACCTCCTGACTGAAGGCACCGTGCCTCCTAGAGGACGGCGGCTTGGGTTCTTACTGCAATTCAAGTCCTGTTCCTTCTTTGGCACTGCAGGCAGCCCCAGGCCCAGAGGAGCAGCTACGGCATTCCTTGGTTGAGACAGTTCGCTGGATGCGGGACTCCTTACTTCGATAAGTTGACTCAGGGAAGGAAACACAGGGTAACCGGTGTCTCTTGGGACTCGTTAGAAACCACAGGGATGTACGCTGAGTGTGCCCATGAAAACGGGGGCCTGCTGGAACTAGCCCTGCTTTCCCATTCGGAGGGCGGCATTCATGCCTGCCTTGAAGCTCCCTGACATTCCCGGCTCCCGACAGGCCAGTGTGCCCTGGAAGAATGCTTCGGGGAAAATTATGAGTTTGCTCTCTCTAAACCAGGGGCTTCCTTGGCCGCGGTGGCGGTCCGCATGAGAGGCTCTAGAGCTAAAGGTAACCTCAACGTGAGAACTCGCCTCCAGGTTAGGCCCTGAGTAGCCGTGCAGAAAGGGAGGCATGCAGCTCTTTCCAGGAGTTCTTAGTCGCTTTGTTTTAAAGGAAGTACACGTCCGGGGACTCCTAGGCCCCACGGGTGTGCATCATTTTCCCTCCAAGGTCACTGAGTGCCTCCAGACACCTGTGGGCCGGCTGAGCAACGTCGAGGTCCACTGGTTGATTCCCTCGGAGGACCCCTGTGCGTGCCGAGTGCTGGGCAACCACACACTGCGCGTTCCTTGGGTAGCGCTACATCTCCAGAGCCCTTGAACGGCCTCAGGACAACATGGCTGGTGAGTGCGAAGTGCCCAGGAAGACTCTGTCATGGCCCTTGTGTGAGCTGCCATGAGAGAACGCTGTGCTTGGAACACTGCGAGGCCCGCCCTCGTACCTGAAGTCACTCTGCTCGAGGAGAAAGTCAGCATCTTAGCATGTTGTGTGTCTCCCGGCACACCCAGCGTGAACCCGTACCTGGAAGTAAGGCCCTGATTTGCCGTGCAGAAGCGGAGGCGTGCTGCAGCTTCCAGGAGGCGGAGGCCTCTGCTCTGCATACCTTGAACGGCAGCACAGCTTTCTGGACACCTGGGAGGCTAGCCGGGCCACCCTGTTCCCAGCAGGAACACCGAGTAACCCCAGGCGCACCTGGGTCTGCTAAGCAACATCCAGGCCCGTAGCCCTTTAGAGCCCCTCTGTGCACGCCGAGCGTAGGGAAACGCACTGCCCTCTCTTTTGGAGCAGCTTGGTTTCCTCAGCACTCGCACACGTTCACGAACACCGTTCTGGCACATCCCACATGGCGCGGAGGTCTTACGCGTTGCCCTAATCGGAGCTGCGCTCAGAGTAACCTTCGTCTTCGCATTCCATCCAGGACCTCCTGACTGAAGGCACCGTGCCTCCTAGAGGACGGCGGCTTGGGTTCTTACTGCAATTCAAGTCCTGTTCCTTCTTTGGCACTCCAGGCAGCCCCAGGCCCAGAGGAGCAGCTACGGCATTCCTTGGTTGAGACAGTTCGCTGGATGCGGGCCTCCCTACTTCGATAAGTTGACTCAGGGAAGGAAACAGAGGGTAACCGGTGTCTCTTGGGACTCGTTAGAAACCACAGGGATGTACGCTGAGTGTGCCCATGAAAACGGGGGCCTGCTGGAACTAGCCCTGCTTTCCCATTCGGAGGGCGGCATTCATGCCTGCCTTGAAGCTCCCTGACATTCCCGGCTCCCGACAGGCCAGTGAGCCCTGGAAGAATGCTTCGGGGAAAATTATGAGTTTGCTCTCTCTAAACCAGGGGCTTCCGTGGCCGCGGTGGCGGTCCGCATGAGAGGCTCTAGAGCTAAAGGTAACCTCAACGTGAGAACTCGCCTCCAGGTTAGGCCCTGAGTAGCCGTGCAGAAAGGGAGGCATGCAGCTCTTTCCAGGAGTTCTTAGTCGCTTTGTTTTAAAGGAAGTACACGTCCGGGGACTCCTAGGCCCCACGGGTGTGCATCATTTTCCCTCCAAGGTCACTGAGTGCCTCCAGACACCTGTGGGCCGGCTGAGCAACGTCGAGGTCCACTGGTTGATTCCCTCGGAGGACCCCTGTGCGTGCCGAGTGCTGGGCAACCACACACTGCGCGTTCCTTGGGTAGCGCTACATCTCCAGAGCCCTTGAACGGCCTCAGGACAACATGGCTGGTGAGTGCGAAGTGCCCAGGAAGACTCTGTCATGGCCCTTGTGTGAGCTGCCATGAGAGAACGCTGTGCTTGGAACACTGCGAGGCCCGCCCTCGTACCTGAAGTCACTCTGCTCGAGGAGAAAGTCAGCATCTTAGCATGCTGTGTGGCTCCCGGCACACCCAGCGTGAACCCATGCCTGGAAGTAAGGCCCTGATTTGCCGTGCAGAAGCGGAGGCGTGCTGCAGCTTCCAGGAGGCGGTGGCCTCTGCTCTGCATACCTTGAATGGCAGCACAGCTTTCTGGACACCTGGGAGGCTAGCCGGGGCACCCTGTTCCCGGCAGGAACACCGAGTAACCCCAGGCGCACCTGGGTCTGCTAAGCAACATCCAGGCCCGTAGCCCTTTAGAGCCCCTCTGTGCACCCCGAGCATAGGGAAACGCACTGCCCTCTCTTTTGGAGCAGCTTGGTTTCCTCAGCACTCGCACACGTTCACGAGCACCGTTCTGGCACATCCCACATGGCGCGGAGGTCTTACGCGTTGCCCTAATCGGAGCTGCGCTCAGAGTAACCTTCGTCTTCGCATTCCATCCAGGACCTCCTGACTGAAGGCACCGTGCCTCCTAGAGGACGGCGGCTTGGGTTCTTACTGCAATTCAAGTCCTGTTCCTTCTTTGGCACTGCAGGCAGCCCCAGGCCCAGAGGAGCAGCTACGGCGTTCCTTGGTTGAGACGGTTCGCTGGATGCGGGCCTCCCTACTTCGATAAGTTGACTCAGGGAAGGAAACAGAGGGTAACCGGTGTCTCTTGGGACTCGTTAGAAACCACAGGGATGTACGCTGAGTGTGCCCATGAAATCGGGGGCCTGCTGGAACTAGCCCTGCTTTCCCATTCGGAGGGCGGCATTCATGCCTGCCTTGAAGCTCCCTGACATTCCCGGCTCACGACAGGCCAGTGAGCCCTGGAAGAATGCTTCGGGGAAAATTATGAGTTTGCTCTCTCTAAACCAGGGGCTTCCGTGGCCGCGGTGGCGGTCCGCATGAGAGGCTCTAGAGCTAAAGGGAACCTCAACGTGAGAACTCGCCTCCAGGTTAGGCCCTGAGTAGCCGTGCAGAAAGGGAGGCATGCAGCTCTTTCCAGGAGTTCTTAGTCGCTTTGTTTTAAAGGAAGTACACGTCCGGGGACTCCTAGGCCCCACGGGTGTGCATCATTTTCCCTCCAAGGTCACTGAGTGCCTCCAGACACCTGTGGGCCGGCTGAGCAACGTCGAGGTCCACTGGTTGATTCCCTCGGAGGACCCCTGTGCGTGCCGAGTGCTGGGCAACCACACACTGCGCGTTCCTTGGGTAGCGCTACATCTCCAGAGCCCTTGAACGGCCTCAGGACAACATGGCTGGTGAGTGCGAAGTGCCCAGGAAGACTCTGTCATGGCCCTTGTGTGAGCTGCCATGAGAGAACGCTGTGCTTGGAAAACTGCGAAGC
The DNA here is from genome assembly GCF_963455315.2 of Globicephala melas. NCBI lineage: Eukaryota > Metazoa > Chordata > Mammalia > Artiodactyla > Delphinidae > Globicephala > Globicephala melas. The sequence goes on from NW_027207217.1 coordinate 471,484, forward strand.
CCGCCCTCGTACCTGAAGTCACTCTGCTCGAGGAGAAAGTCAGCATCTTAGCATGTTGTGTGTCTCCTGGCACACCCAGCGTGAACCCGTACCTGGAAGTAAGGCCCTGATTTGCCGTGCAGAAGCGGAGGCGTGCTGCAGCTTCCAGGAGGCGGAGGCCTCTGCTCTGCATACCTTGAAAGGCAGCACAGCTTTCTGGACACCTGGGAGGCGAGCCGGGGCACCCTGTTCCCGGCAGGAACACTGAGTAACCCCAGGCGCACCTGGGTCTGCTAAGCAACATCCAGGCCCGTAGCCCTTTAGAGCCCCTCTGTGCACGCCGAGCGTAGGGAAACGCACTGCCCTCTCTTTTGGAGCAGCTTGGTTTCCTCAGCACTCGCACACGTTCACGAACACCGTTCTGGCACATCCCACATGGCGCGGAGGTCTTACGCGTTGCCCTAATCGGAGCTGCGCTCAGAGTAACCTTCGTCTTCGCATTCCATCCAGGACCTCCTGACTGAAGGCACCGTGCCTCCTAGAGGACGGCGGCTTGGGTTCTTACTGCAATTCAAGTCCTGTTCCTTCTTTGGCACTGCAGGCAGCCCCAGGCCCAGAGGAGCAGCTACGGCGTTCCTTGCTTGAGACGGTTCGCTGGATGCGGGCCTCCGTACTTCGATAAGTTGACTCAGGGAAGGAAACAGAGGGTAACCGGTGTCTCTTGGGACTCGTTAGAAACCACAGGGATGTATGCTGAGTGTGCCCATGAAAACGGGGGCCTGCTGGAACTAGCCCTGCTTTCCCATTTGGAGGGCGGCATTCATGCCTGCCTTGAAGCTCCCTGACATTCCCGGCTCCCGACAGGCCAGTGAGCCCTGGAAGAATGCTTCGGGGAAAATTATGAGTTTGCTCTCTCTAAACCAGGGGCTTCCGTGGCCGCGGTGGCGGTCTGCATGACAGGCTCTAGAGCTAATGGGAACCTCAACGTGAGAACTCACCTCCAGGTTAGGCCCTGAGTAGCCGTGCAGAAAGGGAGGCATGCAGCTCTTTCCAGGAGTTCTTAGTCACTTTGTTTTAAAGGAAGTACACGTCCGGGGACTCCTAGGCCCCACGGGTGTGCATCATTTTCCCTCCAAGGTCACTGAGTGCCTCCAGACACCTGTGTGCCGGCTGAGCAACGTCGAGGTCCACTGGTTGATTCCCTCGGAGGACCCCTGTGCGTGCCGAGTGCTGGGCAACCACACACTGCGCGTTCCTTGGGTAGCGCTACATCTCCAGAGCCCTGGAACGGCCTCAGGACAACATGGCTGGTGAGTGCGAAGTGCCCAGGAAGACTCTGTCATGGCCCTTGTGTGAGCTGCCATGAGAGAACGCTGTGCTTGGAACACTGCGAGGCCCGCCCTCGTACCTGAAGTCACTCTGCTCGAGGAGAAAGTCAGCATCTTAGCATGCTGTGTGGCTCCCGGCACACCCAACGTGAACCCATGCCTGGAAGTAAGGCCCTGATTTGCCGTGCAGAAGCGGAGGCGTGCTACAGCTTCCAGGAGGCGGTGGCCTCTGCTCTGCATACCTTGAACGGCAGCACAGCTTTCTGGACACCTGGGAGGCGAACCGGGGCACCCTGTTCCCGGCAGGAACACTGAGTAACCCCAGGCGCACCTGGGTCTGCTAAGCAACATCCAGGCCCGTAGCCCTTTAGAGCCCCTCTGTGCACGCCGAGCATAGGGAAACACACTGCCCTCTCTTTTGGAGCAGCTTGGTTTCCTCAGCACTCGCACACGTTCACGAACACCATTCTGGCACATCCCACATGGCGTGGAGGTCTTACACGTTGCCCTAATCGGAGTTGCTCTGAAAGTAACCCTCGTCTTCGCATTCCATCCAGGACCTCCTGACTGAAGGCACCGTGCCTCCTAGAGGACGGCGGCTTGGGTTCTTACTGCAATTCAAGTCCTGTTCCTTCTTTGGCACTGCAGGCAGCCCCAGGCCCAGAGGAGCAGCTACGGCGTTCCTTGGTTGAGACGGTTCGCTGGATATGGGCCTCCGTACTTCGATAAGTTGACTCAGGGAAGGAAACAGAGGGTAACCGGTGTCTCTTGGGACTCGTTAGAAACCACAGGGATGTACGCTGAGTGTGCCCATGAAAACGGGGGCCTGCTGGAACTAGCCCTGCTTTCCCATTCGGAGGGCGGCATTCATGCCTGCCTTGAAGCTCCCTGACATTCCCGGCTCCCGACAGGCCAGTGAGCCCTGGAAGAATGCTTCGGGGAAAATTATGAGTTTGCTCTCTCTAAACCAGGGGCTTCCGTGGCCGCGGTGGCGGTCCGCATGAGAGGCTCTAGAGCTAAAGGTAACCTCAACGTGAGAACTCGCCTCCAGGTTAGGCCCTGAGAAGCCGTGCAGAAAGGGAGGCATGCAGCTCTTTCCAGGAGTTCTTAGTCGCTTTGTTTTAAAGGAAGTACACGTCCGGGGACTCCTAGGCCCCACGGGTGTGCATCATTTTCCCTCCAAGGTCACTGAGTGCCTCCAGACACCTGTGGGCCGGCTGAGCAACGTCGAGGTCCACTGGTTGATTCCCTCGGAGGACCCCTGTGCGTGCCGAGTGCTGGGCAACCACACACTGCGCGTTCCTTGGGTAGCGCTACATCTCCAGAGCCCTTGAACGGCCTCAGGACAACATGGCTGGTGAGTGCGAAGTGCCCAGGAAGACTCTGTCATGGCCCTTGTGTGAGCTGCCATGAGAGAACGCTGTGCTTGGAACACTGCGAGGCCCGCCCTCGTACCTGAAGTCACTCTGCTCGAGGAGAAAGTCAGCATCTTAGCATGCTGTGTGGCTCCCGGCACACCCAGCGTGAACCCATGCCTGGAAGTAAGGCCCTGATTTGCCGTGCAGAAGCGGAGGCGTGCTGCAGCTTCCAGGAGGCGGTGGCCTCTGCTCTGCATACCTTGAATGGCAGCACAGCTTTCTGGACACATGGGAGGCTAGCCGGGGCACCCTGTTCCCGGCAGGAACACCGAGTAACCCCAGGCGCACCTGGGTCTGCTAAGCAACATCCAGGCCCGTAGCCCTTTAGAGCCCCTCTGTGCACCCCGAGCACAGGGAAACGCACTGCCCTCTCTTTTGGAGCAGCTTGGTTTCCTCAGCACTCGCACACGTTCACGAGCACCGTTCTGGCACATCCCACATGGCGCGGAGGTCTTACGCGTTGCCCTAATCGGAGCTGCGCTCAGAGTAACCTTCGTCTTCGCATTCCATCCAGGACCTCCTGACTGAAGGCACCGTGCCTCCTAGAGGACGGCGGCTTGGGTTCTTACTGCAATTCAAGTCCTGTTCCTTCTTTGGCACTGCAGGCAGCCCCAGGCCCAGAGGAGCAGCTACGGCGTTCCTTGGTTGAGACGGTTCGCTGGATGCGGGCCTCCCTACTTCGATAAGTTGACTCAGGGAAGGAAACAGAGGGTAACCGGTGTCTCTTGGGACTCGTTAGAAACCACAGGGATGTACGCTGAGTGTGCCCATGAAATCGGGGGCCTGCTGGAACTAGCCCTGCTTTCCCATTCGGAGGGCGGCATTCATGCCTGCCTTGAAGCTCCCTGACATTCCCGGCTCCCGACAGGCCAGTGAGCCCTGGAAGAATGCTTCGGGGAAAATTATGAGTTTGCTCTCTCTAAACCAGGGGCTTCCGTGGCCGCGGTGGCGGTCCGCATGAGAGGCTCTAGAGCTAAAGGGAACCTCAACGTGAGAACTCGCCTCCAGGTTAGGCCCTGAGTAGCCGTGCAGAAAGGGAGGCATGCAGCTCTTTCCAGGAGTTCTTAGTCGCTTTGTTTTAAAGGAAGTACACGTCCGGGGACTCCTAGGCCCCACGGGTGTGCATCATTTTCCCTCCAAGGTCACTGAGTGCCTCCAGACACCTGTGGGCCGGCTGAGCAACGTCGAGGTCCACTGGTTGATTCCCTCGGAGGACCCCTGTGCGTGCCGAGTGCTGGGCAACCACACACTGCGCGTTCCTGGGTAGCGCTACATCTCCAGAGCCCTCGAACGCCCTCAGGACAACATGGCTGGTGAGTGCGAAGTGCCCAGGAAGACTCTGTCATGGCCTTTGTGTGAGCTGCCATGAGAGAACGCTGTGCTTGGAACACTGCGAGGCCCGCCCTCGTACCTGAAGTCACTCTGCTCGAGGAGAAAGTCAGCATCTTAGCATGCTGTGTGGCTCCCGGCACACCCAGCGTGAACCCATGCCTGGAAGTAAGGCCCTGATTTGCCGTGCAGAAGCGGAGGCGTGCTGCAGCTTCCAGGAGGCGGTGGCCTCTGCTCTGCATACCTTGAACGGCAGCACAGCTTTCTGGACACCTGGGAGGCGAGCCGGGGCACCCTGTTCCCGGCAGGAACACTGAGTAACCCCAGGCGCACCTGGGTCTGCTAAGCAACATCCAGGCCCGTAGCCCTTTAGAGCCCCTCTGTGCACGCCGAGTGTAGGGAAACGCACTGCCCTCTCTTTTGGAGCAGCTTGGTTTCCTCAGCACTTGCACACGTTCACGAACACCATTCTGGCACATCCCACATGGCGCGGAGGTCTTACTCGTTGCCCTAATCGGAGCTGCGCTTAGAGTAACACTCGTCTTCGCATTCCATCCAGGACCTCCTGACTGAAGGCACCGTGCCTCCTAGAGGACGGCGGCTTGGGTTCTTACTGCAATTCAAGTCCTGTTCCTTCTTTGGCACTGCAGGCAGCCCCAGGCCCAGAGGAGCAGCTACGGCGTTCCTTGGTTGAGACAGTTCGCTGGATGCGGGACTCCCTACTTCGATAAGTTGACTCAGGGAAGGAAACAGAGGGTAATCGGTGTCTCTTGGGACTCGTTAGAAACCACAGAGATGTACGCTGAGTGTGCCCATGAAAACGAGGGCCTGCTGGAACTAGCCCTGCTTTCCCATTTGGAGGGCGGCATTCATGCCTGCCTTGAAGCTCCCTGACATTCCCGGCTCCCGACAGACCAGTGAGCCCTGGAAGAATGCTTCGGGGAAAATTATGAGTTTGCTCTCTCTAAACCAGGGGCTTCCGTGGCCGCGGTGGCGGTCCGCATGACAGGCTCTAGAGCTAAAGGGAACCTCAACGTGAGAACTCGCCTCCAGGTTAGGCCCTGAGTAGCCGTGCAGAAAGGGAGGCATGCAGCTCTTTCCAGGAGTTCTTAGTCGCTTTGTTTTAAAGGAAGTACACGTCCGGGGACTCCTAGGCCCCACGGGTGTGCATCATTTTCCCTCCAAGGTCACTGAGTGCCTCCAGACACCTGTGGGCCGGCTGAGCAACGTCGAGGTCCACTGGTTAATTCCCTCGGAGGACCTCTGTGCGTGCCGAGTGCTGGGCAACCACACACTGTGCGTTCCTTGAGGAGCGCTACATCTCCAGAGCCCTCGAATGCCCTCAGGACAACATGGCTGGTGAATGCGAAGTGCCAAGGAAGACTCTGTCATGGCCCTTGTGTGAGCTGCCATGAGAGAACGCTGTGCTTGGAACACTGTGAGGCCCGCCCTCGTACCTGAAGTCACTCTTCTCGAGGAGAAAGTCAACATCTTAGCATGCTGTGTGGCTCCCGGCACACCCAGCATGAACCATTGCCTGGAAGTAAGGCCCTGATTTGCCGTGAAGAAGCGGAGGCATGCTGAAGCTTCCAGGAGGTGGTGGCCTCTGCTCTGCAAAACTTGAACGGCAGCACATCTTTCTGGACACCTGGGAGGCTAGCCGGGGCACCCTGTTCCCGGCAGGAACACTGAGTAACCCCAGGCGCACCTGGGTCTGCTAAGCAACATCCAGGCCCGTAGCCCTTTAGAGCCCCTCTGTGCACGCCGAGCGTAGGGAAACACACTGCCCTCTCTTTTGGAGCAGCTTGGTTTCCTCAGCACTCGCACACGTTCACGAACACCATTCTGGCACATCCCACATGGCGTGGAGGTCTTACACGTTGCCCTAATCGGAGTTGCTCTGAAAGTAACCCTCGTCTTCGCATTCCATCCAGGACCTCCTGACTGAAGGCACCGTGCCTCCTAGAGGACGGCGGCTTGGGTTCTTACTGCAATTCAAGTCCTGTTCCTTCTTTGGCACTGCAGGCAGCCCCAGGCCCAGAGGAGCAGCTACGGCATTCCTTGGTTGAGACAGTTCGCTGGATGCGGGCCTCCGTACTTCGATAAGTTGACTCAGGGAAGGAAACAGAGGGTAACCGGTGTCTCTTGGGACTCGTTAGAAACCACAGGGATGTACGCTGAGTGTGCCCATGAAAACGGGGGCCTGCTGGAACTAGCCCTGCTTTCCCATTCGGAGGGCGGCATTCATGCCTGCCTTGAAGCTCCCTGACATTCCCGGCTCCCGACAGGCCAGTGAGCCCTGGAAGAATGCTTCGGGGAAAATTATGAGTTTGCTCTCTCTAAACCAGGGGCTTCCGTGGCCGCGGTGGCGGTCCGCATGAGAGGCTCTAGAGCTAAATGGAACCTCAACGTGAGAACTCGCCTCCAGGTTAGGCCCTGAGTAGCCGTGCAGAAAGGGAGGCATGCAGCTCTTTCCAGGAGTTCTTAGTCGCTTTGTTTTAAAGGAAGTACACGTCCGGGGACTCCTAGGCCCCACGGGTGTGCATCATTTTCCCTCCAAGGTCACTGAGTGCCTCCAGACACCTGTGGGCCGGAGGAGCAACGTCGAGGTCCACTGGTTGATTCCCTCGGAGGACCCCTGTGCGTGCCGAGTGCTGGGCAACCACACACTGCGCGTTCCTTGGGTAGCGCTACATCTCCAGAGCCCTTGAACGGCCTCAGGACAACATGGCTGGTGAGTGCGAAGTGCCCAGGAAGACTCTGTCATGGCCCTTGTGTGAGCTGCCATGAGAGAACGCTGTGCTTGGAACACTGCGAGGCCCGCCCTCGTACCTGAAGTCACTCTGCTCGAGGAGAAAGTCAGCATCTTAGCATGCTGTGTGGCTCCCGGCACACCCAGCGTGAACCCATGCCTGGAAGTAAGGCCCTGATTTGCCGTGCAGAAGCGGAGGCGTGCTGCAGCTTCCAGGAGGCGGAGGCCTCTGCTCTGCATACCTTGAAAGGCAGCACAGCTTTCTGGACACCTGGGAGGCGAGCCGGGGCACCCTGTTCCCGGCAGGAACACTGAGTAACCCCAGGCGCACCTGGGTCTGCTAAGCAACATCCAGGCCCGTAGCCCTTTAGAGCCCCTCTGTGCACGCCGAGCGTAGGGAAACGCACTGCCCTCTCTTTTGGAGCAGCTTGGTTTCCTCAGCACTCGCACACGTTCACGAACACCGTTCTGGCACATCCCACATGGCGCGGAGGTCTTACGCGTTGCCCTAATCGGAGCTGCGCTCAGAGTAACCTTCGTCTTCGCATTCCATCCAGGACCTCCTGACTGAAGGCACCGTGCCTCCTAGAGGACGGCGGCTTGGGTTCTTACTGCAATTCAAGTCCTGTTCCTTCTTTGGCACTGCAGGCAGCCCCAGGCCCAGAGGAGCAGCTACGGCGTTCCTTGCTTGAGACGGTTCGCTGGATGCGGGCCTCACTACTTCGATAAGTTGACTCAGGGAAGGAAACAGAGGGTAACCGGTGTCTCTTGGGACTCGTTAGAAACCACAGGGATGTACGCTGAGTGTGCCCATGAAAACGGGGGCCTGCTGGAACTAGCCCTGCTTTCCCATTTGGAGGGCGGCATTCATGCCTGCCTTGAAGCTCCCTGACATTCCCGGCTCCCGACAGGCCAGTGAGCCCTGGAAGAATGCTTCGGGGAAAATTATGAGTTTGCTCTCTCTAAACCAGGGGCTTCCGTGGCCGCGGTGGCGGTCTGCATGACAGGCTCTAGAGCTAATGGGAACCTCAACGTGAGAACTCACCTCCAGGTTAGGCCCTGAGTAGCCGTGCAGAAAGGGAGGCATGCAGCTCTTTCCAGGAGTTCTTAGTCGCTTTGTTTTAAAGGAAGTACACGTCCGGGGACTCCTAGGCCCCACGGGTGTGCATCATTTTCCCTCCAAGGTCACTGAGTGCCTCCAGACACCTGTGGGCCGGCTGAGCAACGTCGAGGTCCACTGGTTGATTCCCTCGGAGGACCCCTGTGCGTGCCGAGTGCTGGGCAACCACACACTGCGCGTTCCTTGAGGAGCGCTACATCTCCAGAGCCCTCGAACGCCCTCAGGACAACATGGCTGGTGAGTGCGAAGTGCCCAGGAAGACTCTGTCATGGCCCTTGTGTGAGCTGCCATGAGAGAACGCTGTGCTTGGAACACTGCGAGGCCCGCCCTCGTACCTAAAGTCACTCTGCTCGAGGAGAAAATCAGCATCTTAGCATGTTGTGTGTCTCCCGGCACACCCAGCGTGAACCCGTACCTGGAAGTAAGGCCCTAATTTGCCGTGCAGAAGCGGAGGCATGCTGCAGCTTCCAGGAGGCGGAGACCTCTGCTCTGCATACCTTGAACGGCAGCACAGCTTTCTGGACACCTGGGAGGCTAGCCGGGCCACCCTGTTCCCGGCAGGAACACCGAGTAACCCCAGGCGCACCTGGGTCTGCTAAGCAACATCCAGGCCCGTAGCCCTTTAGAGCCCCTCTGTGCACGCCGAGCGTAGGGAAACGCACTGCCCTCTCTTTTGGAGCAGCTTGGTTTCCTCAGCACTCGCACACGTTCACGAACACCGTTCTGGCACATCCCACATGGCGCGGAGGTCTTACGCGTTGCCCTAATCGGAGCTGCGCTCAGAGTAACCTTCGTCTTCGCATTCCATCCAGGACCTCCTGACTGAAGGCACCGTGCCTCCTAGAGGACGGCGGCTTGGGTTCTTACTGCAATTCAAGTCCTGTTCCTTCTTTGGCACTGCAGGCAGCCCCAGGCCCAGAGGAGCAGCTACGGCATTCCTTGGTTGAGACAGTTCGCTGGATCCGGGCCTCCCTACTTCGATAAGTTGACTCAAGGAAGGAAACAGAGGGTAACCGGTGTCTCTTGGGACTCGTTAGAAACCACAGGGATGTACGCTGAGTGTGCCCATGAAAACGGGGGCCTGCTGGAACTAGCCCTGCTTTCCCATTCGGAGGGCGGCATTCATGCCTGCCTTGAAGCTCCCTGACATTCCCGGCTCCCGACAGGCCAGTGAGCCCTGGAAGAATGCTTCGGGGAAAATTATGAGTTTGCTCTCTCTAAACCAGGGGCTTCCGTGGCCGCGGTGGCGGTCTGCATGACAGGCTCTAGAGCTAATGGGAACCTCAACGTGAGAACTCACCTCCAGGTTAGGCACTGAGTAGCCGTGCAGAAAGGGAGGCATGCAGCTCTTTCCAGGAGTTCTTAGTCGCTTTGTTTTAAAGGAAGTACACGTCCGGGGACTCCTAGGCCCCACGGGTGTGCATCATTTTCCCTCCAAGGTCACTGAGTGCCTCCAGACACCTGTGGGCCGGCTGAGCAACGTCGAGGTCCACTGGTTGATTCCCTCGGAGGACCCCTGTGCGTGCCGAGTGCTGGGCAACCACACACTGCGCGTTCCTTGAGGAGCGCTACATCTCCAGAGCCCTCGAGCGCCCTCAGGACAACATGGCTGGTGAGTGCGAAGTGCCCAGGAAGACTCTGTCATGGCCCTTGTGTGAGCTGCCATGAGAGAACGCTGTGCTTGGAACACTGCGAGGCCCGCCCTCGTACCTGAAGTCACTCTGCTCGAGGAGAAAATCAGCATCTTAGCATGTTGTGTGTCTCCCGGCACACCCAGCGTGAACCCGTACCTGGAAGTAAGGCCCTAATTTGCCGTGCAGAAGCGGAGGCGTGCTGCAGCTTCCAGGAGGCGGTGGCCTCCGCTCTGCATAACTTGAACGGCAGCACAGCTTTCTGGACACCTGGGAGGCGAGCCGGGGCACCCTGTTCCCGGCAGGAACACTGAGTAACCCCAGGCGCACCTGGGTCTGCTAAGCAACATCCAGGCCCGTAGCCCTTTAGAGCCCCTCTGTGCACGCCGAGCGTAGGGAAACGCACTGCCCTCTCTTTTGGAGCAGCTTGGTTTCCTCAGCACTCGCACACGTTCACGAGCACCGTTCTGGCACATCCCACATGGCGCGGAGGTCTTACGCGTTGCCCTAATCGGAGCTGCGCTCAGAGTAACCCTCGTCTTCGCATTCCATCCAGGACCTCCTGACTGAAGGCACCGTGCCTCCTAGAGGACGGCGGCTTGGGTTCTTACTGCAATTCAAGTCCTGTTCCTTCTTTGGCATTGCAGGCAGCCCCAGGCCCAGAGGAGCAGCTACGGCGTTCCTTGGTTGAGACAGTTCGCTGGATGCGGGACTCCCTACTTCGATAAGTTGACTCAGGGAAGGAAACACAGGGTAACCGGTGTCTCTTGGGACTCGTTAGAAACCACAGGGATGTACGCTGAGTGTGCCCGTGAAAATGGGGGCCTGCTGGAACTAGCCCTGCTTTCCCATTTGGAGGGCGGCATTCATGCCTGCCTTGAAGCTCCCTGACATTCCCGCCTCCCGACAGGCCAGTGAGGCCTGGAAGAATGCTTCGGGGAAAATTATGAGTTTGCTCTCTCTAAACCAGGGGCTTCCGTGGCCGCGGTGGCGGTCCGCATGACAGGCTCTAGAGCTAAAGGGAACCTCAACGTGAGAACTCGCCTCCAGGTTAGGCCCTGAGTAGCCGTGCAGAAAGGGAGGCATGCAGCTCTTTCCAGGAGTTCTTAGTCGCTTTGTTTTAAAGGAAGTACACGTCCGGGGACTCCTAGGCCCCACGGGTGTGCATCATTTTCCCTCCAAGGTCACTGAGTGCCTCCAGACACCTGTGGGCCGGCTGAGCAACGTCGAGGTCCACTGGTTGATTCCCTCGGAGGACCCCTGTGCGTGCCGAGTGCTGGGCAACCACACACTGCGCGTTCCTTGAGGAGCGCTACATCTCCAGAGCCCTCGAACGCCCTCAGGACAACATGGCTGGTGAGTGCAAAGTGTCCAGGAAGACTCTGTCATGGCCCTTGTGTGAGCTGCCATGAGAGAACGCTGTGCTTGGAGCACTGCGAGGCCCGCCCTCATACCTGAAATCACTCTGCTCGAGGAGAAAGTCAGCATCTTAGCATGCTGTGTGGCTCCCGGCACACCCAGCATGAACCCGTGCCTGGAAGTAAGGCCCTGATTTGCCGTGCAGAAGCAGAGACGTGCTGCAGCTTCCAGGAGGCGGTGGCCTCCGCTCTGCATAACTTGAACGGCAGCACAGCTTTCTGGACACCTGGGAGGCTAGCCGGGGCACCCTGTTCCCGGCAGGAACACTGAGTAACCCCAGGCGCACCTGGGTCTGCTAAGCAACATCCAGGCCCGTAGCCCTTTAGAGCCCCTCTGTGCACGCCGAGCGTAGGGAAACGCACTGCCCTCTCTTTTGGAGCAGCTTGGTTTCCTCAGCACTCGCACACGTTCACGAGCACCGTTCTGGCACATCCCACATGGCGCGGAGTTCTTACGCGTTGCCCTAATCGGAGCTGCGCTCAGAGTAACCCTCGTCTTCGCATTCCATCCAGGACCTCCTGACTGAAGGCACCGTGCCTCCTAGAGGACGGCGGCTTGGGTTCTTACTGCAATTCAAGTCCTGTTCCTTCTTTGGCACTGCAGGCAGCCCCAGGCCCAGAGGAGCATCTACGGCCTTCCTTGGTTGAGACAGTTCGCTGGATGCGGGCCTCCCTACTTCGATAAGTTGACTCAGGGAAGGAAACACAGGGTAACCGGTGTCTCTTGGGACTCGTTAGAAACCACAGGGATGTACGCTGAGTGTGCCCATGAAAACGGGGGCCTGCTGGAACTAGCCCTGCTTTCCCATTTGGAGGGCGGCATTCATGCCTGCCTTGAAGCTCCCTGACATTCCCGCCTCCCGACAGGCCAGTGAGGCCTGGAAGAATGCTTCGGGGAAAATTATGAGTTTGCTCTCTCTAAACCAGGGGCTTCCGTGGCCGCGGTGGCGGTCTGCCTGACAGGCTCTAGAGCTAAAGGGAACCTCAACGTGAGAACTCGCCTCCAGGTTAGGCCCTGAGTAGCCGTGCAGAAAGGGAGGCATGCAGCTCTTTCCAGGAGTTCTTAGTCGCTTATGCGCTTTGTTTTAAAGGAAGTACACGTCCGGGGACTCCTAGACCCCACGGGTGTGCATCATTTTCCCTCCAAGGTCACTGAGTGCCTCCAGACACCTGTGGGCCGGCTGAGCAGCGTCGAGGTCCACTGGTTGATTCCCTCGGAGGACCTCTGTGCGTGCCGAGTGCTGGGCAACCACACACTGCGCGTTCCTTGAGGAGCGCTACATCTCCAGAGCCCTCGAACGCCCTCAGGACAACATGGCTGGTGAGTGCAAAGTGCCCAGGAAGACTCTGTCATGGCCCTTGTGTGAGCTGCCATGAGAGAACGCTGTGCTTGGAGCACTGCGAGGCCCGCCCTCATACCTGAAGTCACTCTGCTCGAGGAGAAAGTCAGCATCTTAGCATGCTGTGTGGCTCCCGGCACACCCAGCATGAACCCGTGCCTGGAAGTAAGGCCCTGATTTGCCGTGCAGAAGCAGAGACGTGCTGCAGCTTTCAGGAGGCGGTGGCCTCTGCTCTGCATACCTTGAATGGCAGCACAGCTTTCTGGACACCTGGGAGGCTAGCCGGGGCACCCTGTTCCCGGCAGGAACACTGAGTAACCCCAGGCGCACCTGGGTCTGCTAAGCAACATCCAGGCCCGTAGCCCTTTAGAGCCCCTCTGTGCACGCCGAGCGTAGGGAAACGCACTGCCCTCTCTTTTGGAGCAGCTTGGTTTCCTCAGCACTCGCACACGTTCACGAGCACCGTTCTGGCACATCCCACATGGCGCGGAGGTCTTACGCGTTGCCCTAATCGGAGCTGCGCTCAGAGTAACCCTCGTCTTCGCATTCCATCCAGGACCTCCTGACTGAAGGCACCGTGCCTCCTAGAGGACGGCGGCTTGGGTTCTTACTGCAATTCAAGTCCTGTTCCTTCTTTGGCATTGCAGGCAGCCCCAGGCCCAGAGGAGCAGCTACGGCGTTCCTTGGTTGAGACAGTTCGCTGGATGCGGGACTCCCTACTTCGATAAGTTGACTCAGGGAAGGAAACACAGGGTAACCGGTGTCTCTTGGGACTCGTTAGAAACCACAGGGATGTACGCTGAGTGTGCCCGTGAAAACGGGGGCCTGCTGGAACTAGCCCTGCTTTCCCATTTGGAGGGCGGCATTCATGCCTGCCTTGAAGCTCCCTGACATTCCCGCCTCCCGACAGGCCAGTGAGGCCTGGAAGAATGCTTCGGGGAAAATTATGAGTTTGCTCTCTCTAAACCAGGGGCTTCCGTGGCCGCGGTGGCGGTCCGCATGACAGGCTCTAGAGCTAAAGGGAACCTCAACGTGAGAACTCGCCTCCAGGTTAGGCCCTGAGTAGCCGTGCAGAAAGGGAGGCATGCAGCTCTTTCCAGGAGTTCTTAGTCGCTTTGTTTTAAAGGAAGTACACGTCCGGGGACTCCTAGGCCCCACGGGTGTGCATCATTTTCCCTCCAAGGTCACTGAGTGCCTCCAGACACCTGTGGGCCGGCTGAGCAACGTCGAGGTCCACTGGTTGATTCCCTCGGAGGACCCCTGTGCGTGCCGAGTGCTGGGCAACCACACACTGCGCGTTCCTTGAGGAGCGCTACATCTCCAGAGCCCTCGAACGCCCTCAGGACAACATGGCTGGTGAGTGCAAAGTGCCCAGGAAGACTCTGTCATGGCCCTTGTGTGAGCTGCCATGAGAGAACGCTGTGCTTGGAGCACTGCGAGGCCCGCCCTCATACCTGAAGTCACTCTGCTCGAGGAGAAAGTCAGCATCTTAGCATGCTGTGTGGCTCCCGGCACACCCAGCATGAACCCGTGCCTGGAAGTAAGGCCCTGATTTGCCGTGCAGAAGCGGAGGCGTGCTGCAGCTTCCAGGAGGCGGTGGCCTCCGCTCTGCATACCTTGAACGGCACCACAGCTTTCTGCACACCTGGGAGGCTAGCCGGGGCACCCTGTTCCCGGCAGGAACACTGAGTAACCCCAGGCGCACCTGGGTCTGCTAAGCAACATCCAGGCCCGTAGCCCTTTAGAGCCCCTCTGTGCATGCCGAACGTAGGGAAACGCACTGCCCTCTCTTTTGGAGCAGCTTGGTTTCCTCAGCACTCGCACACGTTCACGAACACCGTTCTGGCACATCCCACATGGCGCGGAGGTCTTACGCGTTGCCCTAATCGGAGCTGCGCTCAGAGTAACCCTCGTCTTCGCATTCCATCCAGGACCTCCTGACTGAAGGCACCGTGCCTCCTAGAGGACGGCAGCTTGGGTTCTTACTGCAATTCAAGTCCTGTTCCTTCTTTGGCACTGCAGGCAGCCCCAGGCCCAGAGGAGCAGCTACGGCGTTCCTTGGTTGAGACAGTTCGCTGGATGCGGGCCTCCCTACTTCGATAAGATGACTCAGGGAAGGAAACACAGGGTAACCGGTGTCTCTTGGGACTCGTTAGAAACCACAGGGATGTACGCTGAGTGTGCCCATGAAAACGGGGGCCTGCTGGAACTAGCCCTGCTTTCCCATTTGGAGGGCGGCATTCATGCCTGCCTTGAAGCTCCCTGACATTCCCGCCTCCCGACAGGCCAGTGAGCCCTGGAAGAATGCTTCGGGGAAAATTATGAGTTTGCTCTCTCTAAACCAGGGGCTTCCGTGGCCGCGGTGGCGGTCCGCATGACAGGCTCTAGAGCTAAATGGAACCTCAACGTGAGAACTCGCCTCCAGGTTAGGCCCTGAGTAGCCGTGCAGAAAGGGAGGCATGCAGCTCTTTCCAGGAGTTCTTAGTCGCTTATGCGCTTTGTTTTAAAGGAAGTACACGTCCGGGGACTCCTAGACCCCACGGGTGTGCATCATTTTCCCTCCAAGGTCACTGAGTGCCTCCAGACACCTGTGGGCCGGCTGAGCAGCGTCGAGGTCCACTGGTTGATTCCCTCGGAGGACCTCTGTGCGTGCCGAGTGCTGGGCAACCACACACTGCGCGTTCCTTGAGGAGCGCTACATCTCCAGAGCCCTCGAACGCCCTCAGGACAACATGGCTGGTGAGTGCAAAGTGTCCAGGAAGACTCTGTCATGGCCCTTGTGTGAGCTGCCATGAGAGAACGCTGTGCTTGGAGCACTGCGAGGCCCGCCCTCATACCTGAAGTCACTCTGCTCGAGGAGAAAGTCAGCATCTTAGCATGCTGTGTGGCTCCCGGCACACCCAGCATGAACCCGTGCCTGGAAGTAAGGCCCTGATTTGCCGTGCAGAAGCAGAGACGTGCTGCAGCTTCCAGGAGGCGGTGGCCTCCGCTCTGCATAACTTGAACGGCAGCACAGCTTTCTGGACACCTGGGAGGCTAGCCGGGGCACCCTGTTCCCGGCAGGAACACTGAGTAACCCCAGGCGCACCTGGGTCTGCTAAGCAACATCCAGGCCCGTAGCCCTTTAGAGCCCCTCTGTGCACGCCGAGCGTAGGGAAACGCACTGCCCTCTCTTTTGGAGCAGCTTGGTTTCCTCAGCACTCGCACACGTTCACGAGCACCGTTCTGGCACATCCCACATGGCGCGGAGGTCTTACGCGTTGCCCTAATCGGAGCTGCGCTCAGAGTAACCCTCGTCTTCGCATTCCATCCAGGACCTCCTGACTGAAGGCACCGTGCCTCCTAGAGGACGGCGGCTTGGGTTCTTACTGCAATTCAAGTCCTGTTCCTTCTTTGGCACTGCAGGCAGCCCCAGGCCCAGAGGAGCATCTACGGCCTTCCTTGGTTGAGACAGTTCGCTGGATGCGGGCCTCCCTACTTCGATAAGTTGACTCAGGGAAGGAAACACAGGGTAACCGGTGTCTCTTGGGACTCGTTAGAAACCACAGGGATGTACGCTGAGTGTGCCCATGAAAACGGGGGCCTGCTGGAACTAGCCCTGCTTTCCCATTTGGAGGGCGGCATTCATGCCTGCCTTGAAGCTCCCTGACATTCCCGCCTCCCGACAGGCCAGTGAGCCCTGGAAGAATGCTTCAGGGAAAATTATGAGTTTGCTCTCTCTAAACCAGGGGCTTCCTTGGCCGCGGTGGCGGTCCGCCTGACAGGCTCTAGAGCTAAAGGGAACCTCAACGTGAGAACTCGCCTCCAGGTTAGGCCCTGAGTAGCCGTGCAGAAAGGGAGGCATGCAGCTCTTTCCAGGAGTTCTTAGTCGCTTTGTTTTAAAGGAAGTACACGTCCGGGGACTCCTAGGCCCCACGGGTGTGCATCATTTTCCCTCCAAGGTCACTGAGTGCCTCCAGACACCTGTGGGCCGGCTGAGCAACGTCGAGGTCCATTGGTTGATTCCCTCGGAGGACCCCTGTGCGTGCCGAGTGCTGGGCAACCACACACTGCGCGTTCCTTGAGGAGCGCTACATCTCCAGAGCCCTCGAACGCCCTCAGGACAACATGGCTGGTGAGTGCAAAGTGCCCAGGAAGACTCTGTCATGGCCCTTGTGTGAGCTGCCATGAGAGAACGCTGTGCTTGGAGCACTGCGAGGCCCGCCCTCATACCTGAAGTCACTCTGCTCGAGGAGAAAGTCAGCATCTTAGCATGCTGTGTGGCTCCCGGCACACCCAGCATGAACCCGTGCCTGGAAGTAAGGCCCTGATTTGCCGTGCAGAAGCGGAGGCGTGCTGCAGCTTCCAGGAGGCGGTGGCCTCCGCTCTGCATACCTTGAACGGCACCACAGCTTTCTGCACACCTGGGAGGCTAGCCGGGGCACCCTGTTCCCGGCAGGAACACTGAGTAACCCCAGGCGCACCTGGGTCTGCTAAGCAACATCCAGGCCCGTAGCCCTTTAGAGCCCCTCTGTGCATGCCGAACGTAGGGAAACGCACTGCCCTCTCTTTTGGAGCAGCTTGGTTTCCTCAGCACTCGCACACGTTCACGAACACCGTTCTGGCACATCCCACATGGCGCGGAGGTCTTACGCGTTGCCCTAATCGGAGCTGCGCTCAGAGTAACCCTCGTCTTCGCATTCCATCCAGGACCTCCTGACTGAAGGCACCGTGCCTCCTAGAGGACGGCAGCTTGGGTTCTTACTGCAATTCAAGTCCTGTTCCTTCTTTGGCACTGCAGGCAGCCCCAGGCCCAGAGGAGCAGCTACGGCGTTCCTTGGTTGAGACAGTTCGCTGGATGCGGGCCTCCCTACTTCGATAAGATGACTCAGGGAAGGAAACACAGGGTAACCGGTGTCTCTTGGGACTCGTTAGAAACCACAGGGATGTACGCTGAGTGTGCCCATGAAAACGGGGGCCTGCTGGAACTAGCCCTGCTTTCCCATTTGGAGGGCGGCATTCATGCCTGCCTTGAAGCTCCCTGACATTCCCGCCTCCCGACAGGCCAGTGAGCCCTGGAAGAATGCTTCGGGGAAAATTATGAGTTTGCTCTCTCTAAACCAGGGGCTTCCGTGGCCGCGGTGGCGGTCCGCATGACAGGCTCTAGAGCTAAATGGAACCTCAACGTGAGAACTCGCCTCCAGGTTAGGCCCTGAGTAGCCGTGCAGAAAGGGAGGCATGCAGCTCTTTCCAGGAGTTCTTAGTCGCTTATGCGCTTTGTTTTAAAGGAAGTACACGTCCGGGGACTCCTAGACCCCACGGGTGTGCATCATTTTCCCTCCAAGGTCACTGAGTGCCTCCAGACACCTGTGGGCCGGCTGAGCAGCGTCGAGGTCCACTGGTTGATTCCCTCGGAGGACCTCTGTGCGTGCCGAGTGCTGGGCAACCACACACTGCGCGTTCCTTGAGGAGCGCTACATCTCCAGAGCCCTCGAACGCCCTCAGGACAACATGGCTGGTGAGTGCAAAGTGCCCAGGAAGACTCTGTCATGGCCCTTGTGTGAGCTGCCATGAGAGAACGCTGTGCTTGGAGCACTGCGAGGCCCGCCCTCATACCTGAAGTCACTCTGCTCGAGGAGAAAGTCAGCATCTTAGCATGCTGTGTGGCTCCCGGCACACCCAGCATGAACCCGTGCCTGGAAGTAAGGCCCTGATTTGCCGTGCAGAAGCAGAGACGTGCTGCAGCTTTCAGGAGGCGGTGGCCTCTGCTCTGCATACCTTGAATGGCAGCACAGCTTTCTGGACACCTGGGAGGCTAGCCGGGGCACCCTGTTCCCGGCAGGAACACTGAGTAACCCCAGGCGCACCTGGGTCTGCTAAGCAACATCCAGGCCCGTAGCCCTTTAGAGCCCCTCTGTGCACGCCGAGCGTAGGGAAACGCACTGCCCTCTCTTTTGGAGCAGCTTGGTTTCCTCAGCACTCGCACACGTTCACGAGCACCGTTCTGGCACATCCCACATGGCGCGGAGGTCTTACGCGTTGCCCTAATCGGAGCTGCGCTCAGAGTAACCCTCGTCTTCGCATTCCATCCAGGACCTCCTGACTGAAGGCACCGTGCCTCCTAGAGGACGGCGGCTTGGGTTCTTACTGCAATTCAAGTCCTGTTCCTTCTTTGGCATTGCAGGCAGCCCCAGGCCCAGAGGAGCAGCTACGGCGTTCCTTGGTTGAGACAGTTCGCTGGATGCGGGACTCCCTACTTCGATAAGTTGACTCAGGGAAGGAAACACAGGGTAACCGGTGTCTCTTGGGACTCGTTAGAAACCACAGGGATGTACGCTGAGTGTGCCCGTGAAAACGGGGGCCTGCTGGAACTAGCCCTGCTTTCCCATTTGGAGGGCGGCATTCATGCCTGCCTTGAAGCTCCCTGACATTCCCGCCTCCCGACAGGCCAGTGAGGCCTGGAAGAATGCTTCGGGGAAAATTATGAGTTTGCTCTCTCTAAACCAGGGGCTTCCGTGGCCGCGGTGGCGGTCCGCATGACAGGCTCTAGAGCTAAAGGGAACCTCAACGTGAGAACTCGCCTCCAGGTTAGGCCCTGAGTAGCCGTGCAGAAAGGGAGGCATGCAGCTCTTTCCAGGAGTTCTTAGTCGCTTTGTTTTAAAGGAAGTACACGTCCGGGGACTCCTAGGCCCCACGGGTGTGCATCATTTTCCCTCCAAGGTCACTGAGTGCCTCCAGACACCTGTGGGCCGGCTGAGCAACGTCGAGGTCCACTGGTTGATTCCCTCGGAGGACCCCTGTGCGTGCCGAGTGCTGGGCAACCACACACTGCGCGTTCCTTGAGGAGCGCTACATCTCCAGAGCCCTCGAACGCCCTCAGGACAACATGGCTGGTGAGTGCAAAGTGCCCAGGAAGACTCTGTCATGGCCCTTGTGTGAGCTGCCATGAGAGAACGCTGTGCTTGGAGCACTGCGAGGCCCGCCCTCATACCTGAAGTCACTCTGCTCGAGGAGAAAGTCAGCATCTTAGCATGCTGTGTGGCTCCCGGCACACCCAGCATGAACCCGTGCCTGGAAGTAAGGCCCTGATTTGCCGTGCAGAAGCGGAGGCGTGCTGCAGCTTCCAGGAGGCGGTGGCCTCCGCTCTGCATACCTTGAACGGCACCACAGCTTTCTGCACACCTGGGAGGCTAGCCGGGGCACCCTGGTCCCGGCAGGAACACTGAGTAACCCCAGGCGCACCTGGGTCTGCTAAGCAACATCCAGGCCCGTAGCCCTTTAGAGCCCCTCTGTGCATGCCGAACGTAGGGAAACGCACTGCCCTCTCTTTTGGAGCAGCTTGGTTTCCTCAGCACTCGCACACGTTCACGAACACCGTTCTGGCACATCCCACATGGCGCGGAGGTCTTACGCGTTGCCCTAATCGGAGCTGCGCTCAGAGTAACCCTCGTCTTCGCATTCCATCCAGGACCTCCTGACTGAAGGCACCGTGCCTCCTAGAGGACGGCAGCTTGGGTTCTTACTGCAATTCAAGTCCTGTTCCTTCTTTGGCACTGCAGGCAGCCCCAGGCCCAGAGGAGCAGCTACGGCGTTCCTTGGTTGAGACAGTTCGCTGGATGCGGGCCTCCCTACTTCGATAAGATGACTCAGGGAAGGAAACACAGGGTAACCGGTGTCTCTTGGGACTCGTTAGAAACCACAGGGATGTACGCTGAGTGTGCCCATGAAAACGGGGGCCTGCTGGAACTAGCCCTGCTTTCCCATTTGGAGGGCGGCATTCATGCCTGCCTTGAAGCTCCCTGACATTCCCGCCTCCCGACAGGCCAGTGAGCCCTGGAAGAATGCTTCGGGGAAAATTATGAGTTTGCTCTCTCTAAACCAGGGGCTTCCGTGGCCGCGGTGGCGGTCCGCATGACAGGCTCTAGAGCTAAATGGAACCTCAACGTGAGAACTCGCCTCCAGGTTAGGCCCTGAGTAGCCGTGCAGAAAGGGAGGCATGCAGCTCTTTCCAGGAGTTCTTAGTCGCTTATGCGCTTTGTTTTAAAGGAAGTACACGTCCGGGGACTCCTAGACCCCACGGGTGTGCATCATTTTCCCTCCAAGGTCACTGAGTGCCTCCAGACACCTGTGGGCCGGCTGAGCAGCGTCGAGGTCCACTGGTTGATTCCCTCGGAGGACCTCTGTGCGTGCCGAGTGCTGGGCAACCACACACTGCGCGTTCCTTGAGGAGCGCTACATCTCCAGAGCCCTCGAACGCCCTCAGGACAACATGGCTGGTGAGTGCAAAGTGCCCAGGAAGACTCTGTCATGGCCCTTGTGTGAGCTGCCATGAGAGAACGCTGTGCTTGGAGCACTGCGAGGCCCGCCCTCATACCTGAAGTCACTCTGCTCGAGGAGAAAGTCAGCATCTTAGCATGCTGTGTGGCTCCCGGCACACCCAGCATGAACCCGTGCCTGGAAGTAAGGCCCTGATTTGCCGTGCAGAAGCAGAGACGTGCTGCAGCTTTCAGGAGGCGGTGGCCTCTGCTCTGCATACCTTGAATGGCAGCACAGCTTTCTGGACACCTGGGAGGCTAGCCGGGGCACCCTGTTCCCGGCAGGAACACTGAGTAACCCCAGGCGCACCTGGGTCTGCTAAGCAACATCCAGGCCCGTAGCCCTTTAGAGCCCCTCTGTGCACGCCGAGCGTAGGGAAACGCACTGCCCTCTCTTTTGGAGCAGCTTGGTTTCCTCAGCACTCGCACACGTTCACGAGCACCGTTCTGGCACATCCCACATGGCGCGGAGGTCTTACGCGTTGCCCTAATCGGAGCTGCGCTCAGAGTAACCCTCGTCTTCGCATTCCATCCAGGACCTCCTGACTGAAGGCACCGTGCCTCCTAGAGGACGGCGGCTTGGGTTCTTACTGCAATTCAAGTCCTGTTCCTTCTTTGGCATTGCAGGCAGCCCCAGGCCCAGAGGAGCAGCTACGGCGTTCCTTGGTTGAGACAGTTCGCTGGATGCGGGACTCCCTACTTCGATAAGTTGACTCAGGGAAGGAAACACAGGGTAACCGGTGTCTCTTGGGACTCGTTAGAAACCACAGGGATGTACGCTGAGTGTGCCCGTGAAAACGGGGGCCTGCTGGAACTAGCCCTGCTTTCCCATTTGGAGGGCGGCATTCATGCCTGCCTTGAAGCTCCCTGACATTCCCGCCTCCCGACAGGCCAGTGAGGCCTGGAAGAATGCTTCGGGGAAAATTATGAGTTTGCTCTCTCTAAACCAGGGGCTTCCGTGGCCGCGGTGGCGGTCCGCATGACAGGCTCTAGAGCTAAAGGGAACCTCAACGTGAGAACTCGCCTCCAGGTTAGGCCCTGAGTAGCCGTGCAGAAAGGGAGGCATGCAGCTCTTTCCAGGAGTTCTTAGTCGCTTTGTTTTAAAGGAAGTACACGTCCGGGGACTCCTAGGCCCCACGGGTGTGCATCATTTTCCCTCCAAGGTCACTGAGTGCCTCCAGACACCTGTGGGCCGGCTGAGCAACGTCGAGGTCCACTGGTTGATTCCCTCGGAGGACCCCTGTGCGTGCCGAGTGCTGGGCAACCACACACTGCGCGTTCCTTGAGGAGCGCTACATCTCCAGAGCCCTCGAACGCCCTCAGGACAACATGGCTGGTGAGTGCAAAGTGCCCAGGAAGACTCTGTCATGGCCCTTGTGTGAGCTGCCATGAGAGAACGCTGTGCTTGGAGCACTGCGAGGCCCGCCCTCATACCTGAAGTCACTCTGCTCGAGGAGAAAGTCAGCATCTTAGCATGCTGTGTGGCTCCCGGCACACCCAGCATGAACCCGTGCCTGGAAGTAAGGCCCTGATTTGCCGTGCAGAAGCGGAGGCGTGCTGCAGCTTCCAGGAGGCGGTGGCCTCCGCTCTGCATACCTTGAACGGCACCACAGCTTTCTGCACACCTGGGAGGCTAGCCGGGGCACCCTGGTCCCGGCAGGAACACTGAGTAACCCCAGGCGCACCTGGGTCTGCTAAGCAACATCCAGGCCCGTAGCCCTTTAGAGCCCCTCTGTGCATGCCGAACGTAGGGAAACGCACTGCCCTCTCTTTTGGAGCAGCTTGGTTTCCTCAGCACTCGCACACGTTCACGAACACCGTTCTGGCACATCCCACATGGCGCGGAGGTCTTACGCGTTGCCCTAATCGGAGCTGCGCTCAGAGTAACCCTCGTCTTCGCATTCCATCCAGGACCTCCTGACTGAAGGCACCGTGCCTCCTAGAGGACGGCAGCTTGGGTTCTTACTGCAATTCAAGTCCTGTTCCTTCTTTGGCACTGCAGGCAGCCCCAGGCCCAGAGGAGCAGCTACGGCGTTCCTTGGTTGAGACAGTTCGCTGGATGCGGGCCTCCCTACTTCGATAAGATGACTCAGGGAAGGAAACACAGGGTAACCGGTGTCTCTTGGGACTCGTTAGAAACCACAGGGATGTACGCTGAGTGTGCCCATGAAAACGGGGGCCTGCTGGAACTAGCCCTGCTTTCCCATTTGGAGGGCGGCATTCATGCCTGCCTTGAAGCTCCCTGACATTCCCGCCTCCCGACAGGCCAGTGAGCCCTGGAAGAATGCTTCGGGGAAAATTATGAGTTTGCTCTCTCTAAACCAGGGGCTTCCGTGGCCGCGGTGGCGGTCCGCATGACAGGCTCTAGAGCTAAATGGAACCTCAACGTGAGAACTCGCCTCCAGGTTAGGCCCTGAGTAGCCGTGCAGAAAGGGAGGCATGCAGCTCTTTCCAGGAGTTCTTAGTCGCTTATGCGCTTTGTTTTAAAGGAAGTACACGTCCGGGGACTCCTAGACCCCACGGGTGTGCATCATTTTCCCTCCAAGGTCACTGAGTGCCTCCAGACACCTGTGGGCCGGCTGAGCAGCGTCGAGGTCCACTGGTTGATTACCTCGGAGGACCCCTGTGCGTGCCGAGTGCTGGGCAACCACACACTGCGCGTTCCTTGAGGAGCGCTACATCTCCAGAGCCCTCGAACGCCCTCAGGACAACATGGCTGGTGAGTGCAAAGTGCCCAGGAAGACTCTGTCATGGCCCTTGTGTGAGCTGCCATGAGAGAACGCTGTGCTTGGAGCACTGCGAGGCCCGCCCTCATACCTGAAGTCACTCTGCTCGAGGAGAAAGTCAGCATCTTAGCATGCTGTGTGGCTCCCGGCACACCCAGCATGAACCCGTGCCTGGAAGTAAGGCCCTGATTTGCCGTGCAGAAGCGGAGGCGTGCTGCAGCTTCCAGGAGGCGGTGGCCTCCGCTCTGCATACCTTGAACGGCACCACAGCTTTCTGCACACCTGGGAGGCTAGCCGGGGCACCCTGTTCCCGGCAGGAACACTGAGTAACCCCAGGCGCACCTGGGTCTGCTAAGCAACATCCAGGCCCGTAGCCCTTTAGAGCCCCTCTGTGCATGCCGAACGTAGGGAAACGCACTGCCCTCTCTTTTGGAGCAGCTTGGTTTCCTCAGCACTCGCACACGTTCACGAACACCGTTCTGGCACATCCCACATGGCGCGGAGGTCTTACGCGTTGCCCTAATCGGAGCTGCGCTCAGAGTAACCCTCGTCTTCGCATTCCATCCAGGACCTCCTGACTGAAGGCACCGTGCCTCCTAGAGGACGGCAGCTTGGGTTCTTACTGCAATTCAAGTCCTGTTCCTTCTTTGGCACTGCAGGCAGCCCCAGGCCCAGAGGAGCAGCTACGGCGTTCCTTGGTTGAGACAGTTCGCTGGATGCGGGCCTCCCTACTTCGATAAGATGACTCAGGGAAGGAAACACAGGGTAACCGGTGTCTCTTGGGACTCGTTAGAAACCACAGGGATGTACGCTGAGTGTGCCCATGAAAACGGGGGCCTGCTGGAACTAGCCCTGCTTTCCCATTTGGAGGGCGGCATTCATGCCTGCCTTGAAGCTCCCTGACATTCCCGCCTCCCGACAGGCCAGTGAGCCCTGGAAGAATGCTTCGGGGAAAATTATGAGTTTGCTCTCTCTAAACCAGGGGCTTCCGTGGCCGCGGTGGCGGTCCGCATGACAGGCTCTAGAGCTAAATGGAACCACAACGTGAGAACTCGCCTCCAGGTTAGGCCCTGAGTAGCCGTGCAGAAAGGGAGGCATGCAGCTCTTTCCAGGAGTTCTTAGTCGCTTATGCGCTTTGTTTTAAAGGAAGTACACGTCCGGGGACTCCTAGACCCCACGGGTGTGCATCATTTTCCCTCCAAGGTCACTGAGTGCCTCCAGACACCTGTGGGCCGGCTGAGCAGCGTCGAGGTCCACTGGTTGATTCCCTCGGAGGACCTCTGTGCGTGCCGAGTGCTGGGCAACCACACACTGCGCGTTCCTTGAGGAGCGCTACATCTCCAGAGCCCTCGAACGCCCTCAGGACAACATGGCTGGTGAGTGCAAAGTGCCCAGGAAGACTCTGTCATGGCCCTTGTGTGAGCTGCCATGAGAGAACGCTGTGCTTGGAGCACTGCGAGGCCCGCCCTCATACCTGAAGTCACTCTGCTCGAGGAGAAAGTCAGCATCTTAGCATGCTGTGTGGCTCCCGGCACACCCAGCATGAACCCGTGCCTGGAAGTAAGGCCCTGATTTGCCGTGCAGAAGCAGAGACGTGCTGCAGCTTTCAGGAGGCGGTGGCCTCTGCTCTGCATACCTTGAATGGCAGCACAGCTTTCTGGACACCTGGGAGGCTAGCCGGGGCACCCTGTTCCCGGCAGGAACACTGAGTAACCCCAGGCGCACCTGGGTCTGCTAAGCAACATCCAGGCCCGTAGCCCTTTAGAGCCCCTCTGTGCACGCCGAGCGTAGGGAAACGCACTGCCCTCTCTTTTGGAGCAGCTTGGTTTCCTCAGCACTCGCACACGTTCACGAGCACCGTTCTGGCACATCCCACATGGCGCGGAGGTCTTATGCGTTGCCCTAATCGGAGCTGCGCTCAGAGTAACCCTCGTCTTCGCATTCCATCCAGGACCTCCTGACTGAAGGCACCGTGCCTCCTAGAGGACGGCGGCTTGGGTTCTTACTGCAATTCAAGTCCTGTTCCTTCTTTGGCATTGCAGGCAGCCCCAGGCCCAGAGGAGCAGCTACGGCGTTCCTTGGTTGAGACAGTTCGCTGGATGCGGGCCTCCGTACTTCGATAAGTTGACTCAGGGAAGGAAACACAGGGTAACCGGTGTCTCTTGGGACTCGTTAGAAACCACAGGGATGTACGCTGAGTGTGCCCGTGAAAACGGGGGCCTGCTGGAACTAGCCCTGCTTTCCCATTTGGAGGGCGGCATTCATGCCTGCCTTGAAGCTCCCTGACATTCCCGCCTCCCGACAGGCCAGTGAGGCCTGGAAGAATGCTTCGGGGAAAATTATGAGTTTGCTCTCTCTAAACCAGGGGCTTCCGTGGCCGCGGTGGCGGTCCGCATGACAGGCTCTAGAGCTAAAGGGAACCTCAACGTGAGAACTCGCCTCCAGGTTAGGCCCTGAGTAGCCGTGCAGAAAGGGAGGCATGCAGCTCTTTCCAGGAGTTCTTAGTCGCTTTGTTTTAAAGGAAGTACACGTCCGGGGACTCCTAGGCCCCACGGGTGTGCATCATTTTCCCTCCAAGGTCACTGAGTGCCTCCAGACACCTGTGGGCCGGCTGAGCAACGTCGAGGTCCACTGGTTGATTCCCTCGGAGGACCCCTGTGCGTGCCGAGTGCTGGGCAACCACACACTGCGCGTTCCTTGAGGAGCGCTACATCTCCAGAGCCCTCGAACGCCCTCAGGACAACATGGCTGGTGAGTGCGAAGTGCCCAGGAAGACTCTGTCATGGCCCTTGTGTGAGCTGCCATGAGAGAACGCTGTGCTTGGAACACTGCGAGGCCCGCCCTCGTACCTGAAGTCACTCTGCTCGAGGAGAAAGTCAGCATCTTAGCATGTTGTGTGTCTCCCGGCACACCCAGCGTGAACCTGTACCTGGAAGTAAGGCCCTGATTTGCCGTGCAGAAGCGGAGGCGTGCTGCAGCTTCCAGGAGGCGGAGACCTCTGCTCTGCATACCTTGAACGGCAGCACAGCTTTCTGGACACCTGGGAGGCTAGCCGGGCCACCCTGTTCCCGGCAGGAACACCGAGTAACCCCAGGCGCACCTGGGTCTGCTAAGCAACATCCAGGCCCGTAGCCCTTTAGAGCCCCTCTGTGCACGCCGAGCGTAGGGAAACGCACTGCCCTCTCTTTTGGAGCAGCTTGGTTTCCTCAGCACTCGCACACGTTCACGAACACCGTTCTGGCACATCCCACATGGCGCGGAGGTCTTACGCGTTGCCCTAATCGGAGCTGCGCTCAGAGTAACCTTCGTCTTCGCATTCCATCCAGGACCTCCTGACTGAAGGCACCGTGCCTCCTAGAGGATGGCGGCTTGGGTTCTTACTGCAATTCAAGTCCTGTTCCTTCTTTGGCACTGCAGGCAGCCCCAGGCCCAGAGGAGCAGCTACGGCATTCCTTGGTTGAGACAGTTCGCTGGATGCGGGCCTCCCTACTTCGATAAGTTGACTCAAGGAAGGAAACAGAGGGTAACCGGTGTCTCTTGGGACTCGTTAGAAACCACAGGGATGTACGCTGAGTGTGCCCATGAAAACGGGGGCCTGCTGGAACTAGCCCTGCTTTCCCATTCGGAGGGCGGCATTCATGCCTGCCTTGAAGCTCCCTGACATTCCCGGCTCCCGACAGGCCAGTGAGCCCTGGAAGAATGCTTCGGGGAAAATTATGAGTTTGCTCTCTCTAAACCAGGGGCTTCCGTGGCCGCGGTGGTGGTCCGCATGAGAGGCTCTAGAGCTAAAGGTAACCTCAACGAGAGAACTCGCCTCCAGGTTAGGCCCTGAGTAGCCGTGCAGAAAGGGAGGCATGCAGCTCTTTCCAGGAGTTCTTAGTCGCTTTGTTTTAAAGGAAGTACACGTCCGAGGACTCCTAGGCCCCACGGGTGTGCATCATTTTCCCTCCAAGGTCACTGAGTGCCTCCAGACACCTGTGGGCCGGCTGAGCAACGTCGAGGTCCACTGGTTGATTCACTCGGAGGACCCCTGTGCGTGCCGAGTGCTGGGCAACCACACACTGCGCGTTCCTTGGGTAGCGCTACATCTCCAGAGCCCTTGAACGGCCTCAGGACAACATGGCTGGTGAGTGCGAAGTGCCCAGGAAGACTCTGTCATGGCCCTTGTGTGAGCTGCCATGAGAGAACGCTGTGCTAGGAACACTGCGAGGCCCGCCCTCGTACCTGAAGTCACTCTGCTCGAGGAGAAAGTCAGCATCTTAGCATGCTGTGTGGCTCCCGGCACACCCAACGTGAACCCATGCCTGGAAGTAAGGCCCTGATTTGCCGTGCAGAAGCGGAGGCGTGCTGCAGCTTCCAGGAGGCGGTGGCCTCTGCTCTGCATACCTTGAACGGCAGCACAGCTTTCTGGACACCTGGGAGGCGAACCGGGGCACCCTGTTCCCGGCAGGAACACTGAGTAACCCCAGGCGCACCTGGGTCTGCTAAGCAACATCCAGGCCCGTAGCCCTTTAGAGCCCCTCTGTGCACGCCGAGCGTAGGGAAACGCACTGCCCTCTCTTTTGGAGCAGCTTGGTTTCCTCAGCACTCGCACACGTTCACGAACACCGTTCTGGCACATCCCACATGGCGCGGAGGTCTTACGCGTTGCCCTAATCGGAGCTGCGCTCAGAGTAACCCTCGTCTTCGCATTCCATCCAGGACCTCCTGACTGAAGGCACCGTGCCTCCTAGAGGACGGCGGCTTGGGTTCTTACTGCAATTCAAGTCCTGTTCCTTCTTTGGCACTGCAGGCAGCCCCAGGCCCAGAGGAGCAGCTACGGCGTTCCTTGGTTGAGACGGTTCGCTGGATGCGGGCCTCCGTACTTCGATAAGTTGACTCAGGGAAGGAAACAGAGGGTAACCGGTGTCTCTTGGGACTCGTTAGAAACCACAGGGATGTACGCTGAGTGTGCCCATGAAAACGGGGGCCTGCTGGAACTAGCCCTGCTTTCCCATTTGGAGGGCGGCATTCATGCCTGCCTTGAAGCTCCCTGACATTCCCGGCTCTCGACAGGCCAGTGAGCCCTGGAAGAATGCTTCGGGGAAAATTATGAGTTTGCTCTCTCTAAACCAGGGGCTTCCGTGGCCGCGGTGGCGGTCCGCATGACAGGTTCTAGAGCTAAAGGGAACCTCAACGTGAGAACTCGCCTCCAGGTTAGGCCCTGAGTAGCCGTGCAGAAAGGGAGGCATGCAGCTCTTTCCAGGAGTTCTTAGTCGCTTTGTTTTAAAGGAAGTACACGTCCGGGGACTCCTAGGCCCCACGGGTGTGCATCATTTTCCCTCCAAGGTCACTGAGTGCCTCCAGACACCTGTGGGCCGGCTGAGCAACGTCGAGGTCCACTGGTTAATTCCCTCGGAGGACCTCTGTGCGTGCCGAGTGCTGGGCAACCACACACTGTGCGTTCCTTGAGGAGCGCTACATCTCCAGAGCCCTCGAATGCCCTCAGGACAACATGGCTGGTGAATGCGAAGTGCCAAGGAAGACTCTGTCATGGCCCTTGTGTGAGCTGCCATGAGAGAACGCTGTGCTTGGAACACTGCGAGGCCCGCCCTCGTACCTGAAGTCACTCTGCTCGAGGAGAAAGTCAACATCTTAGCATGCTGTGTGGCTCCCGGCACACCCAGCATGAACCATTGCCTGGAAGTAAGGCCCTGATTTGCCGTGAAGAAGCGGAGGCGTGCTGCAGCTTCCAGGAGGTGGTGGCCTCTGCTCTGCAAAACTTGACCGGGAGCACAGCTTTCTGGACACCTGGGAGGCTAGCCGGGGCACCCTGTTCCCGGCAGGAACACTGAGTAACCCCAGGCGCACCTGGGTCTGCTAAGCAACATCCAGGCCCGTAGCCCTTTAGAGCCCCTCTGTGCACGCCGAGCGTAGGGAAACACACTGCCCTCTCTTTTGGAGCAGCTTGGTTTCCTCAGCACTCGCACACGTTCACGAACACCATTCTGGCACATCCCACATGGCGTGGAGGTCTTACACGTTGCCCTAATCGGAGTTGCGCTGAAAGTAACCCTCGTCTTCGCATTCCATCCAGGACCTCCTGACTGAAGGCACCGTGCCTCCTAGAGGACGGCGGCTTGGGTTCTTACTGCAATTCAAGTCCTGTTCCTTCTTTGGCATTGCAGGCAGCCCCAGGCCCAGAGGAGCAGCTACGGCGTTCCTTGGTTGAGACAGTTCGCTGGATGCGGGACTCCCTACTTCGATAAGTTGACTCAGGGAAGGAAACACAGGGTAACCGGTGTCTCTTGGGACTCGTTAGAAACCACAGGGATGTACGCTGAGTGTGCCCGTGAAAACGGGGGCCTGCTGGAACTAGCCCTGCTTTCCCATTTGGAGGGCGGCATTCATGCCTGTCTTGAAGCTCCCTGACATTCCCGCCTCCCGACAGGCCAGTGAGGCCTGGAAGAATGCTTCGGGGAAAATTATGAGTTTGCTCTCTCTAAACCAGGGGCTTCCGTGGCCGCGGTGGCGGTCCGCATGACAGGCTCTAGAGCTAAAGGGAACCTCAACGTGAGAACTCGCCTCCAGGTTAGGCCCTGAGTAGCCGTGCAGAAAGGGAGGCATGCAGCTCTTTCCAGGAGTTCTTAGTCGCTTTGTTTTAAAGGAAGTACACGTCCGGGGACTCCTAGGCCCCACGGGTGTGCATCATTTTCCCTCCAAGGTCACTGAGTGCCTCCAGACACCTGTGGGCCGGCTGAGCAACGTCGAGGTCCACTGGTTGATTCCCTCGGAGGACCCCTGTGCGTGCCGAGTGCTGGGCAACCACACACTGCGCGTTCCTTGAGGAGCGCTACATCTCCAGAGCCCTCGAACGCCCTCAGGACAACATGGCTGGTGAGTGCGAAGTGCCCAGGAAAACTCTGTCATGGCCCTTGTGTGAGCTGCCATGAGAGAACGCTGTGCTTGGAACACTGCGAGGCCCGCCCTCGTACCTGAAGTCACTCTGCTCGAGGAGAAAGTCAACATCTTAGCATGTTGTGTGTCTCCCGGCACACCCAGCGTGAACCTGTACCTGGAAGTAAGGCCCTGATTTGCCGTGCAGAAGCGGAGGCGTGCTGCAGCTTCCAGGAGGCGGAGACCTCTGCTCTGCATACCTTGAACGGCAGCACAGCTTTCTGGACACCTGGGAGGCTAGCCGGGCCACCCTGTTCCCGGCAGGAACACCGAGTAACCCCAGGCGCACCTGGGTCTGCTAAGCAACATCCAGGCCCGTAGCCCTTTAGAGCCCCTCTGTGCACGCCGAGCGTAGGGAAACGCACTGCCCTCTCTTTTGGAGCAGCTTGGTTTCCTCAGCACTCGCACACGTTCACGAACACCGTTCTGGCACATCCCACATGGCGCGGAGGTCTTACGCGTTGCCCTAATCGGAGCTGCGCTCAGAGTAACCTTCGTCTTCGCATTCCATCCAGGACCTCCTGACTGAAGGCACCGTGCCTCCTAGAGGATGGCGGCTTGGGTTCTTACTGCAATTCAAGTCCTGTTCCTTCTTTGGCACTGCAGGCAGCCCCAGGCCCAGAGGAGCAGCTACGGCATTCCTTGGTTGAGACAGTTCGCTGGATGCGGGCCTCCCTACTTCGATATGTTGACTCAAGGAAGGAAACAGAGGGTAACCAGTGTCTCTTGGGACTCGTTAGAAACCACAGGGATGTACGCTGAGTGTGCCCATGAAAACGGGGGCCTGCTGGAACTAGCCCTGCTTTCCCATTCGGAGGGCGGCATTCATGCCTGCCTTGAAGCTCCCTGACATTCCCGGCTCCCGACAGGCCAGTGAGCCCTGGAAGAATGCTTCGGGGAAAATTATGAGTTTGCTCTCTCTAAACCAGGGGCTTCCGTGGCCGCGGTGGTGGTCCGCATGAGAGGCTCTAGAGCTAAAGGTAACCTCAACGAGAGAACTCGCCTCCAGGTTAGGCCCTGAGTAGCCGTGCAGAAAGGGAGGCATGCAGCTCTTTCCAGGAGTTCTTAGTCGCTTTGTTTTAAAGGAAGTACACGTCCGAGGACTCCTAGGCCCCACGGGTGTGCATCATTTTCCCTCCAAGGTCACTGAGTGCCTCCAGACACCTGTGGGCCGGCTGAGCAACGTCGAGGTCCACTGGTTGATTCACTCGGAGGACCCCTGTGCGTGCCGAGTGCTGGGCAACCACACACTGCGCGTTCCTTGGGTAGCGCTACATCTCCAGAGCCCTTGAACGGCCTCAGGACAACATGGCTGGTGAGTGCGAAGTGCCCAGGAAGACTCTGTCATGGCCCTTGTGTGAGCTGCCATGAGAGAACGCTGTGCTAGGAACACTGCGAGGCCCGCCCTCGTACCTGAAGTCACTCTGCTCGAGGAGAAAGTCAGCATCTTAGCATGCTGTGTGGCTCCCGGCACACCCAACGTGAACCCATGCCTGGAAGTAAGGCCCTGATTTGCCGTGCAGAAGCGGAGGCGTGCTGCAGCTTCCAGGAGGCGGTGGCCTCTGCTCTGCATACCTTGAACGGCAGCACAGCTTTCTGGACACCTGGGAGGCGAACCGGGGCACCCTGTTCCCGGCAGGAACACTGAGTAACCCCAGGCGCACCTGGGTCTGCTAAGCAACATCCAGGCCCGTAGCCCTTTAGAGCCCCTCTGTGCACGCCGAGCGTAGGGAAACGCACTGCCCTCTCTTTTGGAGCAGCTTGGTTTCCTCAGCACTCGCACACGTTCACGAACACCGTTCTGGCACATCCCACATGGCGCGGAGGTCTTACGCGTTGCCCTAATCGGAGCTGCGCTCAGAGTAACCCTCGTCTTCGCATTCCATCCAGGACCTCCTGACTGAAGGCACCGTGCCTCCTAGAGGACGGCGGCTTGGGTTCTTACTGCAATTCAAGTCCTGTTCCTTCTTTGGCACTGCAGGCAGCCCCAGGCCCAGAGGAGCAGCTACGGCGTTCCTTGGTTGAGACGGTTCGCTGGATGCGGGCCTCCGTACTTCGATAAGTTGACTCAGGGAAGGAAACAGAGGGTAACCGGTGTCTCTTGGGACTCGTTAGAAACCACAGGGATGTACGCTGAGTGTGCCCATGAAAACGGGGGCCTGCTGGAACTAGCACTGCTTTCCCATTTGGAGGGCGGCATTCATGCCTGCCTTGAAGCTCCCTGACATTCCCGGCTCTCGACAGGCCAGTGAGCCCTGGAAGAATGCTTCGGGGAAAATTATGAGTTTGCTCTCTCTAAACCAGGGGCTTCCGTGGCCGCGGTGGCGGTCCGCATGACAGGTTCTAGAGCTAAAGGGAACCTCAACGTGAGAACTCGCCTCCAGGTTAGGCCCTGAGTAGCCGTGCAGAAAGGGAGGCATGCAGCTCTTTCCAGGAGTTCTTAGTCGCTTTGTTTTAAAGGAAGTACACGTCCGGGGACTCCTAGGCCCCACGGGTGTGCATCATTTTCCCTCCAAGGTCACTGAGTGCCTCCAGACACCTGTGGGCCGGCTGAGCAACGTCGAGGTCCACTGGTTAATTCCCTCGGAGGACCTCTGTGCGTGCCGAGTGCTGGGCAACCACACACTGTGCGTTCCTTGAGGAGCGCTACATCTCCAGAGCCCTCGAATGCCCTCAGGACAACATGGCTGGTGAATGCGAAGTGCCAAGGAAGACTCTGTCATGGCCCTTGTGTGAGCTGCCATGAGAGAACGCTGTGCTTGGAACACTGCGAGGCCCGCCCTCGTACCTGAAGTCACTCTGCTCGAGGAGAAAGTCAACATCTTAGCATGCTGTGTGGCTCCCGGCACACCCAGCATGAACCATTGCCTGGAAGTAAGGCCCTGATTTGCCGTGAAGAAGCGGAGGCGTGCTGCAGCTTCCAGGAGGTGGTGGCCTCTGCTCTGCAAAACTTGAACGGCAGCACAGCTTTCTGGACACCTGGGAGGCTAGCCGGGGCACCCTGTTCCCGGCAGGAACACTGAGTAACCCCAGGCGCACCTGGGTCTGCTAAGCAACATCCAGGCCCGTAGCCCTTTAGAGCCCCTCTGTGCACGCCGAGCGTAGGGAAACACACTGCCCTCTCTTTTGGAGCAGCTTGGTTTCCTCAGCACTCGCACACGTTCACGAACACCATTCTGGCACATCCCACATGGCGTGGAGGTCTTACACGTTGCCCTAATCGGAGTTGCGCTGAAAGTAACCCTCGTCTTCGCATTCCATCCAGGACCTCCTGACTGAAGGCACCGTGCCTCCTAGAGGGCGGCGGCTTGGGTTCTTACTGCAATTCAAGTCCTGTTCCTTCTTTGGCACTGCAGGCAGCCCCAGGCCCAGAGGAGCAGCTACGGCGTTCCTTGGTTGAGACGGTTCGCTGGATGCGGGACTCCCTACATCGACAAGTTGACTCAGGGAAGGAAACACAGGGTAACCGGTGTCTCTTGGGACTCGTTAGAAACCACAGGGATGTATGCTGAGTTTGCCCATGAAAACGGGGGCCTGCTGGAACTAGCCCTGCTTTCCCATTTGGAGGGCGGCATTCATGCCTGCCTTGAAGCTCCCTGACATTCCCGGCTCCCAACAGGCCAGTGAGCCCTGGAAGAATGCTTCCGGGAAAATTATGAGTTTGCTCTCTCTAAACCAGGGGCTTCCGCGGCTGCAGTGGCGGTCCGCATGAGAGGCTCTAGAGCTAAAGGGAACCTCAACGTGAGAACTCGCCTTCAGGCTAGGCCCTGAGTAGCCGTGCAGAAAGGGAGGCATGCAGCTCTTTCCAGGAGTTCTTAGTCGCTTTGTTTTAAAGGAAGTACTCGTCCGGGGACTCCTAGGCCCCACGGGTGTGCATCATTTTCCCTCCAAGGTCACTGAGTGCCTCCAGACACCTGTGGGACGGCTGAGCAATGTCGAGTTCCACTGGTTGATTCCCTTGGAGGACCGCTGTGCGTGCCGAGTGCTGGGCAACCACACACTGCGCGTTCCTTGAGGAGCGCTACATCTCCAGAGCCCTCGAACGCCCTCAGGACAACATGGCTGGTGAGTGCGAAGTGCCCAGGAAGACTCTGTCATGGCCCTTGTGTGAGCTGCATGAGAGAACGCTGTGCTTGGAACACTGCGAGGCCCGCCCTCGTACCTGAAGTCAATCTGCTCGAGGAGAAAGTCAGCATCTTAGCATGCTGTGTGGCTCCCGGAACACCCAGCATGAACCATTGCCTGGAAGTGAGGCCTTGATTTGCCGTGCAGAAGCGGAGGCGTGCTGCAGCTTCCAGGAGGCGGTGGCCTCTGCTCTGCATACCTTGAAAGGCAGCACAGCTTTCTGGACACCTGGGAGGCTAGCCGGTGCACCCTGTTCCCGGCAGGAACACTGAGTAACCCCAGGCACACCTGGGTCTGCTAAGCAACATCCAGGCCCGTAGCCCTTTAGAGCCCATCTGTGCACGCCGAGTGTAGGGAAACGCACTGCCCTCTCTTTTGGAGCAGCTTGGTTTCCTCAGCACTCGCACACGTTCACGAACACCGTTCTGGCACATCCCACATGGCGCGGAGGTATTACGCATTGCCCTAATCGGAGCTGCGCTTAGAGTAACACTCGTCTTCACATTCCATCCAGGACCTCCTGACTGAAGGCACCGTGCCTCCTAGAGGACGGCGGCTTGGGTTCTTACTGCAATTCAAGTCCTGTTCCTTCTTTGGCACTGCAGGCAGCCCCAGGCCCAGAGGAGCAGCTACGGCGTTCCTTGCTTGAGACGGTTCGCTGGATGCGGGCCTCACTACTTCGATAAGTTGACTCAGGGAAGGAAACAGAGGGTAACCGGTGTCTCTTGGGACTCGTTAGAAACCACAGGGATGTACGCTGAGTGTGCCCATGAAAACGGGGGCCTGCTGGAACTAGCCCTGCTTTCCCATTTGGAGGGCGGCATTCATGCCTGCCTTGAAGCTCCCTGACATTCCCGGCTCCCGACAGGCCAGTGAGCCCTGGAAGAATGCTTCGGGGAAAATTATGAGTTTGCTCTCTCTAAACCAGGGGCTTCCGTGGCCGCGGTGGCGGTCTGCATGACAGGCTCTAGAGCTAATGGGAACCTCAACGTGAGAACTCACCTCCAGGTTAGGCCCTGAGTAGCCGTGCAGAAAGGGAGGCATGCAGCTCTTTCCAGGAGTTCTTAGTCGCTTTGTTTTAAAGGAAGTACACGTCCGGGGACTCCTAGGCCCCACGGGTGTGCATCATTTTCCCTCCAAGGTCACTGAGTGCCTCCAGACACCTGTGGGCCGGCTGAGCAACGTCGAGGTCCACTGGTTGATTCCCTCGGAGGACCCCTGTGCGTGCCGAGTGCTGGGCAACCACACACTGCGCGTTCCTTGAGGAGCGCTACATCTCCAGAGCCCTCGAACGCCCTCAGGACAACATGGCTGGTGAGTGCGAAGTGCCCAGGAAGACTCTGTCATGGCCCTTGTGTGAGCTGCCATGAGAGAACGCTGTGCTTGGAACACTGCGAGGCCCGCCCTCGTACCTAAAGTCACTCTGCTCGAGGAGAAAATCAGCATCTTAGCATGTTGTGTGTCTCCCGGCACACCCAGCGTGAACCCGTACCTGGAAGTAAGGCCCTAATTTGCCGTGCAGAAGCGGAGGCATGCTGCAGCTTCCAGGAGGCGGAGACCTCTGCTCTGCATACCTTGAACGGCAGCACAGCTTTCTGGACACCTGGGAGGCTAGCCGGGCCACCCTGTTCCCGGCAGGAACACCGAGTAACCCCAGGCGCACCTGGGTCTGCTAAGCAACATCCAGGCCCGTAGCCCTTTAGAGCCCCTCTGTGCACGCCGAGCGTAGGGAAACGCACTGCCCTCTCTTTTGGAGCAGCTTGGTTTCCTCAGCACTCGCACACGTTCACGAACACCGTTCTGGCACATCCCACATGGCGCGGAGGTCTTACGCGTTGCCCTAATCGGAGCTGCGCTCAGAGTAACCTTCGTCTTCGCATTCCATCCAGGACCTCCTGACTGAAGGCACCGTGCCTCCTAGAGGACGGCGGCTTGGGTTCTTACTGCAATTCAAGTCCTGTTCCTTCTTTGGCACTGCAGGCAGCCCCAGGCCCAGAGGAGCAGCTACGGCATTCCTTGGTTGAGACAGTTCGCTGGATCCGGGCCTCCCTACTTCGATAAGTTGACTCAAGGAAGGAAACAGAGGGTAACCGGTGTCTCTTGGGACTCGTTAGAAACCACAGGGATGTACGCTGAGTGTGCCCATGAAAACGGGGGCCTGCTGGAACTAGCCCTGCTTTCCCATTCGGAGGGCGGCATTCATGCCTGCCTTGAAGCTCCCTGACATTCCCGGCTCCCGACAGGCCAGTGAGCCCTGGAAGAATGCTTCGGGGAAAATTATGAGTTTGCTCTCTCTAAACCAGGGGCTTCCGTGGCCGCGGTGGCGGTCTGCATGACAGGCTCTAGAGCTAATGGGAACCTCAACGTGAGAACTCACCTCCAGGTTAGGCACTGAGTAGCCGTGCAGAAAGGGAGGCATGCAGCTCTTTCCAGGAGTTCTTAGTCGCTTTGTTTTAAAGGAAGTACACGTCCGGGGACTCCTAGGCCCCACGGGTGTGCATCATTTTCCCTCCAAGGTCACTGAGTGCCTCCAGACACCTGTGGGCCAGCTGAGCAACGTCGAGGTCCACTGGTTGATTCCCTCGGAGGACCCCTGTGCGTGCCGAGTGCTGGGCAACCACACACTGCGCGTTCCTTGAGGAGCGCTACATCTCCAGAGCCCTCGAGCGCCCTCAGGACAACATGGCTGGTGAGTGCGAAGTGCCCAGGAAGACTCTGTCATGGCCCTTGTGTGAGCTGCCATGAGAGAACGCTGTGCTTGGAACACTGCGAGGCCCGCCCTCGTACCTGAAGTCACTCTGCTCGAGGAGAAAATCAGCATCTTAGCATGTTGTGTGTCTCCCGGCACACCCAGCGTGAACCCGTACCTGGAAGTAAGGCCCTAATTTGCCGTGCAGAAGCGGAGGCGTGCTGCAGCTTCCAGGAGGCGGTGGCCTCCGCTCTGCATAACTTGAACGGCAGCACAGCTTTCTGGACACCTGGGAGGCTAGCCGGGGCACCCTGTTCCCGGCAGGAACACTGAGTAACCCCAGGCGCACCTGGGTCTGCTAAGCAACATCCAGGCCCGTAGCCCTTTAGAGCCCCTCTGTGCACGCCGAGCGTAGGGAAACGCACTGCCCTCTCTTTTGGAGCAGCTTGGTTTCCTCAGCACTCGCACACGTTCACGAGCACCGTTCTGGCACATCCCACATGGCGCGGAGGTCTTACGCGTTGCCCTAATCGGAGCTGCGCTCAGAGTAACCCTCGTCTTCGCATTCCATCCAGGACCTCCTGACTGAAGGCACCGTGCCTCCTAGAGGACGGCGGCTTGGGTTCTTACTGCAATTCAAGTCCTGTTCCTTCTTTGGCATTGCAGGCAGCCCCAGGCCCAGAGGAGCAGCTACGGCGTTCCTTGGTTGAGACAGTTCGCTGGATGCGGGACTCCCTACTTCGATAAGTTGACTCAGGGAAGGAAACACAGGGTAACCGGTGTCTCTTGGGACTCGTTAGAAACCACAGGGATGTACGCTGAGTGTGCCCGTGAAAACGGGGGCCTGCTGGAACTAGCCCTGCTTTCCCATTTGGAGGGCGGCATTCATGCCTGCCTTGAAGCTCCCTGACATTCCCGCCTCCCGACAGGCCAGTGAGGCCTGGAAGAATGCTTCGGGGAAAATTATGAGTTTGCTCTCTCTAAACCAGGGGCTTCCGTGGCCGCGGTGGCGGTCCGCATGACAGGCTCTAGAGCTAAAGGGAACCTCAACGTGAGAACTCGCCTCCAGGTTAGGCCCTGAGTAGCCGTGCAGAAAGGGAGGCATGCAGCTCTTTCCAGGAGTTCTTAGTCGCTTTGTTTTAAAGGAAGTACACGTCCGGGGACTCCTAGGCCCCACGGGTGTGCATCATTTTCCCTCCAAGGTCACTGAGTGCCTCCAGACACCTGTGGGCCGGCTGAGCAACGTCGAGGTCCACTGGTTGATTCCCTCGGAGGACCCCTGTGCGTGCCGAGTGCTGGGCAACCACACACTGCGCGTTCCTTGAGGAGCGCTACATCTCCAGAGCCCTCGAACGCCCTCAGGACAACATGGCTGGTGAGTGCAAAGTGTCCAGGAAGACTCTGTCATGGCCCTTGTGTGAGCTGCCATGAGAGAACGCTGTGCTTGGAGCACTGCGAGGCCCGCCCTCATACCTGAAATCACTCTGCTCGAGGAGAAAGTCAGCATCTTAGCATGCTGTGTGGCTCCCGGCACACCCAGCATGAACCCGTGCCTGGAAGTAAGGCCCTGATTTGCCGTGCAGAAGCAGAGACGTGCTGCAGCTTCCAGGAGGCGGTGGCCTCCGCTCTGCATAACTTGAACGGCAGCACAGCTTTCTGGACACCTGGGAGGCTAGCCGGGGCACCCTGTTCCCGGCAGGAACACTGAGTAACCCCAGGCGCACCTGGGTCTGCTAAGCAACATCCAGGCCCGTAGCCCTTTAGAGCCCCTCTGTGCACGCCGAGCGTAGGGAAACGCACTGCCCTCTCTTTTGGAGCAGCTTGGTTTCCTCAGCACTCGCACACGTTCACGAGCACCGTTCTGGCACATCCCACATGGCGCGGAGTTCTTACGCGTTGCCCTAATCGGAGCTGCGCTCAGAGTAACCCTCGTCTTCGCATTCCATCCAGGACCTCCTGACTGAAGGCACCGTGCCTCCTAGAGGACGGCGGCTTGGGTTCTTACTGCAATTCAAGTCCTGTTCCTTCTTTGGCACTGCAGGCAGCCCCAGGCCCAGAGGAGCATCTACGGCCTTCCTTGGTTGAGACAGTTCGCTGGATGCGGGCCTCCCTACTTCGATAAGTTGACTCAGGGAAGGAAACACAGGGTAACCGGTGTCTCTTGGGACTCGTTAGAAACCACAGGGATGTACGCTGAGTGTGCCCATGAAAACGGGGGCCTGCTGGAACTAGCCCTGCTTTCCCATTTGGAGGGCGGCATTCATGCCTGCCTTGAAGCTCCCTGACATTCCCGCCTCCCGACAGGCCAGTGAGGCCTGGAAGAATGCTTCGGGGAAAATTATGAGTTTGCTCTCTCTAAACCAGGGGCTTCCGTGGCCGCGGTGGCGGTCTGCCTGACAGGCTCTAGAGCTAAAGGGAACCTCAACGTGAGAACTCGCCTCCAGGTTAGGCCCTGAGTAGCCGTGCAGAAAGGGAGGCATGCAGCTCTTTCCAGGAGTTCTTAGTCGCTTATGCGCTTTGTTTTAAAGGAAGTACACGTCCGGGGACTCCTAGACCCCACGGGTGTGCATCATTTTCCCTCCAAGGTCACTGAGTGCCTCCAGACACCTGTGGGCCGGCTGAGCAGCGTCGAGGTCCACTGGTTGATTCCCTCGGAGGACCTCTGTGCGTGCCGAGTGCTGGGCAACCACACACTGCGCGTTCCTTGAGGAGCGCTACATCTCCAGAGCCCTCGAACGCCCTCAGGACAACATGGCTGGTGAGTGCAAAGTGCCCAGGAAGACTCTGTCATGGCCCTTGTGTGAGCTGCCATGAGAGAACGCTGTGCTTGGAGCACTGCGAGGCCCGCCCTCATACCTGAAGTCACTCTGCTCGAGGAGAAAGTCAGCATCTTAGCATGCTGTGTGGCTCCCGGCACACCCAGCATGAACCCGTGCCTGGAAGTAAGGCCCTGATTTGCCGTGCAGAAGCAGAGACGTGCTGCAGCTTTCAGGAGGCGGTGGCCTCTGCTCTGCATACCTTGAATGGCAGCACAGCTTTCTGGACACCTGGGAGGCTAGCCGGGGCACCCTGTTCCCGGCAGGAACACTGAGTAACCCCAGGCGCACCTGGGTCTGCTAAGCAACATCCAGGCCCGTAGCCCTTTAGAGCCCCTCTGTGCACGCCGAGCGTAGGGAAACGCACTGCCCTCTCTTTTGGAGCAGCTTGGTTTCCTCAGCACTCGCACACGTTCACGAGCACCGTTCTGGCACATCCCACATGGCGCGGAGGTCTTACGCGTTGCCCTAATCGGAGCTGCGCTCAGAGTAACCCTCGTCTTCGCATTCCATCCAGGACCTCCTGACTGAAGGCACCGTGCCTCCTAGAGGACGGCGGCTTGGGTTCTTACTGCAATTCAAGTCCTGTTCCTTCTTTGGCATTGCAGGCAGCCCCAGGCCCAGAGGAGCAGCTACGGCGTTCCTTGGTTGAGACAGTTCGCTGGATGCGGGACTCCCTACTTCGATAAGTTGACTCAGGGAAGGAAACACAGGGTAACCGGTGTCTCTTGGGACTCGTTAGAAACCACAGGGATGTACGCTGAGTGTGCCCGTGAAAACGGGGGCCTGCTGGAACTAGCCCTGCTTTCCCATTTGGAGGGCGGCATTCATGCCTGCCTTGAAGCTCCCTGACATTCCCGCCTCCCGACAGGCCAGTGAGGCCTGGAAGAATGCTTCGGGGAAAATTATGAGTTTGCTCTCTCTAAACCAGGGGCTTCCGTGGCCGCGGTGGCGGTCCGCATGACAGGCTCTAGAGCTAAAGGGAACCTCAACGTGAGAACTCGCCTCCAGGTTAGGCCCTGAGTAGCCGTGCAGAAAGGGAGGCATGCAGCTCTTTCCAGGAGTTCTTAGTCGCTTTGTTTTAAAGGAAGTACACGTCCGGGGACTCCTAGGCCCCACGGGTGTGCATCATTTTCCCTCCAAGGTCACTGAGTGCCTCCAGACACCTGTGGGCCGGCTGAGCAACGTCGAGGTCCACTGGTTGATTCCCTCGGAGGACCCCTGTGCGTGCCGAGTGCTGGGCAACCACACACTGCGCGTTCCTTGAGGAGCGCTACATCTCCAGAGCCCTCGAACGCCCTCAGGACAACATGGCTGGTGAGTGCAAAGTGCCCAGGAAGACTCTGTCATGGCCCTTGTGTGAGCTGCCATGAGAGAACGCTGTGCTTGGAGCACTGCGAGGCCCGCCCTCATACCTGAAGTCACTCTGCTCGAGGAGAAAGTCAGCATCTTAGCATGCTGTGTGGCTCCCGGCACACCCAGCATGAACCCGTGCCTGGAAGTAAGGCCCTGATTTGCCGTGCAGAAGCGGAGGCGTGCTGCAGCTTCCAGGAGGCGGTGGCCTCCGCTCTGCATACCTTGAACGGCACCACAGCTTTCTGCACACCTGGGAGGCTAGCCGGGGCACCCTGGTCCCGGCAGGAACACTGAGTAACCCCAGGCGCACCTGGGTCTGCTAAGCAACATCCAGGCCCGTAGCCCTTTAGAGCCCCTCTGTGCATGCCGAACGTAGGGAAACGCACTGCTCTCTCTTTTGGAGCAGCTTGGTTTCCTCAGCACTCGCACACGTTCACGAACACCGTTCTGGCACATCCCACATGGCGCGGAGGTCTTACGCGTTGCCCTAATCGGAGCTGCGCTCAGAGTAACCCTCGTCTTCGCATTCCATCCAGGACCTCCTGACTGAAGGCACCGTGCCTCCTAGAGGACGGCAGCTTGGGTTCTTACTGCAATTCAAGTCCTGTTCCTTCTTTGGCACTGCAGGCAGCCCCAGGCCCAGAGGAGCAGCTACGGCGTTCCTTGGTTGAGACAGTTCGCTGGATGCGGGCCTCCCTACTTCGATAAGATGACTCAGGGAAGGAAACACAGGGTAACCGGTGTCTCTTGGGACTCGTTAGAAACCACAGGGATGTACGCTGAGTGTGCCCATGAAAACGGGGGCCTGCTGGAACTAGCCCTGCTTTCCCATTTGGAGGGCGGCATTCATGCCTGCCTTGAAGCTCCCTGACATTCCCGCCTCCCGACAGGCCAGTGAGCCCTGGAAGAATGCTTCGGGGAAAATTATGAGTTTGCTCTCTCTAAACCAGGGGCTTCCGTGGCCGCGGTGGCGGTCCGCATGACAGGCTCTAGAGCTAAATGGAACCTCAACGTGAGAACTCGCCTCCAGGTTAGGCCCTGAGTAGCCGTGCAGAAAGGGAGGCATGCAGCTCTTTCCAGGAGTTCTTAGTCGCTTATGCGCTTTGTTTTAAAGGAAGTACACGTCCGGGGACTCCTAGACCCCACGGGTGTGCATCATTTTCCCTCCAAGGTCACTGAGTGCCTCCAGACACCTGTGGGCCGGCTGAGCAGCGTCGAGGTCCACTGGTTGATTCCCTCGGAGGACCTCTGTGCGTGCCGAGTGCTGGGCAACCACACACTGCGCGTTCCTTGAGGAGCGCTACATCTCCAGAGCCCTCGAACGCCCTCAGGACAACATGGCTGGTGAGTGCAAAGTGCCCAGGAAGACTCTGTCATGGCCCTTGTGTGAGCTGCCATGAGAGAACGCTGTGCTTGGAGCACTGCGAGGCCCGCCCTCATACCTGAAGTCACTCTGCTCGAGGAGAAAGTCAGCATCTTAGCATGCTGTGTGGCTCCCGGCACACCCAGCATGAACCCGTGCCTGGAAGTAAGGCCCTGATTTGCCGTGCAGAAGCAGAGACGTGCTGCAGCTTTCAGGAGGCGGTGGCCTCTGCTCTGCATACCTTGAATGGCAGCACAGCTTTCTGGACACCTGGGAGGCTAGCCGGGGCACCCTGTTCCCGGCAGGAACACTGAGTAACCCCAGGCGCACCTGGGTCTGCTAAGCAACATCCAGGCCCGTAGCCCTTTAGAGCCCCTCTGTGCACGCCGAGCGTAGGGAAACGCACTGCCCTCTCTTTTGGAGCAGCTTGGTTTCCTCAGCACTCGCACACGTTCACGAGCACCGTTCTGGCACATCCCACATGGCGCGGAGGTCTTACGCGTTGCCCTAATCGGAGCTGCGCTCAGAGTAACCCTCGTCTTCGCATTCCATCCAGGACCTCCTGACTGAAGGCACCGTGCCTCCTAGAGGACGGCGGCTTGGGTTCTTACTGCAATTCAAGTCCTGTTCCTTCTTTGGCATTGCAGGCAGCCCCAGGCCCAGAGGAGCAGCTACGGCGTTCCTTGGTTGAGACAGTTCGCTGGATGCGGGACTCCCTACTTCGATAAGTTGACTCAGGGAAGGAAACACAGGGTAACCGGTGTCTCTTGGGACTCGTTAGAAACCACAGGGATGTACGCTGAGTGTGCCCGTGAAAACGGGGGCCTGCTGGAACTAGCCCTGCTTTCCCATTTGGAGGGCGGCATTCATGCCTGCCTTGAAGCTCCCTGACATTCCCGCCTCCCGACAGGCCAGTGAGGCCTGGAAGAATGCTTCGGGGAAAATTATGAGTTTGCTCTCTCTAAACCAGGGGCTTCCGTGGCCGCGGTGGCGGTCCGCATGACAGGCTCTAGAGCTAAAGGGAACCTCAACGTGAGAACTCGCCTCCAGGTTAGGCCCTGAGTAGCCGTGCAGAAAGGGAGGCATGCAGCTCTTTCCAGGAGTTCTTAGTCGCTTTGTTTTAAAGGAAGTACACGTCCGGGGACTCCTAGGCCCCACGGGTGTGCATCATTTTCCCTCCAAGGTCACTGAGTGCCTCCAGACACCTGTGGGCCGGCTGAGCAACGTCGAGGTCCACTGGTTGATTCCCTCGGAGGACCCCTGTGCGTGCCGAGTGCTGGGCAACCACACACTGCGCGTTCCTTGAGGAGCGCTACATCTCCAGAGCCCTCGAACGCCCTCAGGACAACATGGCTGGTGAGTGCAAAGTGCCCAGGAAGACTCTGTCATGGCCCTTGTGTGAGCTGCCATGAGAGAACGCTGTGCTTGGAGCACTGCGAGGCCCGCCCTCATACC
The DNA here is from genome assembly GCF_963455315.2 of Globicephala melas. Classification (NCBI taxonomy): domain Eukaryota; kingdom Metazoa; phylum Chordata; class Mammalia; order Artiodactyla; family Delphinidae; genus Globicephala; species Globicephala melas. Next base: position 515,559 of record NW_027207217.1, read on the forward strand.
TGAAGTCACTCTGCTCGAGGAGAAAGTCAGCATCTTAGCATGCTGTGTGGCTCCCGGCACACCCAGCATGAACCCGTGCCTGGAAGTAAGGCCCTGATTTGCCGTGCAGAAGCGGAGGCGTGCTGCAGCTTCCAGGAGGCGGTGGCCTCCGCTCTGCATACCTTGAACGGCACCACAGCTTTCTGCACACCTGGGAGGCTAGCCGGGGCACCCTGGTCCCGGCAGGAACACTGAGTAACCCCAGGCGCACCTGGGTCTGCTAAGCAACATCCAGGCCCGTAGCCCTTTAGAGCCCCTCTGTGCATGCCGAACGTAGGGAAACGCACTGCCCTCTCTTTTGGAGCAGCTTGGTTTCCTCAGCACTCGCACACGTTCACGAACACCGTTCTGGCACATCCCACATGGCGCGGAGGTCTTACGCGTTGCCCTAATCGGAGCTGCGCTCAGAGTAACCCTCGTCTTCGCATTCCATCCAGGACCTCCTGACTGAAGGCACCGTGCCTCCTAGAGGACGGCAGCTTGGGTTCTTACTGCAATTCAAGTCCTGTTCCTTCTTTGGCACTGCAGGCAGCCCCAGGCCCAGAGGAGCAGCTACGGCGTTCCTTGGTTGAGACAGTTCGCTGGATGCGGGCCTCCCTACTTCGATAAGATGACTCAGGGAAGGAAACACAGGGTAACCGGTGTCTCTTGGGACTCGTTAGAAACCACAGGGATGTACGCTGAGTGTGCCCATGAAAACGGGGGCCTGCTGGAACTAGCCCTGCTTTCCCATTTGGAGGGCGGCATTCATGCCTGCCTTGAAGCTCCCTGACATTCCCGCCTCCCGACAGGCCAGTGAGCCCTGGAAGAATGCTTCGGGGAAAATTATGAGTTTGCTCTCTCTAAACCAGGGGCTTCCGTGGCCGCGGTGGCGGTCCGCATGACAGGCTCTAGAGCTAAATGGAACCTCAACGTGAGAACTCGCCTCCAGGTTAGGCCCTGAGTAGCCGTGCAGAAAGGGAGGCATGCAGCTCTTTCCAGGAGTTCTTAGTCGCTTATGCGCTTTGTTTTAAAGGAAGTACACGTCCGGGGACTCCTAGACCCCACGGGTGTGCATCATTTTCCCTCCAAGGTCACTGAGTGCCTCCAGACACCTGTGGGCCGGCTGAGCAGCGTCGAGGTCCACTGGTTGATTACCTCGGAGGACCTCTGTGCGTGCCGAGTGCTGGGCAACCACACACTGCGCGTTCCTTGAGGAGCGCTACATCTCCAGAGCCCTCGAACGCCCTCAGGACAACATGGCTGGTGAGTGCAAAGTGCCCAGGAAGACTCTGTCATGGCCCTTGTGTGAGCTGCCATGAGAGAACGCTGTGCTTGGAGCACTGCGAGGCCCGCCCTCATACCTGAAGTCACTCTGCTCGAGGAGAAAGTCAGCATCTTAGCATGCTGTGTGGCTCCCGGCACACCCAGCATGAACCCGTGCCTGGAAGTAAGGCCCTGATTTGCCGTGCAGAAGCGGAGGCGTGCTGCAGCTTCCAGGAGGCGGTGGCCTCCGCTCTGCATACCTTGAACGGCACCACAGCTTTCTGCACACCTGGGAGGCTAGCCGGGGCACCCTGTTCCCGGCAGGAACACTGAGTAACCCCAGGCGCACCTGGGTCTGCTAAGCAACATCCAGGCCCGTAGCCCTTTAGAGCCCCTCTGTGCATGCCGAACGTAGGGAAACGCACTGCCCTCTCTTTTGGAGCAGCTTGGTTTCCTCAGCACTCGCACACGTTCACGAACACCGTTCTGGCACATCCCACATGGCGCGGAGGTCTTACGCGTTGCCCTAATCGGAGCTGCGCTCAGAGTAACCCTCGTCTTCGCATTCCATCCAGGACCTCCTGACTGAAGGCACCGTGCCTCCTAGAGGACGGCAGCTTGGGTTCTTACTGCAATTCAAGTCCTGTTCCTTCTTTGGCACTGCAGGCAGCCCCAGGCCCAGAGGAGCAGCTACGGCGTTCCTTGGTTGAGACAGTTCGCTGGATGCGGGCCTCCCTACTTCGATAAGATGACTCAGGGAAGGAAACACAGGGTAACCGGTGTCTCTTGGGACTCGTTAGAAACCACAGGGATGTACGCTGAGTGTGCCCATGAAAACGGGGGCCTGCTGGAACTAGCCCTGCTTTCCCATTTGGAGGGCGGCATTCATGCCTGCCTTGAAGCTCCCTGACATTCCCGCCTCCCGACAGGCCAGTGAGCCCTGGAAGAATGCTTCGGGGAAAATTATGAGTTTGCTCTCTCTAAACCAGGGGCTTCCGTGGCCGCGGTGGCGGTCCGCATGACAGGCTCTAGAGCTAAATGGAACCTCAACGTGAGAACTCGCCTCCAGGTTAGGCCCTGAGTAGCCGTGCAGAAAGGGAGGCATGCAGCTCTTTCCAGGAGTTCTTAGTCGCTTATGCGCTTTGTTTTAAAGGAAGTACACGTCCGGGGACTCCTAGACCCCACGGGTGTGCATCATTTTCCCTCCAAGGTCACTGAGTGCCTCCAGACACCTGTGGGCCGGCTGAGCAGCGTCGAGGTCCACTGGTTGATTCCCTCGGAGGACCTCTGTGCGTGCCGAGTGCTGGGCAACCACACACTGCGCGTTCCTTGAGGAGCGCTACATCTCCAGAGCCCTCGAACGCCCTCAGGACAACATGGCTGGTGAGTGCAAAGTGCCCAGGAAGACTCTGTCATGGCCCTTGTGTGAGCTGCCATGAGAGAACGCTGTGCTTGGAGCACTGCGAGGCCCGCCCTCATACCTGAAGTCACTCTGCTCGAGGAGAAAGTCAGCATCTTAGCATGCTGTGTGGCTCCCGGCACACCCAGCATGAACCCGTGCCTGGAAGTAAGGCCCTGATTTGCCGTGCAGAAGCAGAGACGTGCTGCAGCTTTCAGGAGGCGGTGGCCTCTGCTCTGCATACCTTGAATGGCAGCACAGCTTTCTGGACACCTGGGAGGCTAGCCGGGGCACCCTGTTCCCGGCAGGAACACTGAGTAACCCCAGGCGCACCTGGGTCTGCTAAGCAACATCCAGGCCCGTAGCCCTTTAGAGCCCCTCTGTGCACGCCGAGCGTAGGGAAACGCACTGCCCTCTCTTTTGGAGCAGCTTGGTTTCCTCAGCACTCGCACACGTTCACGAGCACCGTTCTGGCACATCCCACATGGCGCGGAGGTCTTATGCGTTGCCCTAATCGGAGCTGCGCTCAGAGTAACCCTCGTCTTCGCATTCCATCCAGGACCTCCTGACTGAAGGCACCGTGCCTCCTAGAGGACGGCGGCTTGGGTTCTTACTGCAATTCAAGTCCTGTTCCTTCTTTGGCATTGCAGGCAGCCCCAGGCCCAGAGGAGCAGCTACGGCGTTCCTTGGTTGAGACAGTTCGCTGGATGCGGGACTCCCTACTTCGATAAGTTGACTCAGGGAAGGAAACACAGGGTAACCGGTGTCTCTTGGGACTCGTTAGAAACCACAGGGATGTACGCTGAGTGTGCCCGTGAAAACGGGGGCCTGCTGGAACTAGCCCTGCTTTCCCATTTGGAGGGCGGCATTCATGCCTGCCTTGAAGCTCCCTGACATTCCCGCCTCCCGACAGGCCAGTGAGGCCTGGAAGAATGCTTCGGGGAAAATTATGAGTTTGCTCTCTCTAAACCAGGGGCTTCCGTGGCCGCGGTGGCGGTCCGCATGACAGGCTCTAGAGCTAAAGGGAACCTCAACGTGAGAACTCGCCTCCAGGTTAGGCCCTGAGTAGCCGTGCAGAAAGGGAGGCATGCAGCTCTTTCCAGGAGTTCTTAGTCGCTTTGTTTTAAAGGAAGTACACGTCCGGGGACTCCTAGGCCCCACGGGTGTGCATCATTTTCCCTCCAAGGTCACTGAGTGCCTCCAGACACCTGTGGGCCGGCTGAGCAACGTCGAGGTCCACTGGTTGATTCCCTCGGAGGACCCCTGTGCGTGCCGAGTGCTGGGCAACCACACACTGCGCGTTCCTTGAGGAGCGCTACATCTCCAGAGCCCTCGAACGCCCTCAGGACAACATGGCTGGTGAGTGCGAAGTGCCCAGGAAGACTCTGTCATGGCCCTTGTGTGAGCTGCCATGAGAGAACGCTGTGCTTGGAACACTGCGAGGCCCGCCCTCGTACCTGAAGTCACTCTGCTCGAGGAGAAAGTCAGCATCTTAGCATGTTGTGTGTCTCCCGGCACACCCAGCGTGAACCTGTACCTGGAAGTAAGGCCCTGATTTGCCGTGCAGAAGCGGAGGCGTGCTGCAGCTTCCAGGAGGCGGAGACCTCTGCTCTGCATACCTTGAACGGCAGCACAGCTTTCTGGACACCTGGGAGGCTAGCCGGGCCACCCTGTTCCCGGCAGGAACACCGAGTAACCCCAGGCGCACCTGGGTCTGCTAAGCAACATCCAGGCCCGTAGCCCTTTAGAGCCCCTCTGTGCACGCCGAGCGTAGGGAAACGCACTGCCCTCTCTTTTGGAGCAGCTTGGTTTCCTCAGCACTCGCACACGTTCACGAACACCGTTCTGGCACATCCCACATGGCGCGGAGGTCTTACGCGTTGCCCTAATCGGAGCTGCGCTCAGAGTAACCTTCGTCTTCGCATTCCATCCAGGACCTCCTGACTGAAGGCACCGTGCCTCCTAGAGGATGGCGGCTTGGGTTCTTACTGCAATTCAAGTCCTGTTCCTTCTTTGGCACTGCAGGCAGCCCCAGGCCCAGAGGAGCAGCTACGGCATTCCTTGGTTGAGACAGTTCGCTGGATGCGGGCCTCCCTACTTCGATAAGTTGACTCAAGGAAGGAAACAGAGGGTAACCGGTGTCTCTTGGGACTCGTTAGAAACCACAGGGATGTACGCTGAGTGTGCCCATGAAAACGGGGGCCTGCTGGAACTAGCCCTGCTTTCCCATTCGGAGGGCGGCATTCATGCCTGCCTTGAAGCTCCCTGACATTCCCGGCTCCCGACAGGCCAGTGAGCCCTGGAAGAATGCTTCGGGGAAAATTATGAGTTTGCTCTCTCTAAACCAGGGGCTTCCGTGGCCGCGGTGGTGGTCCGCATGAGAGGCTCTAGAGCTAAAGGTAACCTCAACGAGAGAACTCGCCTCCAGGTTAGGCCCTGAGTAGCCGTGCAGAAAGGGAGGCATGCAGCTCTTTCCAGGAGTTCTTAGTCGCTTTGTTTTAAAGGAAGTACACGTCCGAGGACTCCTAGGCCCCACGGGTGTGCATCATTTTCCCTCCAAGGTCACTGAGTGCCTCCAGACACCTGTGGGCCGGCTGAGCAACGTCGAGGTCCACTGGTTGATTCACTCGGAGGACCCCTGTGCGTGCCGAGTGCTGGGCAACCACACACTGCGCGTTCCTTGGGTAGCGCTACATCTCCAGAGCCCTTGAACGGCCTCAGGACAACATGGCTGGTGAGTGCGAAGTGCCCAGGAAGACTCTGTCATGGCCCTTGTGTGAGCTGCCATGAGAGAACGCTGTGCTTGGAACACTGCGAGGCCCGCCCTCGTACCTGAAGTCACTCTGCTCGAGGAGAAAGTCAGCATCTTAGCATGCTGTGTGGCTCCCGGCACACCCAACGTGAACCCATGCCTGGAAGTAAGGCCCTGATTTGCCGTGCAGAAGCGGAGGCGTGCTGCAGCTTCCAGGAGGCGGTGGCCTCTGCTCTGCATACCTTGAACGGCAGCACAGCTTTCTGGACACCTGGGAGGCGAACCGGGGCACCCTGTTCCCGGCAGGAACACTGAGTAACCCCAGGCGCACCTGGGTCTGCTAAGCAACATCCAGGCCCGTAGCCCTTTAGAGCCCCTCTGTGCACGCCGAGCGTAGGGAAACGCACTGCCCTCTCTTTTGGAGCAGCTTGGTTTCCTCAGCACTCGCACACGTTCACGAACACCGTTCTGGCACATCCCACATGGCGCGGAGGTCTTACGCGTTGCCCTAATCGGAGCTGCGCTCAGAGTAACCCTCGTCTTCGCATTCCATCCAGGACCTCCTGACTGAAGGCACCGTGCCTCCTAGAGGACGGCGGCTTGGGTTCTTACTGCAATTCAAGTCCTGTTCCTTCTTTGGCACTGCAGGCAGCCCCAGGCCCAGAGGAGCAGCTACGGCGTTCCTTGGTTGAGACGGTTCGCTGGATGCGGGCCTCCGTACTTCGATAAGTTGACTCAGGGAAGGAAACAGAGGGTAACCGGTGTCTCTTGGGACTCGTTAGAAACCACAGGGATGTACGCTGAGTGTGCCCATGGAAACGGGGGCCTGCTGGAACTAGCCCTGCTTTCCCATTTGGAGGGCGGCATTCATGCCTGCCTTGAAGCTCCCTGACATTCCCGGCTCTCGACAGGCCAGTGAGCCCTGGAAGAATGCTTCGGGGAAAATTATGAGTTTGCTCTCTCTAAACCAGGGGCTTCCGTGGCCGCGGTGGCGGTCCGCATGACAGGTTCTAGAGCTAAAGGGAACCTCAACGTGAGAACTCGCCTCCAGGTTAGGCCCTGAGTAGCCGTGCAGAAAGGGAGGCATGCAGCTCTTTCCAGGAGTTCTTAGTCGCTTTGTTTTAAAGGAAGTACACGTCCGGGGACTCCTAGGCCCCACGGGTGTGCATCATTTTCCCTCCAAGGTCACTGAGTGCCTCCAGACACCTGTGGGCCGGCTGAGCAACGTCGAGGTCCACTGGTTAATTCCCTCGGAGGACCTCTGTGCGTGCCGAGTGCTGGGCAACCACACACTGTGCGTTCCTTGAGGAGCGCTACATCTCCAGAGCCCTCGAATGCCCTCAGGACAACATGGCTGGTGAATGCGAAGTGCCAAGGAAGACTTTGTCATGGCCCTTGTGTGAGCTGCCATGAGAGAACGCTGTGCTTGGAACACTGCGAGGCCCGCCCTCGTACCTGAAGTCACTCTGCTCGAGGAGAAAGTCAACATCTTAGCATTCTGTGTGGCTCCCGGCACACCCAGCATGAACCATTGCCTGGAAGTAAGGCCCTGATTTGCCGTGAAGAAGCGGAGGCGTGCTGCAGCTTCCAGGAGGTGGTGGCCTCTGCTCTGCAAAACTTGACCGGCAGCACAGCTTTCTGGACACCTGGGAGGCTAGCCGGGGCACCCTGTTCCCGGCAGGAACACTGAGTAACCCCAGGCGCACCTGGGTCTGCTAAGCAACATCCAGGCCCGTAGCCCTTTAGAGCCCCTCTGTGCACGCCGAGCGTAGGGAAACACACTGCCCTCTCTTTTGGAGCAGCTTGGTTTCCTCAGCACTCGCACACGTTCACGAACACCATTCTGGCACATCCCACATGGCGTGGAGGTCTTACACGTTGCCCTAATCGGAGTTGCGCTGAAAGTAACCCTCGTCTTCGCATTCCATCCAGGACCTCCTGACTGAAGGCACCGTGCCTCCTAGAGGACGGCGGCTTGGGTTCTTACTGCAATTCAAGTCCTGTTCCTTCTTTGGCATTGCAGGCAGCCCCAGGCCCAGAGGAGCAGCTACGGCGTTCCTTGGTTGAGACAGTTCGCTGGATGCGGGACTCCCTACTTCGATAAGTTGACTCAGGGAAGGAAACACAGGGTAACCGGTGTCTCTTGGGACTCGTTAGAAACCACAGGGATGTACGCTGAGTGTGCCCGTGAAAACGGGGGCCTGCTGGAACTAGCCCTGCTTTCCCATTTGGAGGGCGGCATTCATGCCTGTCTTGAAGCTCCCTGACATTCCCGCCTCCCGACAGGCCAGTGAGGCCTGGAAGAATGCTTCGGGGAAAATTATGAGTTTGCTCTCTCTAAACCAGGGGCTTCCGTGGCCGCGGTGGCGGTCCGCATGACAGGCTCTAGAGCTAAAGGGAACCTCAACGTGAGAACTCGCCTCCAGGTTAGGCCCTGAGTAGCCGTGCAGAAAGGGAGGCATGCAGCTCTTTCCAGGAGTTCTTAGTCGCTTTGTTTTAAAGGAAGTACACGTCCGGGGACTCCTAGGCCCCACGGGTGTGCATCATTTTCCCTCCAAGGTCACTGAGTGCCTCCAGACACCTGTGGGCCGGCTGAGCAACGTCGAGGTCCACTGGTTGATTCCCTCGGAGGACCCCTGTGCGTGCCGAGTGCTGGGCAACCACACACTGCGCGTTCCTTGAGGAGCGCTACATCTCCAGAGCCCTCGAACGCCCTCAGGACAACATGGCTGGTGAGTGCGAAGTGCCCAGGAAAACTCTGTCATGGCCCTTGTGTGAGCTGCCATGAGAGAACGCTGTGCTTGGAACACTGCGAGGCCCGCCCTCGTACCTGAAGTCACTCTGCTCGAGGAGAAAGTCAGCATCTTAGCATGTTGTGTGTCTCCCGGCACACCCAGCGTGAACCTGTACCTGGAAGTAAGGCCCTGATTTGCCGTGCAGAAGCGGAGGCGTGCTGCAGCTTCCAGGAGGCGGAGACCTCTGCTCTGCATACCTTGAACGGCAGCACAGCTTTCTGGACACCTGGGAGGCTAGCCGGGCCACCCTGTTCCCGGCAGGAACACCGAGTAACCCCAGGCGCACCTGGGTCTGCTAAGCAACATCCAGGCCCGTAGCCCTTTAGAGCCCCTCTGTGCACGCCGAGCGTAGGGAAACGCACTGCCCTCTCTTTTGGAGCAGCTTGGTTTCCTCAGCACTCGCACACGTTCACGAACACCGTTCTGGCACATCCCACATGGCGCGGAGGTCTTACGCGTTGCCCTAATCGAAGCTGCGCTCAGAGTAACCTTCGTCTTCGCATTCCATCCAGGACCTCCTGACTGAAGGCACCGTGCCTCCTAGAGGATGGCGGCTTGGGTTCTTACTGCAATTCAAGTCCTGTTCCTTCTTTGGCACTGCAGGCAGCCCCAGGCCCAGAGGAGCAGCTACGGCATTCCTTGGTTGAGACAGTTCGCTGGATGCGGGCCTCCCTACTTCGATATGTTGACTCAAGGAAGGAAACAGAGGGTAACCGGTGTCTCTTGGGACTCGTTAGAAACCACAGGGATGTACGCTGAGTGTGCCCATGAAAACGGGGGCCTGCTGGAACTAGCCCTGCTTTCCCATTCGGAGGGCGGCATTCATGCCTGCCTTGAAGCTCCCTGACATTCCCGGCTCCCGACAGGCCAGTGAGCCCTGGAAGAATGCTTCGGGGAAAATTATGAGTTTGCTCTCTCTAAACCAGGGGCTTCCGTGGCCGCGGTGGTGGTCCGCATGAGAGGCTCTAGAGCTAAAGGTAACCTCAACGAGAGAACTCGCCTCCAGGTTAGGCCCTGAGTAGCCGTGCAGAAAGGGAGGCATGCAGCTCTTTCCAGGAGTTCTTAGTCGCTTTGTTTTAAAGGAAGTACACGTCCGAGGACTCCTAGGCCCCACGGGTGTGCATCATTTTCCCTCCAAGGTCACTGAGTGCCTCCAGACACCTGTGGGCCGGCTGAGCAACGTCGAGGTCCACTGGTTGATTCACTCGGAGGACCCCTGTGCGTGCCGAGTGCTGGGCAACCACACACTGCGCGTTCCTTGGGTAGCGCTACATCTCCAGAGCCCTTGAACGGCCTCAGGACAACATGGCTGGTGAGTGCGAAGTGCCCAGGAAGACTCTGTCATGGCCCTTGTGTGAGCTGCCATGAGAGAACGCTGTGCTAGGAACACTGCGAGGCCCGCCCTCGTACCTGAAGTCACTCTGCTCGAGGAGAAAGTCAGCATCTTAGCATGCTGTGTGGCTCCCGGCACACCCAACGTGAACCCATGCCTGGAAGTAAGGCCCTGATTTGCCGTGCAGAAGCGGAGGCGTGCTGCAGCTTCCAGGAGGCGGTGGCCTCTGCTCTGCATACCTTGAACGGCAGCACAGCTTTCTGGACACCTGGGAGGCGAACCGGGGCACCCTGTTCCTGGCAGGAACACTGAGTAACCCCAGGCGCACCTGGGTCTGCTAAGCAACATCCAGGCCCGTAGCCCTTTAGAGCCCCTCTGTGCACGCCGAGCGTAGGGAAACGCACTGCCCTCTCTTTTGGAGCAGCTTGGTTTCCTCAGCACTCGCACACGTTCACGAACACCGTTCTGGCACATCCCACATGGCGCGGAGGTCTTACGCGTTGCCCTAATCGGAGCTGCGCTCAGAGTAACCCTCGTCTTCGCATTCCATCCAGGACCTCCTGACTGAAGGCACCGTGCCTCCTAGAGGACGGCGGCTTGGGTTCTTACTGCAATTCAAGTCCTGTTCCTTCTTTGGCACTGCAGGCAGCCCCAGGCCCAGAGGAGCAGCTACGGCGTTCCTTGGTTGAGACGGTTCGCTGGATGCGGGCCTCCGTACTTCGATAAGTTGACTCAGGGAAGGAAACAGAGGGTAACCGGTGTCTCTTGGGACTCGTTAGAAACCACAGGGATGTACGCTGAGTGTGCCCATGAAAACGGGGGCCTGCTGGAACTAGCCCTGCTTTCCCATTTGGAGGGCGGCATTCATGCCTGCCTTGAAGCTCCCTGACATTCCCGGCTCTCGACAGGCCAGTGAGCCCTGGAAGAATGCTTCGGGGAAAATTATGAGTTTGCTCTCTCTAAACCAGGGGCTTCCGTGGCCGCGGTGGCGGTCCGCATGACAGGTTCTAGAGCTAAAGGGAACCTCAACGTGAGAACTCGCCTCCAGGTTAGGCCCTGAGTAGCCGTGCAGAAAGGGAGGCATGCAGCTCTTTCCAGGAGTTCTTAGTCGCTTTGTTTTAAAGGAAGTACACGTCCGGGGACTCCTAGGCCCCACGGGTGTGCATCATTTTCCCTCCAAGGTCACTGAGTGCCTCCAGACACCTGTGGGCCGGCTGAGCAACGTCGAGGTCCACTGGTTAATTCCCTCGGAGGACCTCTGTGCGTGCCGAGTGCTGGGCAACCACACACTGTGCGTTCCTTGAGGAGCGCTACATCTCCAGAGCCCTCGAATGCCCTCAGGACAACATGGCTGGTGAATGCGAAGTGCCAAGGAAGACTCTGTCATGGCCCTTGTGTGAGCTGCCATGAGAGAACGCTGTGCTTGGAACACTGCGAGGCCCGCCCTCGTACCTGAAGTCACTCTGCTCGAGGAGAAAGTCAACATCTTAGCATGCTGTGTGGCTCCCGGCACACCCAGCATGAACCATTGCCTGGAAGTAAGGCCCTGATTTGCCGTGAAGAAGCGGAGGCGTGCTGCAGCTTCCAGGAGGTGGTGGCCTCTGCTCTGCAAAACTTGAACGGCAGCACAGCTTTCTGGACACCTGGGAGGCTAGCCGGGGCACCCTGTTCCCGGCAGGAACACTGAGTAACCCCAGGCGCACCTGGGTCTGCTAAGCAACATCCAGGCCCGTAGCCCTTTAGAGCCCCTCTGTGCACGCCGAGCGTAGGGAAACACACTGCCCTCTCTTTTGGAGCAGCTTGGTTTCCTCAGCACTCGCACACGTTCACGAACACCATTCTGGCACATCCCACATGGCGTGGAGGTCTTACACGTTGCCCTAATCGGAGTTGCGCTGAAAGTAACCCTCGTCTTCGCATTCCATCCAGGACCTCCTGACTGAAGGCACCGTGCCTCCTAGAGGGCGGCGGCTTGGGTTCTTACTGCAATTCAAGTCCTGTTCCTTCTTTGGCACTGCAGGCAGCCCCAGGCCCAGAGGAGCAGCTACGGCGTTCCTTGGTTGAGACGGTTCGCTGGATGCGGGACTCCCTACATCGACAAGTTGACTCAGGGAAGGAAACACAGGGTAACCGGTGTCTCTTGGGACTCGTTAGAAACCACAGGGATGTATGCTGAGTTTGCCCATGAAAACGGGGGCCTGCTGGAACTAGCCCTGCTTTCCCATTTGGAGGGCGGCATTCATGCCTGCCTTGAAGCTCCCTGACATTCCCGGCTCCCAACAGGCCAGTGAGCCCTGGAAGAATGCTTCCGGGAAAATTATGAGTTTGCTCTCTCTAAACCAGGGGCTTCCGCGGCTGCAGTGGCGGTCCGCATGAGAGGCTCTAGAGCTAAAGGGAACCTCAACGTGAGAACTCGCCTTCAGGCTAGGCCCTGAGTAGCCGTGCAGAAAGGGAGGCATGCAGCTCTTTCCAGGAGTTCTTAGTCGCTTTGTTTTAAAGGAAGTACTCGTCCGGGGACTCCTAGGCCCCACGGGTGTGCATCATTTTCCCTCCAAGGTCACTGAGTGCCTCCAGACACCTGTGGGACGGCTGAGCAATGTCGAGGTCCACTGGTTGATTCCCTTGGAGGACCGCTGTGCGTGCCGAGTGCTGGGCAACCACACACTGCGCGTTCCTTGAGGAGCGCTACATCTCCAGAGCCCTCGAACGCCCTCAGGACAACATGGCTGGTGAGTGCGAAGTGCCCAGGAAGACTCTGTCATGGCCCTTGTGTGAGCTGCATGAGAGAACGCTGTGCTTGGAACACTGCGAGGCCCGCCCTCGTACCTGAAGTCAATCTGCTCGAGGAGAAAGTCAGCATCTTAGCATGCTGTGTGGCTCCCGGAACACCCAGCATGAACCATTGCCTGGAAGTGAGGCCTTGATTTGCCGTGCAGAAGCGGAGGCGTGCTGCAGCTTCCAGGAGGCGGTGGCCTCTGCTCTGCATACCTTGAAAGGCAGCACAGCTTTCTGGACACCTGGGAGGCTAGCCGGTGCACCCTGTTCCCGGCAGGAACACTGAGTAACCCCAGGCACACCTGGGTCTGCTAAGCAACATCCAGGCCCGTAGCCCTTTAGAGCCCATCTGTGCACGCCGAGCGTAGGGAAACGCACTGCCCTCTCTTTTGGAGCAGCTTGGTTTCCTCAGCACTCGCACACGTTCACGAACACCGTTCTGGCACATCCCACATGGCGCGGAGGTATTACGCATTGCCCTAATCGGAGCTGCGCTTAGAGTAACACTCGTCTTCACATTCCATCCAGGACCTCCTGACTGAAGGCACCGTGCCTCCTAGAGGACGGCGGCTTGGGTTCTTACTGCAATTCAAGTCCTGTTCCTTCTTTGGCACTCCAGGCAGCCCCAGGCCCAGAGGAGCAGCTACGGCATTCCTTGGTTGAGACAGTTCGCTGGATGCAGGATTCCCTACTTCGATAAGTTGACTCAGAGAAGTAAACACAGGGTAACCGCTGTCTCTGGGGACTCGTTAGCAACCACAGGGATGTACGCTGAGTGTGCCCATGAAAACGGGGGCCTGCTGGAACTAGCCCTGCTTTCTCATTTGGAGGGCGGCATTCATGCCTGCCTTGAAGCTCCCTGATATTCCCGGCTCCCGACAGGCCAGTGAGCCCTGGAAGAATGCTTCGGGGAAAATTATGAGTTTGCTCTCTCTAAACCAGGGGCTTCCGTGGCCGCGGTGGTGGTCCGCATGACAGGCTCTAGAGCTAAAGGGAACCTCAACGTGAGAACTCACCTCCAGGTTAGGCCCTGAGTAGCCGTGCAGAAAGGGAGGCATGCAGCTCTTTCCAGGAGTTCTTAGTCGCTTTGTTTTAAAGGAAGTACTCGTCCAGGGACTCCTAGGCCCCACGGGTGTGCATCATTTTCCCTCCAAGGTCACTGAGTGCCTCCAGACACCTGTGGGCCGGCTGAGCAACGTCGAGGTCCACTGGTTGATTCACTCGGAGGACCGCTGTGCGTGCCGAGTGCTGGGCAACCACACACTGCGCGTTCCTTGAGGAGCGCTACATCTCCAGAGCCCTCGAACGCCCTCAGGACAACAAGGCTGGTGAGTGCGAAGTGCCCAGGAAGACTGTCATGGCCCTTGTGTGAGCTGCCATGAGAGAACGCTGTGCTTGGAACACTGCGAGGCCCGCCCTCGTACCTGAAGTCAATCTGCTCGAGTAGAAAGTCAGCATCTTAGCATGTTGTGTGGCTCCCGGAACACCCAGCATGAACCATTGCCTGGAAGTGAGGCCTTGATTTGCCGTGCAGAAGCGGAGGCGTGCTGCAGCTTCCAGGAGGCGGTGGCCTCTGCTCTGCATACCTTGAAAGGCAGCACAGCTTCCTGGACACCTGGGAGGCTAGCCGAGGCACCCTGTTCCCGGCAGGAACACTGAGTAACCCCAGGCGCACCTGGGTCTGCTAAGCAACATCCAGGCCCGTAGCCCTTTAGAGCCCCTCTGTGCTCGCCGAGCGTAGGGAAACGCACTGCCCTCTCTTTTGGAGCAGCTTGGTTTCCTCAGCACTCGCACACGTTCACGAACACCATTCTGGCACATCCCACATGGCGCGGAGGTCTTACTCATTGCCCTAATCGGAGCTGCGCTCAGAGTAACCCTCGTCTTCGCATTCCATCCAGGACTTCCTGACTGAAGGCACCGTGCCTCCTAGAGGGCGGCGGCTTGGGTTCTTACTGCAATTCAAGTCCTGTTCCTTCTTTGGCACTGCAGGCAGCCCCAGGCCCAGAAGAGCAGCTACGGCGTTCCTTGGTTGAGACAGTTCGCTGGATGCGGGACTCCCTACTTCGATAAGTTGACTCAGGGAAGGAAACACAGGGTAACCGGTGTCTCTTGGGACTCGTTAGAAACCACAGAGATGTACGCTGAGTGTGCCCATGAAAACGAGGGCCTGCTGGAACTAGCCCTGCTTTCCCATTTGGAGGGCGGCATTCATGCCTGCCTTGAAGCTCCCTGACATTCCCGGCTCCCGACAGACCAGTGAGCCCTGGAAGAATGCTTCGGGGAAAATTATGAGTTTGCTCTCTCTAAACCAGGGGCTTCCGTGGCCGCGGTGGCGGTCCGCGTGACAGGCTCTAGAGCTAAAGGGAACCTCAACGTGAGAACTCGCCTCCAGGTTAGGCCCTGAGTAGCCATGCAGAAAGGGAGGCATGTAGCTCTTTCCAGGAGTTCTTAGTCGCTTTGTTTTAAAGGAAGTACACGTCCGGGGACTCCTAGGCCCCACGGGTGTGCATCATTTTCCCTCCAAGGTCACTGAGTGCCTCCAGACACCTGTGGGACGGCTGAGCAGCGTCGAGGTCCACTGGTTGATTCCCTCGGAGGACCCCTGTGCGTGCCGAGAGCTGGGCAACCACACACTGCGCGTTCCTTGAGGAGCGCTACATCTCCAGAGCCCTCGAACACCCTCAGGACAACATGGCTGCTGAGTGCGAAGTGCCCAGGAAGACTCTGTCATGGCCCTTGTGTGAGCTGCCATGAGAGAATGCTGTGCTTGGAACAATGCGAGGCCCGCCCTCGTACCTGAAGTCACTCTGCTCGAGGAGAAAGTCAGCATCTTAGCATGCTCTGTGGCTCCCGGCACACCCAGCATGAACCCGTGCCTGGAAGTAAGGCCCTGATTTGCTGTGCAGAAGCGGAGGCATGCTGCAGCTTCCAGGAGGCGGTGGCCTCTGCTCTGCATATCTTGGATGGCAGCACAGCTTTCTGGACACCTGCGAGGCTAGCCAGGGCACCCTGTTCCCGGCAGGAACACTGAGTAACCCCAGGCACACCTGGGTCTGCTAAGCAACATCCAGGCCCGTAGCCCTTTAGAGCCCATCTGTGTACGCCGAGCGTAGGGAAACGCACTGCCCTCTCTTTTGGAGCAGCTTGGTTTCCTCAGCACTCGCACACGTTCACGAACACCGTTCTGGCACATCCCACATGGCGCGGAGGTCTTACGCATTGCCCTAATCGGAGCTGCGCTTAGAGTAACACTCTTCTTCACATTCCATCCAGGACCTCCTGACTGAAGGCACCGTGCCTCCTAGAGGACGGCGGCTTGGGTTCTTACTGCAATTCAAGTCCTGTTCCTTCTTTGGCACTCCAGGCAGCCCCAGGCCCAGAGGAGCAGCTACGGCATTCTTTGGTTGAGACAGTTCGCTGGATGCAGGATTCCCTACTTCGATAAGTTGACTCAGAGAAGGAAACACAGGGTAACCGCTGTCTCTGGGGACTCGTTAGCAACCACAGGGATGTACGCTGAGTGTGCCCATGAAAACGGGGGCCTGCTGGAACTAGCCCTGCTTTCTCATTTGGAGGGCGGCATTCATGCCTGCCTTGAAGCTCCCTGATATTCCCGGCTCCCGACAGGCCAGTGAGCCCTGGAAGAATGCTTCGGGGAAAATTATGAGTTTGCTCTCTCTAAACCAGGGGCTTCCGTGGCCGCGGTGGCGGTCCGCATGACAGGCTCTAGAGCTAAAGGGAACCTCAACGTGAGAACTCACCTCCAGCTTAGGCCCTGAGTAGCCGTGCAGAAAGGGAGGCATGCAGCTCTTTCCAGGAGTTCTTAGTCGCTTATGCGCTTTGTTTTAAAGGAAGTACACGTCCGGGGACTCCTCGGCCCCAAGGGTGTGCATCATTTTCCCTCCAAGGTCACTGAGTGCCTCCAGACACCTGTGGGCCTGCCGAGCAACGTCGAGGTCCATTGGTTGATTCCCTCGGAGGACCTCTGTGCGTGCCGAGTGCTGGGCAACCTCACACTGCGCGTTCCTTGAGGAGCGCTACATCTCCAGAGCCCTCGAACGCCCTCAGGACAACATGGCTACTGAGTGCGAAGTGCCCAGGAAGACTCTGTCATGGCCCTTGTGTGAGCTGCCATGAGAGAACGCTGTGCTTGGAGCACTGCGAGGCCCGCCCTAGTACCTGAAGTCACTCTGCTCGAGGAGAAAATCAGCATCGTAGCATGCTGTGTGGCTCCAGGCACACCCAGCATGAACCCGTGCCTGGAAGTAAGGCCCTGATTTACCGTGCAGAAGCGAAGGTATGCTGCAGCTTCCAGGAGGTGGTGGCCTCTGCTCTGCATACCTTGAACGGCAGCACAGCTTTCTGGACACCTGGGAGGCTAGCCGGGGCACCCTGTTCCCGGCAGGAACACTGAGTAACCCCAGGCGCACCTGGGTCTGCTAAGCAACATCCAGGCCCGTAGCCCTTTAGAGCCCCTCTGTGCATGACGAACATAGGGAAACGCACTGCCCTCTCTTTTGGAGCAGCTTGGTTTCCTCAGCACTCGCACACGTTCACGAACACCGTTCTGGCACATCCCACATGGCGCGGAGGTCTTACGCGTTGCCCTAATCGGAGCTGCGCTCAGAGTAACCCTCGTCTTCGCATTCCATCCAGGACCTCCTGACTGAAGGCACCATGCCTCCTAGAGGACGGCAGCTTGGGTTCTTACTGCAATTCAAGTCCTGTTCCTTCTTTGTCACTGCAGGCAGCCCCAGGCCCAGAGGAGCATCTACGGCCTTCCTTGGTTGAGACAGTTCGCTGGATGCGGGACTCCCTACTTCGATAAGTTGACTCAGGGAAGGAAACACAGGGTAACCGGTGTCTCTTGGGACTCGTTAGAAACCACAGGGATGTACGCTGAGTGTGCCCATGAAAACGGGGGCCTGCTGGAACTAGCCCTGCTTTCCCATTTGGAGGGCGGCATTCATGCCTGCCTTGAAGCTCCCTGACATTCCCGCCTCCCGACAGGCCAGTGAGGCCTGGAAGAATGCTTCGGGGAAAATTATGAGTTTGCTCTCTCTAAACCAGGGTCTTCCGTGGCCGCGGTGGCGGTCTGCCTGACAGGCTCTAGAGCTAAACGGAACCTCAACGTGAGAACTCGCCTCCAGGTTAGGCCCTGAGTAGCCGTGCAGAAAGGGAGGCATGCAGCTCTTTCCAGGAGTTCTTAGTCGCTTTGTTTTAAAGGAAGTACACGTCCGGGGACTCCTAGGCCCCACGGGTGTGCATCATTTTCCCTCCAAGGTCACTGAGTGCCTCCAGACACCTGTGGGCCGGCTGAGCAACGTCGAGGTCCATTGGTTGATTCCCTCGGAGGACCCCTGTGCGTGCCGAGTGCTGGGCAACCACACACTGCGCGTTCCTTGAGGAGCGCTACATATCCAGAGCCCTCGAACGCCCTCAGGACAACATGGCTGGTGAGTGCAAAGTGCCCAGGAAGACTCTGTCATGGCCCTTGTGTGAGCTGCCATGAGAGAACGCTGTGCTTGGAGCACTGCGAGGCCCGCCCTCATACCTGAAGTCACTCTGCTCGAGGAGAAAGTCAGCATCTTAGCATGCTGTGTGGCTCCCGGCACACCCAGCATGAACCCGTGCCTGGAAGTAAGGCCCTGATTTGCCGTGCAGAAGCGGAGGCGTGCTGCAGCTTCCAGGAGGCGGTGGCCTCCGCTCTGCATACCTTGAACGGCACCACAGCTTTCTGCACACCTGGGAGGCTAGCCGGGGCACCCTGTTCCCGGCAGGAACACTGAGTAACCCCAGGCGCACCTGGGTCTGCTAAGCAACATCCAGGCCCGTAGCCCTTTAGAGCCCCTCTGTGCACGCCGAGCGTAGGGAAACGCACTGCCCTCTCTTTTGGAGCAGCTTGGTTTCCTCAGCACTCGCACACGTTCACGAACACCGTTCTGGCACATCCCACATGGCGCGGAGGTCTTACGCGTTGCCCTAATCGGAGCTGCGCTCAGAGTAACCCTCGTCTTCGCATTCCATCCAGGACCTCCTGACTGAAGGCACCGTGCCTCCTAGAGGACGGCGGCTTGGGTTCTTACTGCAATTCAAGTCCTGTTCCTTCTTTGGCACTGCAGGCAGCCCCAGGCCCAGAGGAGCAGCTACGGCGTTCCTTGGTTGAGACAGTTCGCTGGATGCGGGCCTCCCTACTTCGATAAGATGACTCAGGGAAGGAAACACAGGGTAACCGGTGTCTCTTGGGACTCGTTAGAAACCACAGGGATGTACGCTGAGTGTGCCCATGAAAACGGGGGCCTGCTGGAACTAGCCCTGCTTTCCCATTTGGAGGGCGGCATTCATGCCTGCCTTGAAGCTCCCTGACATTCCCGCCTCCCGACAGGCCAGTGAGCCCTGGAAGAATGCTTCGGGGAAAATTATGAGTTTGCTCTCTCTAAACCAGGGGCTTCCGTGGCCGCGGTGGCGGTCCGCATGACAGGCTCTAGAGCTAAATGGAACCTCAACGTGAGAACTCGCCTCCAGGTTAGGCCCTGAGTAGCCGTGCAGAAAGGGAGGCATGCAGCTCTTTCCAGGAGTTCTTAGTCGCTTATGTGCTTTGTTTTAAAGGAAGTACACGTCCGGGGACTCCTAGACCCCACGGGTGTGCATCATTTTCCCTCCAAGGTCACTGAGTGCCTCCAGACACCTGTGGGCCGGCTGAGCAGCGTCGAGGTCCACTGGTTGATTCCCTCGGAGGACCTCTGTGCGTGCCGAGTGCTGGGCAACCACACACTGCGCGTTCCTTGAGGAGCGCTACATCTCCAGAGCCCTCGAACGCCCTCAGGACAACATGGCTGGTGAGTGCAAAGTGCCCAGGAAGACTCTGTCATGGCCCTTGTGTGAGCTGCCATGAGAGAACGCTGTGCTTGGAGCACTGCGAGGCCCGCCCTCATACCTGAAGTCACTCTGCTCGAGGAGAAAGTCAGCATCTTAGCATGCTGTGTGGCTCCCGGCACACCCAGCATGAACCCGTGCCTGGAAGTAAGGCCCTGATTTGCCGTGCAGAAGCAGAGACGTGCTGCAGCTTTCAGGAGGCGGTGGCCTCTGCTCTGCATACCTTGAATGGCAGCACAGCTTTCTGGACACCTGGGAGGCTAGCCGGGGCACCCTGTTCCCGGCAGGAACACTGAGTAACCCCAGGCGCACCTGGGTCTGCTAAGCAACATCCAGGCCCGTAGCCCTTTAGAGCCCCTCTGTGCACGCCGAGCGTAGGGAAACGCACTGCCCTCTCTTTTGGAGCAGCTTGGTTTCCTCAGCACTCGCACACGTTCACGAGCACCGTTCTGGCACATCCCACATGGCGCGGAGGTCTTACGCGTTGCCCTAATCGGAGCTGCGCTCAGAGTAACCCTCGTCTTCGCATTCCATCCAGGACCTCCTGACTGAAGGCACCGTGCCTCCTAGAGGACGGCGGCTTGGGTTCTTACTGCAATTCAAGTCCTGTTCCTTCTTTGGCATTGCAGGCAGCCCCAGGCCCAGAGGAGCAGCTACGGCGTTCCTTGGTTGAGACAGTTCGCTGGATGCGGGACTCCCTACTTCGATAAGTTGACTCAGGGAAGGAAACACAGGGTAACCGGTGTCTCTTGGGACTCGTTAGAAACCACAGGGATGTACGCTGAGTGTGCCCGTGAAAACGGGGGCCTGCTGGAACTAGCCCTGCTTTCCCATTTGGAGGGCGGCATTCATGCCTGCCTTGAAGCTCCCTGACATTCCCGCCTCCCGACAGGCCAGTGAGGCCTGGAAGAATGCTTCGGGGAAAATTATGAGTTTGCTCTCTCTAAACCAGGGTCTTCCGTGGCCGCGGTGGCGGTCTGCCTGACAGGCTCTAGAGCTAAAGGGAACCTCAACGTGAGAACTCGCCTCCAGGTTAGGCCCTGAGTAGCCGTGCAGAAAGGGAGGCATGCAGCTCTTTCCAGGAGTTCTTAGTCGCTTATGCGCTTTGTTTTAAAGGAAGTACACGTCCGGGGACTCCTAGACCCCACGGGTGTGCATCATTTTCCCTCCAAGGTCACTGAGTGCCTCCAGACACCTGTGGGCCGGCTGAGCAGCGTCGAGGTCCACTGGTTGATTCCCTCGGAGGACCTCTGTGCGTGCCGAGTGCTGGGCAACCACACACTGCGCGTTCCTTGAGGAGCGCTACATCTCCAGAGCCCTCGAACGCCCTCAGGACAACATGGCTGGTGAGTGCAAAGTGCCCAGGAAGACTCTGTCATGGCCCTTGTGTGAGCTGCCATGAGAGAACGCTGTGCTTGGAGCACTGCGAGGCCCGCCCTCATACCTGAAGTCACTCTGCTCGAGGAGAAAGTCAGCATCTTAGCATGCTGTGTGGCTCCCGGCACACCCAGCATGAACCCGTGCCTGGAAGTAAGGCCCTGATTTGCCGTGCAGAAGCAGAGACGTGCTGCAGCTTTCAGGAGGCGGTGGCCTCTGCTCTGCATACCTTGAATGGCAGCACAGCTTTCTGGACACCTGGGAGGCTAGCCGGGGCACCCTGTTCCCGGCAGGAACACTGAGTAACCCCAGGCGCACCTGGGTCTGCTAAGCAACATCCAGGCCCGTAGCCCTTTAGAGCCCCTCTGTGCACGCCGAGCGTAGGGAAACGCACTGCCCTCTCTTTTGGAGCAGCTTGGTTTCCTCAGCACTCGCACACGTTCACGAGCACCGTTCTGGCACATCCCACATGGCGCGGAGGTCTTACGCGTTGCCCTAATCGGAGCTGCGCTCAGAGTAACCCTCGTCTTCGCATTCCATCCAGGACCTCCTGACTGAAGGCACCGTGCCTCCTAGAGGACGGCGGCTTGGGTTCTTACTGCAATTCAAGTCCTGTTCCTTCTTTGGCATTGCAGGCAGCCCCAGGCCCAGAGGAGCAGCTACGGCGTTCCTTGGTTGAGACAGTTCGCTGGATGCGGGACTCCCTACTTCGATAAGTTGACTCAGGGAAGGAAACACAGGGTAACCGGTGTCTCTTGGGACTCGTTAGAAACCACAGGGATGTACGCTGAGTGTGCCCGTGAAAACGGGGGCCTGCTGGAACTAGCCCTGCTTTCCCATTTGGAGGGCGGCATTCATGCCTGCCTTGAAGCTCCCTGACATTCCCGCCTCCCGACAGGCCAGTGAGGCCTGGAAGAATGCTTCGGGGAAAATTATGAGTTTGCTCTCTCTAAACCAGGGGCTTCCGTGGCCGCGGTGGCGGTCCGCATGACAGGCTCTAGAGCTAAAGGGAACCTCAACGTGAGAACTCGCCTCCAGGTTAGGCCCTGAGTAGCCGTGCAGAAAGGGAGGCATGCAGCTCTTTCCAGGAGTTCTTAGTCGCTTTGTTTTAAAGGAAGTACACGTCCGGGGACTCCTAGGCCCCACGGGTGTGCATCATTTTCCCTCCAAGGTCACTGAGTGCCTCCAGACACCTGTGGGCCGGCTGAGCAACGTCGAGGTCCACTGGTTGATTCCCTCGGAGGACCCCTGTGCGTGCCGAGTGCTGGGCAACCACACACTGCGCGTTCCTTGAGGAGCGCTACATCTCCAGAGCCCTCGAACGCCCTCAGGACAACATGGCTGGTGAGTGCAAAGTGCCCAGGAAGACTCTGTCATGGCCCTTGTGTGAGCTGCCATGAGAGAACGCTGTGCTTGGAGCACTGCGAGGCCCGCCCTCATACCTGAAGTCACTCTGCTCGAGGAGAAAGTCAGCATCTTAGCATGCTGTGTGGCTCCCGGCACACCCAGCATGAACCCGTGCCTGGAAGTAAGGCCCTGATTTGCCGTGCAGAAGCAGAGACGTGCTGCAGCTTCCAGGAGGCGGTGGCCTCCGCTCTGCATACCTTGAACGGCAGCACAGCTTTCTGGACACCTGGGAGGCTAGCCGGGGCACCCTGTTCCCGGCAGGAACACTGAGTAACCCCAGGCGCACCTGGGTCTGCTAAGCAACATCCAGGCCCGTAGCCCTTTAGAGCCCCTCTGTGCACGCCGAGCGTAGGGAAACGCACTGCCCTCTCTTTTGGAGCAGCTTGGTTTCCTCAGCACTCGCACACGTTCACGAGCACCGTTCTGGCACATCCCACATGGCGCGGAGGTCTTACGCGTTGCCCTAATCGGAGCTGCGCTCAGAGTAACCCTCGTCTTCGCATTCCATCCAGGACCTCCTGACTGAAGGCACCGTGCCTCCTAGAGGACGGCGGCTTGGGTTCTTACTGCAATTCAAGTCCTGTTCCTTCTTTGGCACTGCAGGCAGCCCCAGGCCCAGAGGAGCAGCTACGGCGTTCCTTGGTTGAGACAGTTCGCTGGATGCGGGCCTCCCTACTTCGATAAGATGACTCAGGGAAGGAAACACAGGGTAACCGGTGTCTCTTGGGACTCGTTAGAAACCACAGGGATGTACGCTGAGTGTGCCCATGAAAAAGGGGCCTGCTGGAACTAGCCCTGCTTTCCCATTTGGAGGGCGGCATTCATGCCTGCCTTGAAGCTCCCTGACATTCCCGCCTCCCGACAGGCCAGTGAGCCCTGGAAGAATGCTTCGGGGAAAATTATGAGTTTGCTCTCTCTAAACCAGGGGCTTCCGTGGCCGCGGTGGCGGTCCGCATGACAGGCTCTAGAGCTAAATGGAACCTCAACGTGAGAACTCGCCTCCAGGTTAGGCCCTGAGTAGCCGTGCAGAAAGGGAGGCATGCAGCTCTTTCCAGGAGTTCTTAGTCGCTTATGCGCTTTGTTTTAAAGGAAGTACACGTCCGGGGACTCCTAGACCCCACGGGTGTGCATCATTTTCCCTCCAAGGTCACTGAGTGCCTCCAGACACCTGTGGGCCGGCTGAGCAGCGTCGAGGTCCACTGGTTGATTCCCTCGGAGGACCTCTGTGCGTGCCGAGTGCTGGGCAACCACACACTGCGCGTTCCTTGAGGAGCGCTACATCTCCAGAGCCCTCGAACGCCCTCAGGACAACATGGCTGGTGAGTGCAAAGTGCCCAGGAAGACTCTGTCATGGCCCTTGTGTGAGCTGCCATGAGAGAACGCTGTGCTTGGAGCACTGCGAGGCCCGCCCTCATACCTGAAGTCACTCTGCTCGAGGAGAAAGTCAGCATCTTAGCATGCTGTGTGGCTCCCGGCACACCCAGCATGAACCCGTGCCTGGAAGTAAGGCCCTGATTTGCCGTGCAGAAGCAGAGACGTGCTGCAGCTTTCAGGAGGCGGTGGCCTCTGCTCTGCATACCTTGAATGGCAGCACAGCTTTCTGGACACCTGGGAGGCTAGCCGGGGCACCCTGTTCCCGGCAGGAACACTGAGTAACCCCAGGCGCACCTGGGTCTGCTAAGCAACATCCAGGCCCGTAGCCCTTTAGAGCCCCTCTGTGCACGCCGAGCGTAGGGAAACGCACTGCCCTCTCTTTTGGAGCAGCTTGGTTTCCTCAGCACTCGCACACGTTCACGAGCACCGTTCTGGCACATCCCACATGGCGCGGAGGTCTTACGCGTTGCCCTAATCGGAGCTGCGCTCAGAGTAACCCTCGTCTTCGCATTCCATCCAGGACCTCCTGACTGAAGGCACCGTGCCTCCTAGAGGACGGCGGCTTGGGTTCTTACTGCAATTCAAGTCCTGTTCCTTCTTTGTCACTGCAGGCAGCCCCAGGCCCAGAGGAGCATCTACGGCCTTCCTTGGTTGAGACAGTTCGCTGGATGCGGGACTCCCTACTTCGATAAGTTGACTCAGGGAAGGAAACACAGGGTAACCGGTGTCTCTTGGGACTCGTTAGAAACCACAGGGATGTACGCTGAGTGTGCCCATGAAAACGGGGGCCTGCTGGAACTAGCCCTGCTTTCCCATTTGGAGGGCGGCATTCATGCCTGCCTTGAAGCTCCCTGACATTCCCGCCTCCCGACAGGCCAGTGAGGCCTGGAAGAATGCTTCGGGGAAAATTATGAGTTTGCTCTCTCTAAACCAGGGTCTTCCGTGGCCGCGGTGGCGGTCTGCCTGACAGGCTCTAGAGCTAAACGGAACCTCAACGTGAGAACTCGCCTCCAGGTTAGGCCCTGAGTAGCCGTGCAGAAAGGGAGGCATGCAGCTCTTTCCAGGAGTTCTTAGTCGCTTTGTTTTAAAGGAAGTACACGTCCGGGGACTCCTAGGCCCCACGGGTGTGCATCATTTTCCCTCCAAGGTCACTGAGTGCCTCCAGACACCTGTGGGCCGGCTGAGCAACGTCGAGGTCCATTGGTTGATTCCCTCGGAGGACCCCTGTGCGTGCCGAGTGCTGGGCAACCACACACTGCGCGTTCCTTGAGGAGCGCTACATATCCAGAGCCCTCGAACGCCCTCAGGACAACATGGCTGGTGAGTGCAAAGTGCCCAGGAAGACTCTGTCATGGCCCTTGTGTGAGCTGCCATGAGAGAACGCTGTGCTTGGAGCACTGCGAGGCCCGCCCTCATACCTGAAGTCACTCTGCTCGAGGAGAAAGTCAGCATCTTAGCATGCTGTGTGGCTCCCGGCACACCCAGCATGAACCCGTGCCTGGAAGTAAGGCCCTGATTTGCCGTGCAGAAGCGGAGGCGTGCTGCAGCTTCCAGGAGGCGGTGGCCTCCGCTCTGCATACCTTGAACGGCACCACAGCTTTCTGCACACCTGGGAGGCTAGCCGGGGCACCCTGTTCCCGGCAGGAACACTGAGTAACCCCAGGCGCACCTGGGTCTGCTAAGCAACATCCAGGCCCGTAGCCCTTTAGAGCCCCTCTGTGCACGCCGAGCGTAGGGAAACGCACTGCCCTCTCTTTTGGAGCAGCTTGGTTTCCTCAGCACTCGCACACGTTCACGAACACCGTTCTGGCACATCCCACATGGCGCGGAGGTCTTACGCGTTGCCCTAATCGGAGCTGCGCTCAGAGTAACCCTCGTCTTCGCATTCCATCCAGGACCTCCTGACTGAAGGCACCGTGCCTCCTAGAGGACGGCGGCTTGGGTTCTTACTGCAATTCAAGTCCTGTTCCTTCTTTGGCACTGCAGGCAGCCCCAGGCCCAGAGGAGCAGCTACGGCGTTCCTTGGTTGAGACAGTTCGCTGGATGCGGGCCTCCCTACTTCGATAAGATGACTCAGGGAAGGAAACACAGGGTAACCGGTGTCTCTTGGGACTCGTTAGAAACCACAGGGATGTACGCTGAGTGTGCCCATGAAAACGGGGGCCTGCTGGAACTAGCCCTGCTTTCCCATTTGGAGGGCGGCATTCATGCCTGCCTTGAAGCTCCCTGACATTCCCGCCTCCCGACAGGCCAGTGAGCCCTGGAAGAATGCTTCGGGGAAAATTATGAGTTTGCTCTCTCTAAACCAGGGGCTTCCGTGGCCGCGGTGGCGGTCCGCATGACAGGCTCTAGAGCTAAATGGAACCTCAACGTGAGAACTCGCCTCCAGGTTAGGCCCTGAGTAGCCGTGCAGAAAGGGAGGCATGCAGCTCTTTCCAGGAGTTCTTAGTCGCTTATGCGCTTTGTTTTAAAGGAAGTACACGTCCGGGGACTCCTAGACCCCACGGGTGTGCATCATTTTCCCTCCAAGGTCACTGAGTGCCTCCAGACACCTGTGGGCCGGCTGAGCAGCGTCGAGGTCCACTGGTTGATTCCCTCGGAGGACCTCTGTGCGTGCCGAGTGCTGGGCAACCACACACTGCGCGTTCCTTGAGGAGCGCTACATCTCCAGAGCCCTCGAACGCCCTCAGGACAACATGGCTGGTGAGTGCAAAGTGCCCAGGAAGACTCTGTCATGGCCCTTGTGTGAGCTGCCATGAGAGAACGCTGTGCTTGGAGCACTGCGAGGCCCGCCCTCATACCTGAAGTCACTCTGCTCGAGGAGAAAGTCAGCATCTTAGCATGCTGTGTGGCTCCCGGCACACCCAGCGTGAACCCGTGCCTGGAAGTAAGGCCCTGATTTGCCGTGCAGAAGCAGAGACGTGCTGCAGCTTCCAGGAGGCGGTGGCCTCCGCTCTGCATACCTTGAACGGCAGCACAGCTTTCTGGACACCTGGGAGGCTAGCCGGGGCACCCTGTTCCCGGCAGGAACACTGAGTAACCCCAGGCGCACCTGGGTCTGCTAAGCAACATCCAGGCCCGTAGCCCTTTAGAGCCCCTCTGTGCACGCCGAGCGTAGGGAAACGCACTGCCCTCTCTTTTGGAGCAGCTTTGTTTCCTCAGCACTCGCACACGTTCACGAGCACCGTTCTGGCACATCCCACATGGCGCGGAGGTCTTACGCGTTGCCCTAATCGGAGCTGCGCTCAGAGTAACCCTCGTCTTCGCATTCCATCCAGGACCTCCTGACTGAAGGCACCGTGCCTCCTAGAGGACGGCGGCTTGGGTTCTTACTGCAATTCAAGTCCTGTTCCTTCTTTGGCACTGCAGGCAGCCCCAGGCCCAGAGGAGCAGCTACGGCGTTCCTTGGTTGAGACAGTTCGCTGGATGCGGGCCTCCCTACTTCGATAAGATGACTCAGGGAAGGAAACACAGGGTAACCGGTGTCTCTTGGGACTCGTTAGAAACCACAGGGATGTACGCTGAGTGTGCCCATGAAAAAGGGGCCTGCTGGAACTAGCCCTGCTTTCCCATTTGGAGGGCGGCATTCATGCCTGCCTTGAAGCTCCCTGACATTCCCGCCTCCCGACAGGCCAGTGAGCCCTGGAAGAATGCTTCGGGGAAAATTATGAGTTTGCTCTCTCTAAACCAGGGGCTTCCGTGGCCGCGGTGGCGGTCCGCATGACAGGCTCTAGAGCTAAATGGAACCTCAACGTGAGAACTCGCCTCCAGGTTAGGCCCTGAGTAGCCGTGCAGAAAGGGAGGCATGCAGCTCTTTCCAGGAGTTCTTAGTCGCTTATGCGCTTTGTTTTAAAGGAAGTACACGTCCGGGGACTCCTAGACCCCACGGGTGTGCATCATTTTCCCTCCAAGGTCACTGAGTGCCTCCAGACACCTGTGGGCCGGCTGAGCAGCGTCGAGGTCCACTGGTTGATTCCCTCGGAGGACCTCTGTGCGTGCCGAGTGCTGGGCAACCACACACTGCGCGTTCCTTGAGGAGCGCTACATCTCCAGAGCCCTCGAACGCCCTCAGGACAACATGGCTGGTGAGTGCAAAGTGCCCAGGAAGACTCTGTCATGGCCCTTGTGTGAGCTGCCATGAGAGAACGCTGTGCTTGGAGCACTGCGAGGCCCGCCCTCATACCTGAAGTCGCTCTGCTCGAGGAGAAAGTCAGCATCTTAGCATGCTGTGTGGCTCCCGGCACACCCAGCATGAACCCGTGCCTGGAAGTAAGGCCCTGATTTGCCGTGCAGAAGCGGAGGCGTGCTGCAGCTTCCAGGAGGCGGTGGCCTCCGCTCTGCATACCTTGAACGGCACCACAGCTTTCTGCACACCTGGGAGGCTAGCCGGGGCACCCTGTTCCCGGCAGGAACACTGAGTAACCCCAGGCGCACCTGGGTCTGCTAAGCAACATCCAGGCCCGTAGCCCTTTAGAGCCCCTCTGTGCACGCCGAGCGTAGGGAAACGCACTGCCCTCTCTTTTGGAGCAGCTTGGTTTCCTCAGCACTCGCACACGTTCACGAACACCGTTCTGGCACATCCCACATGGCGCGGAGGTCTTACGCGTTGCCCTAATCGGAGCTGCGCTCAGAGTAACCCTCGTCTTCGCATTCCATCCAGGACCTCCTGACTGAAGGCACCGTGCCTCCTAGAGGACGGCGGCTTGGGTTCTTACTGCAATTCAAGTCCTGTTCCTTCTTTGGCACTGCAGGCAGCCCCAGGCCCAGAGGAGCAGCTACGGCGTTCCTTGGTTGAGACAGTTCGCTGGATGCGGGCCTCCCTACTTCGATAAGATGACTCAGGGAAGGAAACACAGGGTAACCGGTGTCTCTTGGGACTCGTTAGAAACCACAGGGATGTACGCTGAGTGTGCCCATGAAAAAGGGGCCTGCTGGAACTAGCCCTGCTTTCCCATTTGGAGGGCGGCATTCATGCCTGCCTTGAAGCTCCCTGACATTCCCGCCTCCCGACAGGCCAGTGAGCCCTGGAAGAATGCTTCGGGGAAAATTATGAGTTTGCTCTCTCTAAACCAGGGGCTTCCGTGGCCGCGGTGGCGGTCCGCATGACAGGCTCTAGAGCTAAATGGAACCTCAACGTGAGAACTCGCCTCCAGGTTAGGCCCTGAGTAGCCATGCAGAAAGGGAGGCATGCAGCTCTTTCCAGGAGTTCTTAGTCGCTTATGCGCTTTGTTTTAAAGGAAGTACACGTCCGGGGACTCCTAGACCCCACGGGTGTGCATCATTTTCCCTCCAAGGTCACTGAGTGCCTCCAGACACCTGTGGGCCGGCTGAGCAGCGTCGAGGTCCACTGGTTGATTCCCTCGGAGGACCTCTGTGCGTGCCGAGTGCTGGGCAACCACACACTGCGCGTTCCTTGAGGAGCGCTACATCTCCAGAGCCCTCGAACGCCCTCAGGACAACATGGCTGGTGAGTGCAAAGTGCCCAGGAAGACTCTGTCATGGCCCTTGTGTGAGCTGCCATGAGAGAACGCTGTGCTTGGAGCACTGCGAGGCCCGCCCTCATACCTGAAGTCACTCTGCTCGAGGAGAAAGTCAGCATCTTAGCATGCTGTGTGGCTCCCGGCACACCCAGCATGAACCCGTGCCTGGAAGTAAGGCCCTGATTTGCCGTGCAGAAGCGGAGGCGTGCTGCAGCTTCCAGGAGGCGGTGGCCTCCGCTCTGCATACCTTGAACGGCACCACAGCTTTCTGCACACCTGGGAGGCTAGCCGGGGCACCCTGTTCCCGGCAGGAACACTGAGTAACCCCAGGCGCACCTGGGTCTGCTAAGCAACATCCAGGCCCGTAGCCCTTTAGAGCCCCTCTGTGCACGCCGAGCGTAGGGAAACGCACTGCCCTCTCTTTTGGAGCAGCTTGGTTTCCTCAGCACTCGCACACGTTCACGAACACCGTTCTGGCACATCCCACATGGCGCGGAGGTCTTACGCGTTGCCCTAATCGGAGCTGCGCTCAGAGTAACCCTCGTCTTCGCATTCCATCCAGGACCTCCTGACTGAAGGCACCGTGCCTCCTAGAGGACGGCGGCTTGGGTTCTTACTGCAATTCAAGTCCTGTTCCTTCTTTGGCACTGCAGGCAGCCCCAGGCCCAGAGGAGCAGCTACGGCGTTCCTTGGTTGAGACAGTTCGCTGGATGCGGGCCTCCCTACTTCGATAAGATGACTCAGGGAAGGAAACACAGGGTAACCGGTGTCTCTTGGGACTCGTTAGAAACCACAGGGATGTACGCTGAGTGTGCCCATGAAAACGGGGGCCTGCTGGAACTAGCCCTGCTTTCCCATTTGGAGGGCGGCATTCATGCCTGCCTTGAAGCTCCCTGACATTCCCGCCTCCCGACAGGCCAGTGAGCCCTGGAAGAATGCTTCGGGGAAAATTATGAGTTTGCTCTCTCTAAACCAGGGGCTTCCGTGGCCGCGGTGGCGGTCCGCATGACAGGCTCTAGAGCTAAATGGAACCTCAACGTGAGAACTCGCCTCCAGGTTAGGCCCTGAGTAGCCGTGCAGAAAGGGAGGCATGCAGCTCTTTCCAGGAGTTCTTAGTCGCTTATGCGCTTTGTTTTAAAGGAAGTACACGTCCGGGGACTCCTAGACCCCACGGGTGTGCATCATTTTCCCTCCAAGGTCACTGAGTGCCTCCAGACACCTGTGGGCCGGCTGAGCAGCGTCGAGGTCCACTGGTTGATTCCCTCGGAGGACCTCTGTGCGTGCCGAGTGCTGGGCAACCACACACTGCGCGTTCCTTGAGGAGCGCTACATCTCCAGAGCCCTCGAACGCCCTCAGGACAACATGGCTGGTGAGTGCAAAGTGCCCAGGAAGACTCTGTCATGGCCCTTGTGTGAGCTGCCATGAGAGAACGCTGTGCTTGGAGCACTGCGAGGCCCGCCCTCATACCTGAAGTCACTCTGCTCGAGGAGAAAGTCAGCATCTTAGCATGCTGTGTGGCTCCCGGCACACCCAGCATGAACCCGTGCCTGGAAGTAAGGCCCTGATTTGCCGTGCAGAAGCAGAGACGTGCTGCAGCTTCCAGGAGGCGGTGGCCTCCGCTCTGCATACCTTGAACGGCAGCACAGCTTTCTGGACACCTGGGAGGCTAGCCGGGGCACCCTGTTCCCGGCAGGAACACTGAGTAACCCCAGGCGCACCTGGGTCTGCTAAGCAACATCCAGGCCCGTAGCCCTTTAGAGCCCCTCTGTGCACGCCGAGCGTAGGGAAACGCACTGCCCTCTCTTTTGGAGCAGCTTTGTTTCCTCAGCACTCGCACACGTTCACGAGCACCGTTCTGGCACATCCCACATGGCGCGGAGGTCTTACGCGTTGCCCTAATCGGAGCTGCGCTCAGAGTAACCCTCGTCTTCGCATTCCATCCAGGACCTCCTGACTGAAGGCACCGTGCCTCCTAGAGGACGGCGGCTTGGGTTCTTACTGCAATTCAAGTCCTGTTCCTTCTTTGGCACTGCAGGCAGCCCCAGGCCCAGAGGAGCAGCTACGGCGTTCCTTGGTTGAGACAGTTCGCTGGATGCGGGCCTCCCTACTTCGATAAGATGACTCAGGGAAGGAAACACAGGGTAACCGGTGTCTCTTGGGACTCGTTAGAAACCACAGGGATGTACGCTGAGTGTGCCCATGAAAAAGGGGCCTGCTGGAACTAGCCCTGCTTTCCCATTTGGAGGGCGGCATTCATGCCTGCCTTGAAGCTCCCTGACATTCCCGCCTCCCGACAGGCCAGTGAGCCCTGGAAGAATGCTTCGGGGAAAATTATGAGTTTGCTCTCTCTAAACCAGGGGCTTCCGTGGCCGCGGTGGCGGTCCGCATGACAGGCTCTAGAGCTAAATGGAACCTCAACGTGAGAACTCGCCTCCAGGTTAGGCCCTGAGTAGCCGTGCAGAAAGGGAGGCATGCAGCTCTTTCCAGGAGTTCTTAGTCGCTTATGCGCTTTGTTTTAAAGGAAGTACACGTCCGGGGACTCCTAGACCCCACGGGTGTGCATCATTTTCCCTCCAAGGTCACTGAGTGCCTCCAGACACCTGTGGGCCGGCTGAGCAGCGTCGAGGTCCACTGGTTGATTCCCTCGGAGGACCTCTGTGCGTGCCGAGTGCTGGGCAACCACACACTGCGCGTTCCTTGAGGAGCGCTACATCTCCAGAGCCCTCGAACGCCCTCAGGACAACATGGCTGGTGAGTGCAAAGTGCCCAGGAAGACTCTGTCATGGCCCTTGTGTGAGCTGCCATGAGAGAACGCTGTGCTTGGAGCACTGCGAGGCCCGCCCTCATACCTGAAGTCACTCTGCTCGAGGAGAAAGTCAGCATCTTAGCATGCTGTGTGGCTCCCGGCACACCCAGCATGAACCCGTGCCTGGAAGTAAGGCCCTGATTTGCCGTGCAGAAGCGGAGGCGTGCTGCAGCTTCCAGGAGGCGGTGGCCTCCGCTCTGCATACCTTGAACGGCACCACAGCTTTCTGCACACCTGGGAGGCTAGCCGGGGCACCCTGTTCCCGGCAGGAACACTGAGTAACCCCAGGCGCACCTGGGTCTGCTAAGCAACATCCAGGCCCGTAGCCCTTTAGAGCCCCTCTGTGCACGCCGAGCGTAGGGAAACGCACTGCCCTCTCTTTTGGAGCAGCTTGGTTTCCTCAGCACTCGCACACGTTCACGAACACCGTTCTGGCACATCCCACATGGCGCGGAGGTCTTACGCGTTGCCCTAATCGGAGCTGCGCTCAGAGTAACCCTCGTCTTCGCATTCCATCCAGGACCTCCTGACTGAAGGCACCGTGCCTCCTAGAGGACGGCGGCTTGGGTTCTTACTGCAATTCAAGTCCTGTTCCTTCTTTGGCACTGCAGGCAGCCCCAGGCCCAGAGGAGCAGCTACGGCGTTCCTTGGTTGAGACAGTTCGCTGGATGCGGGCCTCCCTACTTCGATAAGATGACTCAGGGAAGGAAACACAGGGTAACCGGTGTCTCTTGGGACTCGTTAGAAACCACAGGGATGTACGCTGAGTGTGCCCGTGAAAACGGGGGCCTGCTGGAACTAGCCCTGCTTTCCCATTTGGAGGGCGGCATTCATGCCTGCCTTGAAGCTCCCTGACATTCCCGCCTCCCGACAGGCCAGTGAGCCCTGGAAGAATGCTTCGGGGAAAATTATGAGGTTGCTCTCTCTAAACCAGGGGCTTCCGTGGCCGCGGTGGCGGTCCGCATGACAGGCTCTAGAGCTAAATGGAACCTCAACGTGAGAACTCGCCTCCAGGTTAGGCCCTGAGTAGCCGTGCAGAAAGGGAGGCATGCAGCTCTTTCCAGGAGTTCTTAGTCGCTTATGCGCTTTGTTTTAAAGGAAGTACACGTCCGGGGACTCCTAGACCCCACGGGTGTGCATCATTTTCCCTCCAAGGTCACTGAGTGCCTCCAGACACCTGTGGGCCGGCTGAGCAGCGTCGAGGTCCACTGGTTGATTCCCTCGGAGGACCTCTGTGCGTGCCGAGTGCTGGGCAACCACACACTGCGCGTTCCTTGAGGAGCGCTACATCTCCAGAGCCCTCGAACGCCCTCAGGACAACATGGCTGGTGAGTGCAAAGTGCCCAGGAAGACTCTGTCATGGCCCTTGTGTGAGCTGCCATGAGAGAACGCTGTGCTTGGAGCACTGCGAGGCCCGCCCTCATACCTGAAGTCACTCTGCTCGAGGAGAAAGTCAGCATCTTAGCATGCTGTGTGGCTCCCGGCACACCCAGCATGAACCCGTGCCTGGAAGTAAGGCCCTGATTTGCCGTGCAGAAGCAGAGACGTGCTGCAGCTTCCAGGAGGCGGTGGCCTCCGCTCTGCATACCTTGAACGGCAGCACAGCTTTCTGGACACCTGGGAGGCTAGCCGGGGCACCCTGTTCCCGGCAGGAACACTGAGTAACCCCAGGCGCACCTGGGTCTGCTAAGCAACATCCAGGCCCGTAGCCCTTTAGAGCCCCTCTGTGCACGCCGAGCGTAGGGAAACGCACTGCCCTCTCTTTTGGAGCAGCTTGGTTTCCTCAGCACTCGCACACGTTCACGAGCACCGTTCTGGCACATCCCACATGGCGCGGAGGTCTTACGCGTTGCCCTAATCGGAGCTGCGCTCAGAGTAACCCTCGTCTTCGCATTCCATCCAGGACCTCCTGACTGAAGGCACCGTGCCTCCTAGAGGACGGCGGCTTGGGTTCTTACTGCAATTCAAGTCCTGTTCCTTCTTTGGCACTGCAGGCAGCCCCAGGCCCAGAGGAGCAGCTACGGCGTTCCTTGGTTGAGACAGTTCGCTGGATGCGGGCCTCCCTACTTCGATAAGATGACTCAGGGAAGGAAACACAGGGTAACCGGTGTCTCTTGGGACTCGTTAGAAACCACAGGGATGTACGCTGAGTGTGCCCATGAAAAAGGGGCCTGCTGGAACTAGCCCTGCTTTCCCATTTGGAGGGCGGCATTCATGCCTGCCTTGAAGCTCCCTGACATTCCCGCCTCCCGACAGGCCAGTGAGCCCTGGAAGAATGCTTCGGGGAAAATTATGAGTTTGCTCTCTCTAAACCAGGGGCTTCCGTGGCCGCGGTGGCGGTCCGCATGACAGGCTCTAGAGCTAAATGGAACCTCAACGTGAGAACTCGCCTCCAGGTTAGGCCCTGAGTAGCCGTGCAGAAAGGGAGGCATGCAGCTCTTTCCAGGAGTTCTTAGTCGCTTATGCGCTTTGTTTTAAAGGAAGTACACGTCCGGGGACTCCTAGACCCCACGGGTGTGCATCATTTTCCCTCCAAGGTCACTGAGTGCCTCCAGACACCTGTGGGCCGGCTGAGCAGCGTCGAGGTCCACTGGTTGATTCCCTCGGAGGACCTCTGTGCGTGCCGAGTGCTGGGCAACCACACACTGCGCGTTCCTTGAGGAGCGCTACATCTCCAGAGCCCTCGAACGCCCTCAGGACAACATGGCTGGTGAGTGCAAAGTGCCCAGGAAGACTCTGTCATGGCCCTTGTGTGAGCTGCCATGAGAGAACGCTGTGCTTGGAGCACTGCGAGGCCCGCCCTCATACCTGAAGTCACTCTGCTCGAGGAGAAAGTCAGCATCTTAGCATGCTGTGTGGCTCCCGGCACACCCAGCATGAACCCGTGCCTGGAAGTAAGGCCCTGATTTGCCGTGCAGAAGCAGAGACGTGCTGCAGCTTTCAGGAGGCGGTGGCCTCTGCTCTGCATACCTTGAATGGCAGCACAGCTTTCTGGACACCTGGGAGGCTAGCCGGGGCACCCTGTTCCCGGCAGGAACACTGAGTAACCCCAGGCGCACCTGGGTCTGCTAAGCAACATCCAGGCCCGTAGCCCTTTAGAGCCCCTCTGTGCACGCCGAGCGTAGGGAAACGCACTGCCCTCTCTTTTGGAGCAGCTTGGTTTCCTCAGCACTCGCACACGTTCACGAGCACCGTTCTGGCACATCCCACATGGCGCGGAGGTCTTACGCGTTGCCCTAATCGGAGCTGCGCTCAGAGTAACCCTCGTCTTCGCATTCCATCCAGGACCTCCTGACTGAAGGCACCGTGCCTCCTAGAGGACGGCGGCTTGGGTTCTTACTGCAATTCAAGTCCTGTTCCTTCTTTGTCACTGCAGGCAGCCCCAGGCCCAGAGGAGCATCTACGGCCTTCCTTGGTTGAGACAGTTCGCTGGATGCGGGACTCCCTA
This sequence comes from Globicephala melas, assembly GCF_963455315.2. Lineage (NCBI taxonomy): Eukaryota > Metazoa > Chordata > Mammalia > Artiodactyla > Delphinidae > Globicephala > Globicephala melas. The sequence continues at coordinate 550,669 of NW_027207217.1, forward strand.
CTTCGATAAGTTGACTCAGGGAAGGAAACACAGGGTAACCGGTGTCTCTTGGGACTCGTTAGAAACCACAGGGATGTACGCTGAGTGTGCCCATGAAAACGGGGGCCTGCTGGAACTAGCCCTGCTTTCCCATTTGGAGGGCGGCATTCATGCCTGCCTTGAAGCTCCCTGACATTCCCGCCTCCCGACAGGCCAGTGAGGCCTGGAAGAATGCTTCGGGGAAAATTATGAGTTTGCTCTCTCTAAACCAGGGTCTTCCGTGGCCGCGGTGGCGGTCTGCCTGACAGGCTCTAGAGCTAAACGGAACCTCAACGTGAGAACTCGCCTCCAGGTTAGGCCCTGAGTAGCCGTGCAGAAAGGGAGGCATGCAGCTCTTTCCAGGAGTTCTTAGTCGCTTTGTTTTAAAGGAAGTACACGTCCGGGGACTCCTAGGCCCCACGGGTGTGCATCATTTTCCCTCCAAGGTCACTGAGTGCCTCCAGACACCTGTGGGCCGGCTGAGCAACGTCGAGGTCCATTGGTTGATTCCCTCGGAGGACCCCTGTGCGTGCCGAGTGCTGGGCAACCACACACTGCGCGTTCCTTGAGGAGCGCTACATATCCAGAGCCCTCGAACGCCCTCAGGACAACATGGCTGGTGAGTGCAAAGTGCCCAGGAAGACTCTGTCATGGCCCTTGTGTGAGCTGCCATGAGAGAACGCTGTGCTTGGAGCACTGCGAGGCCCGCCCTCATACCTGAAGTCACTCTGCTCGAGGAGAAAGTCAGCATCTTAGCATGCTGTGTGGCTCCCGGCACACCCAGCATGAACCCGTGCCTGGAAGTAAGGCCCTGATTTGCCGTGCAGAAGCGGAGGCGTGCTGCAGCTTCCAGGAGGCGGTGGCCTCCGCTCTGCATACCTTGAACGGCACCACAGCTTTCTGCACACCTGGGAGGCTAGCCGGGGCACCCTGTTCCCGGCAGGAACACTGAGTAACCCCAGGCGCACCTGGGTCTGCTAAGCAACATCCAGGCCCGTAGCCCTTTAGAGCCCCTCTGTGCACGCCGAGCGTAGGGAAACGCACTGCCCTCTCTTTTGGAGCAGCTTGGTTTCCTCAGCACTCGCACACGTTCACGAACACCGTTCTGGCACATCCCACATGGCGCGGAGGTCTTACGCGTTGCCCTAATCGGAGCTGCGCTCAGAGTAACCCTCGTCTTCGCATTCCATCCAGGACCTCCTGACTGAAGGCACCGTGCCTCCTAGAGGACGGCGGCTTGGGTTCTTACTGCAATTCAAGTCCTGTTCCTTCTTTGGCACTGCAGGCAGCCCCAGGCCCAGAGGAGCAGCTACGGCGTTCCTTGGTTGAGACAGTTCGCTGGATGCGGGCCTCCCTACTTCGATAAGATGACTCAGGGAAGGAAACACAGGGTAACCGGTGTCTCTTGGGACTCGTTAGAAACCACAGGGATGTACGCTGAGTGTGCCCATGAAAACGGGGGCCTGCTGGAACTAGCCCTGCTTTCCCATTTGGAGGGCGGCATTCATGCCTGCCTTGAAGCTCCCTGACATTCCCGCCTCCCGACAGGCCAGTGAGCCCTGGAAGAATGCTTCGGGGAAAATTATGAGTTTGCTCTCTCTAAACCAGGGGCTTCCGTGGCCGCGGTGGCGGTCCGCATGACAGGCTCTAGAGCTAAATGGAACCTCAACGTGAGAACTCGCCTCCAGGTTAGGCCCTGAGTAGCCGTGCAGAAAGGGAGGCATGCAGCTCTTTCCAGGAGTTCTTAGTCGCTTATGCGCTTTGTTTTAAAGGAAGTACACGTCCGGGGACTCCTAGACCCCACGGGTGTGCATCATTTTCCCTCCAAGGTCACTGAGTGCCTCCAGACACCTGTGGGCCGGCTGAGCAGCGTCGAGGTCCACTGGTTGATTCCCTCGGAGGACCTCTGTGCGTGCCGAGTGCTGGGCAACCACACACTGCGCGTTCCTTGAGGAGCGCTACATCTCCAGAGCCCTCGAACGCCCTCAGGACAACATGGCTGGTGAGTGCAAAGTGCCCAGGAAGACTCTGTCATGGCCCTTGTGTGAGCTGCCATGAGAGAACGCTGTGCTTGGAGCACTGCGAGGCCCGCCCTCATACCTGAAGTCACTCTGCTCGAGGAGAAAGTCAGCATCTTAGCATGCTGTGTGGCTCCCGGCACACCCAGCATGAACCCGTGCCTGGAAGTAAGGCCCTGATTAGCCGTGCAGAAGCAGAGACGTGCTGCAGCTTTCAGGAGGCGGTGGCCTCTGCTCTGCATACCTTGAATGGCAGCACAGCTTTCTGGACACCTGGGAGGCTAGCCGGGGCACCCTGTTCCCGGCAGGAACACTGAGTAACCCCAGGCGCACCTGGGTCTGCTAAGCAACATCCAGGCCCGTAGCCCTTTAGAGCCCCTCTGTGCACGCCGAGCGTAGGGAAACGCACTGCCCTCTCTTTTGGAGCAGCTTGGTTTCCTCAGCACTCGCACACGTTCACGAGCACCGTTCTGGCACATCCCACATGGCGCGGAGGTCTTACGCGTTGCCCTAATCGGAGCTGCGCTCAGAGTAACCCTCGTCTTCGCATTCCATCCAGGACCTCCTGACTGAAGGCACCGTGCCTCCTAGAGGACGGCGGCTTGGGTTCTTACTGCAATTCAAGTCCTGTTCCTTCTTTGGCATTGCAGGCAGCCCCAGGCCCAGAGGAGCAGCTACGGCGTTCCTTGGTTGAGACAGTTCGCTGGATGCGGGACTCCCTACTGCGATAAGTTGACTCAGGGAAGGAAACACAGGGTAACCGGTGTCTCTTGGGACTCGTTAGAAACCACAGGGATGTACGCTGAGTGTGCCCGTGAAAACGGGGGCCTGCTGGAACTAGCCCTGCTTTCCCATTTGGAGGGCGGCATTCATGCCTGCCTTGAAGCTCCCTGACATTCCCGCCTCCCGACAGGCCAGTGAGGCCTGGAAGAATGCTTCGGGGAAAATTATGAGTTTGCTCTCTCTAAACCAGGGTCTTCCGTGGCCGCGGTGGCGGTCTGCCTGACAGGCTCTAGAGCTAAAGGGAACCTCAACGTGAGAACTCGCCTCCAGGTTAGGCCCTGAGTAGCCGTGCAGAAAGGGAGGCATGCAGCTCTTTCCAGGAGTTCTTAGTCGCTTATGCGCTTTGTTTTAAAGGAAGTACACGTCCGGGGACTCCTAGACCCCACGGGTGTGCATCATTTTCCCTCCAAGGTCACTGAGTGCCTCCAGACACCTGTGGGCCGGCTGAGCAGCGTCGAGGTCCACTGGTTGATTCCCTCGGAGGACCTCTGTGCGTGCCGAGTGCTGGGCAACCACACACTGCGCGTTCCTTGAGGAGCGCTACATCTCCAGAGCCCTCGAACGCCCTCAGGACAACATGGCTGGTGAGTGCAAAGTGCCCAGGAAGACTCTGTCATGGCCCTTGTGTGAGCTGCCATGAGAGAACGCTGTGCTTGGAGCACTGCGAGGCCCGCCCTCATACCTGAAGTCACTCTGCTCGAGGAGAAAGTCAGCATCTTAGCATGCTGTGTGGCTCCCGGCACACCCAGCATGAACCCGTGCCTGGAAGTAAGGCCCTGATTTGCCGTGCAGAAGCAGAGACGTGCTGCAGCTTCCAGGAGGCGGTGGCCTCCGCTCTGCATACCTTGAACGGCAGCACAGCTTTCTGGACACCTGGGAGGCTAGCCGGGGCACCCTGTTCCCGGCAGGAACACTGAGTAACCCCAGGCGCACCTGGGTCTGCTAAGCAACATCCAGGCCCGTAGCCCTTTTGAGCCCCTCTGTGCACGCCGAGCGTAGGGAAACGCACTGCCCTCTCTTTTGGAGCAGCTTGGTTTCCTCAGCACTCACACACGTTCACGAGCACCGTTCTGGCACATCCCACATGGCGCGGAGGTCTTACGCGTTGCCCTAATCGGAGCTGCGCTCAGAGTAACCCTCGTCTTCGCATTCCATCCAGGACCTCCTGACTGAAGGCACCGTGCCTCCTAGAGGACGGCGGCTTGGGTTCTTACTGCAATTCAAGTCCTGTTCCTTCTTTGGCACTGCAGGCAGCCCCAGGCCCAGAGGAGCAGCTACGGCGTTCCTTGGTTGAGACAGTTCGCTGGATGCGGGCCTCCCTACTTCGATAAGATGACTCAGGGAAGGAAACACAGGGTAACCGGTGTCTCTTGGGACTCGTTAGAAACCACAGGGATGTACGCTGAGTGTGCCCATGAAAACGGGGGCCTGCTGGAACTAGCCCTGCTTTCCCATTTGGAGGGCGGCATTCATGCCTGCCTTGAAGCTCCCTGACATTCCCGCCTCCCGACAGGCCAGTGAGCCCTGGAAGAATGCTTCGGGGAAAATTATGAGTTTGCTCTCTCTAAACCAGGGGCTTCCGTGGCCGCGGTGGCGGTCCGCATGACAGGCTCTAGAGCTAAATGGAACCTCAACGTGAGAACTCGCCTCCAGGTTAGGCCCTGAGTAGCCGTGCAGAAAGGGAGGCATGCAGCTCTTTCCAGGAGTTCTTAGTCGCTTATGCGCTTTGTTTTAAAGGAAGTACACGTCCGGGGACTCCTAGACCCCACGGGTGTGCATCATTTTCCCTCCAAGGTCACTGAGTGCCTCCAGACACCTGTGGGCCGGCTGAGCAGCGTCGAGGTCCACTGGTTGATTCCCTCGGAGGACCTCTGTGCGTGCCGAGTGCTGGGCAACCACACACTGCGCGTTCCTTGAGGAGCGCTACATCTCCAGAGCCCTCGAACGCCCTCAGGACAACATGGCTGGTGAGTGCAAAGTGCCCAGGAAGACTCTGTCATGGCCCTTGTGTGAGCTGCCATGAGAGAACGCTGTGCTTGGAGCACTGCGAGGCCCGCCCTCATACCTGAAGTCACTCTGCTCGAGGAGAAAGTCAGCATCTTAGCATGCTGTGTGGCTCCCGGCACACCCAGCATGAACCCGTGCCTGGAAGTAAGGCCCTGATTTGCCGTGCAGAAGCAGAGACGTGCTGCAGCTTTCAGGAGGCGGTGGCCTCTGCTCTGCATACCTTGAATGGCAGCACAGCTTTCTGGACACCTGGGAGGCTAGCCGGGGCACCCTGTTCCCGGCAGGAACACTGAGTAACCCCAGGCGCACCTGGGTCTGCTAAGCAACATCCAGGCCCGTAGCCCTTTAGAGCCCCTCTGTGCACGCCGAGCGTAGGGAAACGCACTGCCCTCTCTTTTGGAGCAGCTTGGTTTCCTCAGCACTCGCACACGTTCACGAGCACCGTTCTGGCACATCCCACATGGCGCGGAGGTCTTACGCGTTGCCCTAATCGGAGCTGCGCTCAGAGTAACCCTCGTCTTCGCATTCCATCCAGGACCTCCTGACTGAAGGCACCGTGCCTCCTAGAGGACGGCGGCTTGGGTTCTTACTGCAATTCAAGTCCTGTTCCTTCTTTGGCATTGCAGGCAGCCCCAGGCCCAGAGGAGCAGCTATGGCGTTCCTTGGTTGAGACAGTTCGCTGGATGCGGGACTCCCTACTTCGATAAGTTGACTCAGGGAAGGAAACACAGGGTAACCGGTGTCTCTTGGGACTCGTTAGAAACCACAGGGATGTACGCTGAGTGTGCCCGTGAAAACGGGGGCCTGCTGGAACTAGCCCTGCTTTCCCATTTGGAGGGCGGCATTCATGCCTGCCTTGAAGCTCCCTGACATTCCCGCCTCCCGACAGGCCAGTGAGGCCTGGAAGAATGCTTCGGGGAAAATTATGAGTTTGCTCTCTCTAAACCAGGGGCTTCCGTGGCCGCGGTGGCGGTCCGCATGACAGGCTCTAGAGCTAAAGGGAACCTCAACGTGAGAACTCGCCTCCAGGTTAGGCCCTGAGTAGCCGTGCAGAAAGGGAGGCATGCAGCTCTTTCCAGGAGTTCTTAGTCGCTTTGTTTTAAAGGAAGTACACGTCCGGGGACTCCTAGGCCCCACGGGTGTGCATCATTTTCCCTCCAAGGTCACTGAGTGCCTCCAGACACCTGTGGGCCGGCTGAGCAACGTCGAGGTCCACTGGTTGATTCCCTCGGAGGACCCCTGTGCGTGCCGAGTGCTGGGCAACCACACACTGCGCGTTCCTTGAGGAGCGCTACATCTCCAGAGCCCTCGAACGCCCTCAGGACAACATGGCTGGTGAGTGCGAAGTGCCCAGGAAGACTCTGTCATGGCCCTTGTGTGAGCTGCCATGAGAGAACGCTGTGCTTGGAGCACTGCGAGGCCCGCCCTCATACCTGAAGTCACTCTGCTCGAGGAGAAAGTCAGCATCTTAGCATGCTGTGTGGCTCCCGGCACACCCAGCATGAACCCGTGCCTGGAAGTAAGGCCCTGATTTGCCGTGCAGAAGCAGAGACGTGCTGCAGCTTCCAGGAGGCGGTGGCCTCCGCTCTGCATACCTTGAACGGCAGCACAGCTTTCTGGACACCTGGGAGGCTAGCCGGGGCACCCTGTTCCCGGCAGGAACACTGAGTAACCCCAGGCGCACCTGGGTCTGCTAAGCAACATCCAGGCCCGTAGCCCTTTAGAGCCCCTCTGTGCACGCCGAGCGTAGGGAAACGCACTGCCCTCTCTTTTGGAGCAGCTTGGTTTCCTCAGCACTCGCACACGTTCACGAGCACCGTTCTGGCACATCCCACATGGCGCGGAGGTCTTACGCGTTGCCCTAATCGGAGCTGCGCTCAGAGTAACCCTCGTCTTCGCATTCCATCCAGGACCTCCTGACTGAAGGCACCGTGCCTCCTAGAGGACGGCGGCTTGGGTTCTTACTGCAATTCAAGTCCTGTTCCTTCTTTGGCACTGCAGGCAGCCCCAGGCCCAGAGGAGCAGCTACGGCGTTCCTTGGTTGAGACAGTTCGCTGGATGCGGGCCTCCCTACTTCGATAAGATGACTCAGGGAAGGAAACACAGGGTAACCGGTGTCTCTTGGGACTCGTTAGAAACCACAGGGATGTACGCTGAGTGTGCCCATGAAAACGGGGGCCTGCTGGAACTAGCCCTGCTTTCCCATTTGGAGGGCGGCATTCATGCCTGCCTTGAAGCTCCCTGACATTCCCGCCTCCCGACAGGCCAGTGAGCCCTGGAAGAATGCTTCGGGGAAAATTATGAGTTTGCTCTCTCTAAACCAGGGGCTTCCGTGGCCGCGGTGGCGGTCCGCATGACAGGCTCTAGAGCTAAATGGAACCTCAACGTGAGAACTCGCCTCCAGGTTAGGCCCTGAGTAGCCGTGCAGAAAGGGAGGCATGCAGCTCTTTCCAGGAGTTCTTAGTCACTTATGCGCTTTGTTTTAAAGGAAGTACACGTCCGGGGACTCCTAGACCCCACGGGTGTGCATCATTTTCCCTCCAAGGTCACTGAGTGCCTCCAGACACCTGTGGGCCGGCTGAGCAGCGTCGAGGTCCACTGGTTGATTCCCTCGGAGGACCTCTGTGCGTGCCGAGTGCTGGGCAACCACACACTGCGCGTTCCTTGAGGAGCGCTACATCTCCAGAGCCCTCGAACGCCCTCAGGACAACATGGCTGGTGAGTGCAAAGTGCCCAGGAAGACTCTGTCATGGCCCTTGTGTGAGCTGCCATGAGAGAACGCTGTGCTTGGAGCACTGCGAGGCCCGCCCTCATACCTGAAGTCACTCTGCTCGAGGAGAAAGTCAGCATCTTAGCATGCTGTGTGGCTCCCGGCACACCCAGCATGAACCCGTGCCTGGAAGTAAGGCCCTGATTTGCCGTGCAGAAGCAGAGACGTGCTGCAGCTTTCAGGAGGCGGTGGCCTCTGCTCTGCATACCTTGAATGGCAGCACAGCTTTCTGGACACCTGGGAGGCTAGCCGGGGCACCCTGTTCCCGGCAGGAACACTGAGTAACCCCAGGCGCACCTGGGTCTGCTAAGCAACATCCAGGCCCGTAGCCCTTTAGAGCCCCTCTGTGCACGCCGAGCGTAGGGAAACGCACTGCCCTCTCTTTTGGAGCAGCTTGGTTTCCTCAGCACTCGCACACGTTCACGAGCACCGTTCTGGCACATCCCACATGGCGCGGAGGTCTTACGCGTTGCCCTAATCGGAGCTGCGCTCAGAGTAACCCTCGTCTTCGCATTCCATCCAGGACCTCCTGACTGAAGGCACCGTGCCTCCTAGAGGACGGCGGCTTGGGTTCTTACTGCAATTCAAGTCCTGTTCCTTCTTTGGCATTGCAGGCAGCCCCAGGCCCAGAGGAGCAGCTACGGCCTTCCTTGGTTGAGACAGTTCGCTGGATGCGGGACTCCCTACTGCGATAAGTTGACTCAGGGAAGGAAACACAGGGTAACCGGTGTCTCTTGGGACTCGTTAGAAACCACAGGGATGTACGCTGAGTGTGCCCGTGAAAACGGGGGCCTGCTGGAACTAGCCCTGCTTTCCCATTTGGAGGGCGGCATTCATGCCTGCCTTGAAGCTCCCTGACATTCCCGCCTCCCGACAGGCCAGTGAGGCCTGGAAGAATGCTTCGGGGAAAATTATGAGTTTGCTCTCTCTAAACCAGGGTCTTCCGTGGCCGCGGTGGCGGTCTGCCTGACAGGCTCTAGAGCTAAAGGGAACCTCAACGTGAGAACTCGCCTCCAGGTTAGGCCCTGAGTAGCCGTGCAGAAAGGGAGGCATGCAGCTCTTTCCAGGAGTTCTTAGTCGCTTATGCGCTTTGTTTTAAAGGAAGTACACGTCCGGGGACTCCTAGACCCCACGGGTGTGCATCATTTTCCCTCCAAGGTCACTGAGTGCCTCCAGACACCTGTGGGCCGGCTGAGCAGCGTCGAGGTCCACTGGTTGATTCCCTCGGAGGACCTCTGTGCGTGCCGAGTGCTGGGCAACCACACACTGCGCGTTCCTTGAGGAGCGCTACATCTCCAGAGCCCTCGAACGCCCTCAGGACAACATGGCTGGTGAGTGCAAAGTGCCCAGGAAGACTCTGTCATGGCCCTTGTGTGAGCTGCCATGAGAGAACGCTGTGCTTGGAGCACTGCGAGGCCCGCCCTCATACCTGAAGTCACTCTGCTCGAGGAGAAAGTCAGCATCTTAGCATGCTGTGTGGCTCCCGGCACACCCAGCATGAACCCGTGCCTGGAAGTAAGGCCCTGATTTGCCGTGCAGAAGCAGAGACGTGCTGCAGCTTCCAGGAGGCGGTGGCCTCCGCTCTGCATACCTTGAACGGCAGCACAGCTTTCTGGACACCTGGGAGGCTAGCCGGGGCACCCTGTTCCCGGCAGGAACACTGAGTAACCCCAGGCGCACCTGGGTCTGCTAAGCAACATCCAGGCCCGTAGCCCTTTTGAGCCCCTCTGTGCACGCCGAGCGTAGGGAAACGCACTGCCCTCTCTTTTGGAGCAGCTTGGTTTCCTCAGCACTCGCACACGTTCACGAGCACCGTTCTGGCACATCCCACATGGCGCGGAGGTCTTACGCGTTGCCCTAATCGGAGCTGCGCTCAGAGTAACCCTCGTCTTCGCATTCCATCCAGGACCTCCTGACTGAAGGCACCGTGCCTCCTAGAGGACGGCGGCTTGGGTTCTTACTGCAATTCAAGTCCTGTTCCTTCTTTGGCACTGCAGGCAGCCCCAGGCCCAGAGGAGCAGCTACGGCGTTCCTTGGTTGAGACAGTTCGCTGGATGCGGGCCTCCCTACTTCGATAAGATGACTCAGGGAAGGAAACACAGGGTAACCGGTGTCTCTTGGGACTCGTTAGAAACCACAGGGATGTACGCTGAGTGTGCCCATGAAAACGGGGGCCTGCTGGAACTAGCCCTGCTTTCCCATTTGGAGGGCGGCATTCATGCCTGCCTTGAAGCTCCCTGACATTCCCGCCTCCCGACAGGCCAGTGAGCCCTGGAAGAATGCTTCGGGGAAAATTATGAGTTTGCTCTCTCTAAACCAGGGGCTTCCGTGGCCGCGGTGGCGGTCCGCATGACAGGCTCTAGAGCTAAATGGAACCTCAACGTGAGAACTCGCCTCCAGGTTAGGCCCTGAGTAGCCGTGCAGAAAGGGAGGCATGCAGCTCTTTCCAGGAGTTCTTAGTCGCTTATGCGCTTTGTTTTAAAGGAAGTACACGTCCGGGGACTCCTAGACCCCACGGGTGTGCATCATTTTCCCTCCAAGGTCACTGAGTGCCTCCAGACACCTGTGGGCCGGCTGAGCAGCGTCGAGGTCCACTGGTTGATTCCCTCGGAGGACCTCTGTGCGTGCCGAGTGCTGGGCAACCACACACTGCGCGTTCCTTGAGGAGCGCTACATCTCCAGAGCCCTCGAACGCCCTCAGGACAACATGGCTGGTGAGTGCAAAGTGCCCAGGAAGACTCTGTCATGGCCCTTGTGTGAGCTGCCATGAGAGAACGCTGTGCTTGGAGCACTGCGAGGCCCGCCCTCATACCTGAAGTCACTCTGCTCGAGGAGAAAGTCAGCATCTTAGCATGCTGTGTGGCTCCCGGCACACCCAGCATGAACCCGTGCCTGGAAGTAAGGCCCTGATTTGCCGTGCAGAAGCAGAGACGTGCTGCAGCTTTCAGGAGGCGGTGGCCTCTGCTCTGCATACCTTGAATGGCAGCACAGCTTTCTGGACACCTGGGAGGCTAGCCGGGGCACCCTGTTCCCGGCAGGAACACTGAGTAACCCCAGGCGCACCTGGGTCTGCTAAGCAACATCCAGGCCCGTAGCCCTTTAGAGCCCCTCTGTGCACGCCGAGCGTAGGGAAACGCACTGCCCTCTCTTTTGGAGCAGCTTGGTTTCCTCAGCACTCGCACACGTTCACGAGCACCGTTCTGGCACATCCCACATGGCGCGGAGGTCTTACGCGTTGCCCTAATCGGAGCTGCGCTCAGAGTAACCCTCGTCTTCGCATTCCATCCAGGACCTCCTGACTGAAGGCACCGTGCCTCCTAGAGGACGGCGGCTTGGGTTCTTACTGCAATTCAAGTCCTGTTCCTTCTTTGGCATTGCAGGCAGCCCCAGGCCCAGAGGAGCAGCTACGGCGTTCCTTGGTTGAGACAGTTCGCTGGATGCGGGACTCCCTACTTCGATAAGTTGACTCAGGGAAGGAAACACAGGGTAACCGGTGTCTCTTGGGACTCGTTAGAAACCACAGGGATGTACGCTGAGTGTGCCCGTGAAAACGGGGGCCTGCTGGAACTAGCCCTGCTTTCCCATTTGGAGGGCGGCATTCATGCCTGCCTTGAAGCTCCCTGACATTCCCGCCTCCCGACAGGCCAGTGAGGCCTGGAAGAATGCTTCGGGGAAAATTATGAGTTTGCTCTCTCTAAACCAGGGGCTTCCGTGGCCGCGGTGGCGGTCCGCATGACAGGCTCTAGAGCTAAAGGGAACCTCAACGTGAGAACTCGCCTCCAGGTTAGGCCCTGAGTAGCCGTGCAGAAAGGGAGGCATGCAGCTCTTTCCAGGAGTTCTTAGTCGCTTTGTTTTAAAGGAAGTACACGTCCGGGGACTCCTAGGCCCCACGGGTGTGCATCATTTTCCCTCCAAGGTCACTGAGTGCCTCCAGACACCTGTGGGCCGGCTGAGCAACGTCGAGGTCCACTGGTTGATTCCCTCGGAGGACCCCTGTGCGTGCCGAGTGCTGGGCAACCACACACTGCGCGTTCCTTGAGGAGCGCTACATCTCCAGAGCCCTCGAACGCCCTCAGGACAACATGGCTGGTGAGTGCGAAGTGCCCAGGAAGACTCTGTCATGGCCCTTGTGTGAGCTGCCATGAGAGAACGCTGTGCTTGGAGCACTGCGAGGCCCGCCCTCATACCTGAAGTCACTCTGCTCGAGGAGAAAGTCAGCATCTTAGCATGCTGTGTGGCTCCCGGCACACCCAGCATGAACCCGTGCCTGGAAGTAAGGCCCTGATTTGCCGTGCAGAAGCAGAGACGTGCTGCAGCTTCCAGGAGGCGGTGGCCTCCGCTCTGCATACCTTGAACGGCAGCACAGCTTTCTGGACACCTGGGAGGCTAGCCGGGGCACCCTGTTCCCGGCAGGAACACTGAGTAACCCCAGGCGCACCTGGGTCTGCTAAGCAACATCCAGGCCCGTAGCCCTTTAGAGCCCCTCTGTGCACGCCGAGCGTAGGGAAACGCACTGCCCTCTCTTTTGGAGCAGCTTGGTTTCCTCAGCACTCGCACACGTTCACGAGCACCGTTCTGGCACATCCCACATGGCGCGGAGGTCTTACGCGTTGCCCTAATCGGAGCTGCGCTCAGAGTAACCCTCGTCTTCGCATTCCATCCAGGACCTCCTGACTGAAGGCACCGTGCCTCCTAGAGGACGGCGGCTTGGGTTCTTACTGCAATTCAAGTCCTGTTCCTTCTTTGGCACTGCAGGCAGCCCCAGGCCCAGAGGAGCAGCTACGGCGTTCCTTGGTTGAGACAGTTCGCTGGATGCGGGCCTCCCTACTTCGATAAGATGACTCAGGGAAGGAAACACAGGGTAACCGGTGTCTCTTGGGACTCGTTAGAAACCACAGGGATGTACGCTGAGTGTGCCCATGAAAACGGGGGCCTGCTGGAACTAGCCCTGCTTTCCCATTTGGAGGGCGGCATTCATGCCTGCCTTGAAGCTCCCTGACATTCCCGCCTCCCGACAGGCCAGTGAGCCCTGGAAGAATGCTTCGGGGAAAATTATGAGTTTGCTCTCTCTAAACCAGGGGCTTCCGTGGCCGCGGTGGCGGTCCGCATGACAGGCTCTAGAGCTAAATGGAACCTCAACGTGAGAACTCGCCTCCAGGTTAGGCCCTGAGTAGCCGTGCAGAAAGGGAGGCATGCAGCTCTTTCCAGGAGTTCTTAGTCGCTTATGCGCTTTGTTTTAAAGGAAGTACACGTCCGGGGACTCCTAGACCCCACGGGTGTGCATCATTTTCCCTCCAAGGTCACTGAGTGCCTCCAGACACCTGTGGGCCGGCTGAGCAGCGTCGAGGTCCACTGGTTGATTCCCTCGGAGGACCTCTGTGCGTGCCGAGTGCTGGGCAACCACACACTGCGCGTTCCTTGAGGAGCGCTACATCTCCAGAGCCCTCGAACGCCCTCAGGACAACATGGCTGGTGAGTGCAAAGTGCCCAGGAAGACTCTGTCATGGCCCTTGTGTGAGCTGCCATGAGAGAACGCTGTGCTTGGAGCACTGCGAGGCCCGCCCTCATACCTGAAGTCACTCTGCTCGAGGAGAAAGTCAGCATCTTAGCATGCTGTGTGGCTCCCGGCACACCCAGCATGAACCCGTGCCTGGAAGTAAGGCCCTGATTTGCCGTGCAGAAGCAGAGACGTGCTGCAGCTTTCAGGAGGCGGTGGCCTCTGCTCTGCATACCTTGAATGGCAGCACAGCTTTCTGGACACCTGGGAGGCTAGCCGGGGCACCCTGTTCCCGGCAGGAACACTGAGTAACCCCAGGCGCACCTGGGTCTGCTAAGCAACATCCAGGCCCGTAGCCCTTTAGAGCCCCTCTGTGCACGCCGAGCGTAGGGAAACGCACTGCCCTCTCTTTTGGAGCAGCTTGGTTTCCTCAGCACTCGCACACGTTCACGAGCACCGTTCTGGCACATCCCACATGGCGCGGAGGTCTTACGCGTTGCCCTAATCGGAGCTGCGCTCAGAGTAACCCTCGTCTTCGCATTCCATCCAGGACCTCCTGACTGAAGGCACCGTGCCTCCTAGAGGACGGCGGCTTGGGTTCTTACTGCAATTCAAGTCCTGTTCCTTCTTTGGCATTGCAGGCAGCCCCAGGCCCAGAGGAGCAGCTACGGCCTTCCTTGGTTGAGACAGTTCGCTGGATGCGGGACTCCCTACTGCGATAAGTTGACTCAGGGAAGGAAACACAGGGTAACCGGTGTCTCTTGGGACTCGTTAGAAACCACAGGGATGTACGCTGAGTGTGCCCGTGAAAACGGGGGCCTGCTGGAACTAGCCCTGCTTTCCCATTTGGAGGGCGGCATTCATGCCTGCCTTGAAGCTCCCTGACATTCCCGCCTCCCGACAGGCCAGTGAGGCCTGGAAGAATGCTTCGGGGAAAATTATGAGTTTGCTCTCTCTAAACCAGGGTCTTCCGTGGCCGCGGTGGCGGTCTGCCTGACAGGCTCTAGAGCTAAAGGGAACCTCAACGTGAGAACTCGCCTCCAGGTTAGGCCCTGAGTAGCCGTGCAGAAAGGGAGGCATGCAGCTCTTTCCAGGAGTTCTTAGTCGCTTATGCGCTTTGTTTTAAAGGAAGTACACGTCCGGGGACTCCTAGACCCCACGGGTGTGCATCATTTTCCCTCCAAGGTCACTGAGTGCCTCCAGACACCTGTGGGCCGGCTGAGCAGCGTCGAGGTCCACTGGTTGATTCCCTCGGAGGACCTCTGTGCGTGCCGAGTGCTGGGCAACCACACACTGCGCGTTCCTTGAGGAGCGCTACATCTCCAGAGCCCTCGAACGCCCTCAGGACAACATGGCTGGTGAGTGCAAAGTGCCCAGGAAGACTCTGTCATGGCCCTTGTGTGAGCTGCCATGAGAGAACGCTGTGCTTGGAGCACTGCGAGGCCCGCCCTCATACCTGAAGTCACTCTGCTCGAGGAGAAAGTCAGCATCTTAGCATGCTGTGTGGCTCCCGGCACACCCAGCATGAACCCGTGCCTGGAAGTAAGGCCCTGATTTGCCGTGCAGAAGCAGAGACGTGCTGCAGCTTCCAGGAGGCGGTGGCCTCCGCTCTGCATACCTTGAACGGCAGCACAGCTTTCTGGACACCTGGGAGGCTAGCCGGGGCACCCTGTTCCCGGCAGGAACACTGAGTAACCCCAGGCGCACCTGGGTCTGCTAAGCAACATCCAGGCCCGTAGCCCTTTTGAGCCCCTCTGTGCACGCCGAGCGTAGGGAAACGCACTGCCCTCTCTTTTGGAGCAGCTTGGTTTCCTCAGCACTCGCACACGTTCACGAGCACCGTTCTGGCACATCCCACATGGCGCGGAGGTCTTACGCGTTGCCCTAATCGGAGCTGCGCTCAGAGTAACCCTCGTCTTCGCATTCCATCCAGGACCTCCTGACTGAAGGCACCGTGCCTCCTAGAGGACGGCGGCTTGGGTTCTTACTGCAATTCAAGTCCTGTTCCTTCTTTGGCACTGCAGGCAGCCCCAGGCCCAGAGGAGCAGCTACGGCGTTCCTTGGTTGAGACAGTTCGCTGGATGCGGGCCTCCCTACTTCGATAAGATGACTCAGGGAAGGAAACACAGGGTAACCGGTGTCTCTTGGGACTCGTTAGAAACCACAGGGATGTACGCTGAGTGTGCCCATGAAAACGGGGGCCTGCTGGAACTAGCCCTGCTTTCCCATTTGGAGGGCGGCATTCATGCCTGCCTTGAAGCTCCCTGACATTCCCGCCTCCCGACAGGCCAGTGAGCCCTGGAAGAATGCTTCGGGGAAAATTATGAGTTTGCTCTCTCTAAACCAGGGGCTTCCGTGGCCGCGGTGGCGGTCCGCATGACAGGCTCTAGAGCTAAATGGAACCTCAACGTGAGAACTCGCCTCCAGGTTAGGCCCTGAGTAGCCGTGCAGAAAGGGAGGCATGCAGCTCTTTCCAGGAGTTCTTAGTCGCTTATGCGCTTTGTTTTAAAGGAAGTACACGTCCGGGGACTCCTAGACCCCACGGGTGTGCATCATTTTCCCTCCAAGGTCACTGAGTGCCTCCAGACACCTGTGGGCCGGCTGAGCAGCGTCGAGGTCCACTGGTTGATTCCCTCGGAGGACCTCTGTGCGTGCCGAGTGCTGGGCAACCACACACTGCGCGTTCCTTGAGGAGCGCTACATCTCCAGAGCCCTCGAACGCCCTCAGGACAACATGGCTGGTGAGTGCAAAGTGCCCAGGAAGACTCTGTCATGGCCCTTGTGTGAGCTGCCATGAGAGAACGCTGTGCTTGGAGCACTGCGAGGCCCGCCCTCATACCTGAAGTCACTCTGCTCGAGGAGAAAGTCAGCATCTTAGCATGCTGTGTGGCTCCCGGCACACCCAGCATGAACCCGTGCCTGGAAGTAAGGCCCTGATTTGCCGTGCAGAAGCAGAGACGTGCTGCAGCTTTCAGGAGGCGGTGGCCTCTGCTCTGCATACCTTGAATGGCAGCACAGCTTTCTGGACACCTGGGAGGCTAGCCGGGGCACCCTGTTCCCGGCAGGAACACTGAGTAACCCCAGGCGCACCTGGGTCTGCTAAGCAACATCCAGGCCCGTAGCCCTTTAGAGCCCCTCTGTGCACGCCGAGCGTAGGGAAACGCACTGCCCTCTCTTTTGGAGCAGCTTGGTTTCCTCAGCACTCGCACACGTTCACGAGCACCGTTCTGGCACATCCCACATGGCGCGGAGGTCTTACGCGTTGCCCTAATCGGAGCTGCGCTCAGAGTAACCCTCGTCTTCGCATTCCATCCAGGACCTCCTGACTGAAGGCACCGTGCCTCCTAGAGGACGGCGGCTTGGGTTCTTACTGCAATTCAAGTCCTGTTCCTTCTTTGGCATTGCAGGCAGCCCCAGGCCCAGAGGAGCAGCTACGGCGTTCCTTGGTTGAGACAGTTCGCTGGATGCGGGACTCCCTACTTCGATAAGTTGACTCAGGGAAGGAAACACAGGGTAACCGGTGTCTCTTGGGACTCGTTAGAAACCACAGGGATGTACGCTGAGTGTGCCCGTGAAAACGGGGGCCTGCTGGAACTAGCCCTGCTTTCCCATTTGGAGGGCGGCATTCATGCCTGCCTTGAAGCTCCCTGACATTCCCGCCTCCCGACAGGCCAGTGAGGCCTGGAAGAATGCTTCGGGGAAAATTATGAGTTTGCTCTCTCTAAACCAGGGGCTTCCGTGGCCGCGGTGGCGGTCCGCATGACAGGCTCTAGAGCTAAAGGGAACCTCAACGTGAGAACTCGCCTCCAGGTTAGGCCCTGAGTAGCCGTGCAGAAAGGGAGGCATGCAGCTCTTTCCAGGAGTTCTTAGTCGCTTTGTTTTAAAGGAAGTACACGTCCGGGGACTCCTAGGCCCCACGGGTGTGCATCATTTTCCCTCCAAGGTCACTGAGTGCCTCCAGACACCTGTGGGCCGGCTGAGCAACGTCGAGGTCCACTGGTTGATTCCCTCGGAGGACCCCTGTGCGTGCCGAGTGCTGGGCAACCACACACTGCGCGTTCCTTGAGGAGCGCTACATCTCCAGAGCCCTCGAACGCCCTCAGGACAACATGGCTGGTGAGTGCGAAGTGCCCAGGAAGACTCTGTCATGGCCCTTGTGTGAGCTGCCATGAGAGAACGCTGTGCTTGGAGCACTGCGAGGCCCGCCCTCATACCTGAAGTCACTCTGCTCGAGGAGAAAGTCAGCATCTTAGCATGCTGTGTGGCTCCCGGCACACCCAGCATGAACCCGTGCCTGGAAGTAAGGCCCTGATTTGCCGTGCAGAAGCAGAGACGTGCTGCAGCTTCCAGGAGGCGGTGGCCTCCGCTCTGCATACCTTGAACGGCAGCACAGCTTTCTGGACACCTGGGAGGCTAGCCGGGGCACCCTGTTCCCGGCAGGAACACTGAGTAACCCCAGGCGCACCTGGGTCTGCTAAGCAACATCCAGGCCCGTAGCCCTTTAGAGCCCCTCTGTGCACGCCGAGCGTAGGGAAACGCACTGCCCTCTCTTTTGGAGCAGCTTGGTTTCCTCAGCACTCGCACACGTTCACGAGCACCGTTCTGGCACATCCCACATGGCGCGGAGGTCTTACGCGTTGCCCTAATCGGAGCTGCGCTCAGAGTAACCCTCGTCTTCGCATTCCATCCAGGACCTCCTGACTGAAGGCACCGTGCCTCCTAGAGGACGGCGGCTTGGGTTCTTACTGCAATTCAAGTCCTGTTCCTTCTTTGGCACTGCAGGCAGCCCCAGGCCCAGAGGAGCAGCTACGGCGTTCCTTGGTTGAGACAGTTCGCTGGATGCGGGCCTCCCTACTTCGATAAGATGACTCAGGGAAGGAAACACAGGGTAACCGGTGTCTCTTGGGACTCGTTAGAAACCACAGGGATGTACGCTGAGTGTGCCCATGAAAACGGGGGCCTGCTGGAACTAGCCCTGCTTTCCCATTTGGAGGGCGGCATTCATGCCTGCCTTGAAGCTCCCTGACATTCCCGCCTCCCGACAGGCCAGTGAGCCCTGGAAGAATGCTTCGGGGAAAATTATGAGTTTGCTCTCTCTAAACCAGGGGCTTCCGTGGCCGCGGTGGCGGTCCGCATGACAGGCTCTAGAGCTAAATGGAACCTCAACGTGAGAACTCGCCTCCAGGTTAGGCCCTGAGTAGCCGTGCAGAAAGGGAGGCATGCAGCTCTTTCCAGGAGTTCTTAGTCGCTTATGCGCTTTGTTTTAAAGGAAGTACACGTCCGGGGACTCCTAGACCCCACGGGTGTGCATCATTTTCCCTCCAAGGTCACTGAGTGCCTCCAGACACCTGTGGGCCGGCTGAGCAGCGTCGAGGTCCACTGGTTGATTCCCTCGGAGGACCTCTGTGCGTGCCGAGTGCTGGGCAACCACACACTGCGCGTTCCTTGAGGAGCGCTACATCTCCAGAGCCCTCGAACGCCCTCAGGACAACATGGCTGGTGAGTGCAAAGTGCCCAGGAAGACTCTGTCATGGCCCTTGTGTGAGCTGCCATGAGAGAACGCTGTGCTTGGAGCACTGCGAGGCCCGCCCTCATACCTGAAGTCACTCTGCTCGAGGAGAAAGTCAGCATCTTAGCATGCTGTGTGGCTCCCGGCACACCCAGCATGAACCCGTGCCTGGAAGTAAGGCCCTGATTTGCCGTGCAGAAGCAGAGACGTGCTGCAGCTTTCAGGAGGCGGTGGCCTCTGCTCTGCATACCTTGAATGGCAGCACAGCTTTCTGGACACCTGGGAGGCTAGCCGGGGCACCCTGTTCCCGGCAGGAACACTGAGTAACCCCAGGCGCACCTGGGTCTGCTAAGCAACATCCAGGCCCGTAGCCCTTTAGAGCCCCTCTGTGCACGCCGAGCGTAGGGAAACGCACTGCCCTCTCTTTTGGAGCAGCTTGGTTTCCTCAGCACTCGCACACGTTCACGAGCACCGTTCTGGCACATCCCACATGGCGCGGAGGTCTTACGCGTTGCCCTAATCGGAGCTGCGCTCAGAGTAACCCTCGTCTTCGCATTCCATCCAGGACCTCCTGACTGAAGGCACCGTGCCTCCTAGAGGACGGCGGCTTGGGTTCTTACTGCAATTCAAGTCCTGTTCCTTCTTTGGCATTGCAGGCAGCCCCAGGCCCAGAGGAGCAGCTACGGCCTTCCTTGGTTGAGACAGTTCGCTGGATGCGGGACTCCCTACTGCGATAAGTTGACTCAGGGAAGGAAACACAGGGTAACCGGTGTCTCTTGGGACTCGTTAGAAACCACAGGGATGTACGCTGAGTGTGCCCGTGAAAACGGGGGCCTGCTGGAACTAGCCCTGCTTTCCCATTTGGAGGGCGGCATTCATGCCTGCCTTGAAGCTCCCTGACATTCCCGCCTCCCGACAGGCCAGTGAGGCCTGGAAGAATGCTTCGGGGAAAATTATGAGTTTGCTCTCTCTAAACCAGGGTCTTCCGTGGCCGCGGTGGCGGTCTGCCTGACAGGCTCTAGAGCTAAAGGGAACCTCAACGTGAGAACTCGCCTCCAGGTTAGGCCCTGAGTAGCCGTGCAGAAAGGGAGGCATGCAGCTCTTTCCAGGAGTTCTTAGTCGCTTATGCGCTTTGTTTTAAAGGAAGTACACGTCCGGGGACTCCTAGACCCCACGGGTGTGCATCATTTTCCCTCCAAGGTCACTGAGTGCCTCCAGACACCTGTGGGCCGGCTGAGCAGCGTCGAGGTCCACTGGTTGATTCCCTCGGAGGACCTCTGTGCGTGCCGAGTGCTGGGCAACCACACACTGCGCGTTCCTTGAGGAGCGCTACATCTCCAGAGCCCTCGAACGCCCTCAGGACAACATGGCTGGTGAGTGCAAAGTGCCCAGGAAGACTCTGTCATGGCCCTTGTGTGAGCTGCCATGAGAGAACGCTGTGCTTGGAGCACTGCGAGGCCCGCCCTCATACCTGAAGTCACTCTGCTCGAGGAGAAAGTCAGCATCTTAGCATGCTGTGTGGCTCCCGGCACACCCAGCATGAACCCGTGCCTGGAAGTAAGGCCCTGATTTGCCGTGCAGAAGCAGAGACGTGCTGCAGCTTCCAGGAGGCGGTGGCCTCCGCTCTGCATACCTTGAACGGCAGCACAGCTTTCTGGACACCTGGGAGGCTAGCCGGGGCACCCTGTTCCCGGCAGGAACACTGAGTAACCCCAGGCGCACCTGGGTCTGCTAAGCAACATCCAGGCCCGTAGCCCTTTTGAGCCCCTCTGTGCACGCCGAGCGTAGGGAAACGCACTGCCCTCTCTTTTGGAGCAGCTTGGTTTCCTCAGCACTCACACACGTTCACGAGCACCGTTCTGGCACATCCCACATGGCGCGGAGGTCTTACGCGTTGCCCTAATCGGAGCTGCGCTCAGAGTAACCCTCGTCTTCGCATTCCATCCAGGACCTCCTGACTGAAGGCACCGTGCCTCCTAGAGGACGGCGGCTTGGGTTCTTACTGCAATTCAAGTCCTGTTCCTTCTTTGGCACTGCAGGCAGCCCCAGGCCCAGAGGAGCAGCTACGGCGTTCCTTGGTTGAGACAGTTCGCTGGATGCGGGCCTCCCTACTTCGATAAGATGACTCAGGGAAGGAAACACAGGGTAACCGGTGTCTCTTGGGACTCGTTAGAAACCACAGGGATGTACGCTGAGTGTGCCCATGAAAACGGGGGCCTGCTGGAACTAGCCCTGCTTTCCCATTTGGAGGGCGGCATTCATGCCTGCCTTGAAGCTCCCTGACATTCCCGCCTCCCGACAGGCCAGTGAGCCCTGGAAGAATGCTTCGGGGAAAATTATGAGTTTGCTCTCTCTAAACCAGGGGCTTCCGTGGCCGCGGTGGCGGTCCGCATGACAGGCTCTAGAGCTAAATGGAACCTCAACGTGAGAACTCGCCTCCAGGTTAGGCCCTGAGTAGCCGTGCAGAAAGGGAGGCATGCAGCTCTTTCCAGGAGTTCTTAGTCGCTTATGCGCTTTGTTTTAAAGGAAGTACACGTCCGGGGACTCCTAGACCCCACGGGTGTGCATCATTTTCCCTCCAAGGTCACTGAGTGCCTCCAGACACCTGTGGGCCGGCTGAGCAGCGTCGAGGTCCACTGGTTGATTCCCTCGGAGGACCTCTGTGCGTGCCGAGTGCTGGGCAACCACACACTGCGCGTTCCTTGAGGAGCGCTACATCTCCAGAGCCCTCGAACGCCCTCAGGACAACATGGCTGGTGAGTGCAAAGTGCCCAGGAAGACTCTGTCATGGCCCTTGTGTGAGCTGCCATGAGAGAACGCTGTGCTTGGAGCACTGCGAGGCCCGCCCTCATACCTGAAGTCACTCTGCTCGAGGAGAAAGTCAGCATCTTAGCATGCTGTGTGGCTCCCGGCACACCCAGCATGAACCCGTGCCTGGAAGTAAGGCCCTGATTTGCCGTGCAGAAGCAGAGACGTGCTGCAGCTTTCAGGAGGCGGTGGCCTCTGCTCTGCATACCTTGAATGGCAGCACAGCTTTCTGGACACCTGGGAGGCTAGCCGGGGCACCCTGTTCCCGGCAGGAACACTGAGTAACCCCAGGCGCACCTGGGTCTGCTAAGCAACATCCAGGCCCGTAGCCCTTTAGAGCCCCTCTGTGCACGCCGAGCGTAGGGAAACGCACTGCCCTCTCTTTTGGAGCAGCTTGGTTTCCTCAGCACTCGCACACGTTCACGAGCACCGTTCTGGCACATCCCACATGGCGCGGAGGTCTTACGCGTTGCCCTAATCGGAGCTGCGCTCAGAGTAACCCTCGTCTTCGCATTCCATCCAGGACCTCCTGACTGAAGGCACCGTGCCTCCTAGAGGACGGCGGCTTGGGTTCTTACTGCAATTCAAGTCCTGTTCCTTCTTTGGCATTGCAGGCAGCCCCAGGCCCAGAGGAGCAGCTACGGCGTTCCTTGGTTGAGACAGTTCGCTGGATGCGGGACTCCCTACTTCGATAAGTTGACTCAGGGAAGGAAACACAGGGTAACCGGTGTCTCTTGGGACTCGTTAGAAACCACAGGGATGTACGCTGAGTGTGCCCGTGAAAACGGGGGCCTGCTGGAACTAGCCCTGCTTTCCCATTTGGAGGGCGGCATTCATGCCTGCCTTGAAGCTCCCTGACATTCCCGCCTCCCGACAGGCCAGTGAGGCCTGGAAGAATGCTTCGGGGAAAATTATGAGTTTGCTCTCTCTAAACCAGGGGCTTCCGTGGCCGCGGTGGCGGTCCGCATGACAGGCTCTAGAGCTAAAGGGAACCTCAACGTGAGAACTCGCCTCCAGGTTAGGCCCTGAGTAGCCGTGCAGAAAGGGAGGCATGCAGCTCTTTCCAGGAGTTCTTAGTCGCTTATGCGCTTTGTTTTAAAGGAAGTACACGTCCGGGGACTCCTAGACCCCACGGGTGTGCATCATTTTCCCTCCAAGGTCACTGAGTGCCTCCAGACACCTGTGGGCCGGCTGAGCAGTGTCGAGGTCCACTGGTTGATTCCCTCGGAGGACCTCTGTGCGTGCCGAGTGCTGGGCAACCACACACTGCGCGTTCCTTGAGGAGCGCTACATCTCCAGAGCCCTCGAACGCCCTCAGGACAACATGGCTGGTGAGTGCAAAGTGCCCAGGAAGACTCTGTCATGGCCCTTGTGTGAGCTGCCATGAGAGAACGCTGTGCTTGGAGCACTGCGAGGCCCGCCCTCATACCTGAAGTCACTCTGCTCGAGGAGAAAGTCAGCATCTTAGCATGCTGTGTGGCTCCCGGCACACCCAGCATGAACCCGTGCCTGGAAGTAAGGCCCTGATTTGCCGTGCAGAAGCAGAGACGTGCTGCAGCTTTCAGGAGGCGGTGGCCTCTGCTCTGCATACCTTGAATGGCAGCACAGCTTTCTGGACACCTGGGAGGCTAGCCGGGGCACCCTGTTCCCGGCAGGAACACTGAGTAACCCCAGGCGCACCTGGGTCTGCTAAGCAACATCCAGGCCCGTAGCCCTTTAGAGCCCCTCTGTGCACGCCGAGCGTAGGGAAACGCACTGCCCTCTCTTTTGGAGCAGCTTGGTTTCCTCAGCACTCGCACACGTTCACGAGCACCGTTCTGGCACATCCCACATGGCGCGGAGGTCTTACGCGTTGCCCTAATCGGAGCTGCGCTCAGAGTAACCCTCGTCTTCGCATTCCATCCAGGACCTCCTGACTGAAGGCACCGTGCCTCCTAGAGGACGGCGGCTTGGGTTCTTACTGCAATTCAAGTCCTGTTCCTTCTTTGGCACTGCAGGCAGCCCCAGGCCCAGAGGAGCATCTACGGCCTTCCTTGGTTGAGACAGTTCGCTGGATGCGGGACTCCCTACTTCGATAAGTTGACTCAGGGAAGGAAACACAGGGTAACCGGTGTCTCTTGGGACTCGTTAGAAACCACAGGGATGTACGCTGAGTGTGCCCATGAAAACGGGGGCCTGCTGGAACTAGCCCTGCTTTCCCATTTGGAGGGCGGCATTCATGCCTGCCTTGAAGCTCCCTGACATTCCCGCCTCCCGACAGGCCAGTGAGGCCTGGAAGAATGCTTCGGGGAAAATTATGAGTTTGCTCTCTCTAAACCAGGGTCTTCCGTGGCCGCGGTGGCGGTCTGCCTGACAGGCTCTAGAGCTAAACGGAACCTCAACGTGAGAACTCGCCTCCAGGTTAGGCCCTGAGTAGCCGTGCAGAAAGGGAGGCATGCAGCTCTTTCCAGGAGTTCTTAGTCGCTTTGTTTTAAAGGAAGTACACGTCCGGGGACTCCTAGGCCCCACGGGTGTGCATCATTTTCCCTCCAAGGTCACTGAGTGCCTCCAGACACCTGTGGGCCGGCTGAGCAACGTCGAGGTCCATTGGTTGATTCCCTCGGAGGACCCCTGTGCGTGCCGAGTGCTGGGCAACCACACACTGCGCGTTCCTTGAGGAGCGCTACATATCCAGAGCCCTCGAACGCCCTCAGGACAACATGGCTGGTGAGTGCAAAGTGCCCAGGAAGACTCTGTCATGGCCCTTGTGTGAGCTGCCATGAGAGAACGCTGTGCTTGGAGCACTGCGAGGCCCGCCCTCATACCTGAAGTCACTCTGCTCGAGGAGAAAGTCAGCATCTTAGCATGCTGTGTGGCTCCAGGCACACCCAGCATGAACCCGTGCCTGGAAGTAAGGCCCTGATTTGCCGTGCAGAAGCGGAGGCGTGCTGCAGCTTCCAGGAGGCGGTGGCCTCCGCTCTGCATACCTTGAACGGCACCACAGCTTTCTGCACACCTGGGAGGCTAGCCGGGGCACCCTGTTCCCGGCAGGAACACTGAGTAACCCCAGGCGCACCTGGGTCTGCTAAGCAACATCCAGGCCCGTAGCCCTTTAGAGCCCCTCTGTGCACGCCGAGCGTAGGGAAACGCACTGCCCTCTCTTTTGGAGCAGCTTGGTTTCCTCAGCACTCGCACACGTTCACGAACACCGTTCTGGCACATCCCACATGGCGCGGAGGTCTTACGCGTTGCCCTAATCGGAGCTGCGCTCAGAGTAACCCTCGTCTTCGCATTCCATCCAGGACCTCCTGACTGAAGGCACCGTGCCTCCTAGAGGACGGCGGCTTGGGTTCTTACTGCAATTCAAGTCCTGTTCCTTCTTTGGCACTGCAGGCAGCCCCAGGCCCAGAGGAGCAGCTACGGCGTTCCTTGGTTGAGACAGTTCGCTGGATGCGGGCCTCCCTACTTCGATAAGATGACTCAGGGAAGGAAACACAGGGTAACCGGTGTCTCTTGGGACTCGTTAGAAACCACAGGGATGTACGCTGAGTGTGCCCATGAAAACGGGGGCCTGCTGGAACTAGCCCTGCTTTCCCATTTGGAGGGCGGCATTCATGCCTGCCTTGAAGCTCCCTGACATTCCCGCCTCCCGACAGGCCAGTGAGCCCTGGAAGAATGCTTCGGGGAAAATTATGAGTTTGCTCTCTCTAAACCAGGGGCTTCCGTGGCCGCGGTGGCGGTCCGCATGACAGGCTCTAGAGCTAAATGGAACCTCAACGTGAGAACTCGCCTCCAGGTTAGGCCCTGAGTAGCCGTGCAGAAAGGGAGGCATGCAGCTCTTTCCAGGAGTTCTTAGTCGCTTATGCGCTTTGTTTTAAAGGAAGTACACGTCCGGGGACTCCTAGACCCCACGGGTGTGCATCATTTTCCCTCCAAGGTCACTGAGTGCCTCCAGACACCTGTGGGCCGGCTGAGCAGCGTCGAGGTCCACTGGTTGATTCCCTCGGAGGACCTCTGTGCGTGCCGAGTGCTGGGCAACCACACACTGCGCGTTCCTTGAGGAGCGCTACATCTCCAGAGCCCTCGAACGCCCTCAGGACAACATGGCTGGTGAGTGCAAAGTGCCCAGGAAGACTCTGTCATGGCCCTTGTGTGAGCTGCCATGAGAGAACGCTGTGCTTGGAGCACTGCGAGGCCCGCCCTCATACCTGAAGTCACTCTGCTCGAGGAGAAAGTCAGCATCTTAGCATGCTGTGTGGCTCCCGGCACACCCAGCATGAACCCGTGCCTGGAAGTAAGGCCCTGATTTGCCGTGCAGAAGCAGAGACGTGCTGCAGCTTTCAGGAGGCGGTGGCCTCTGCTCTGCATACCTTGAATGGCAGCACAGCTTTCTGGACACCTGGGAGGCTAGCCGGGGCACCCTGTTCCCGGCAGGAACACTGAGTAACCCCAGGCGCACCTGGGTCTGCTAAGCAACATCCAGGCCCGTAGCCCTTTAGAGCCCCTCTGTGCACGCCGAGCGTAGGGAAACGCACTGCCCTCTCTTTTGGAGCAGCTTGGTTTCCTCAGCACTCGCACACGTTCACGAGCACCGTTCTGGCACATCCCACATGGCGCGGAGGTCTTACGCGTTGCCCTAATCGGAGCTGCGCTCAGAGTAACCCTCGTCTTCGCATTCCATCCAGGACCTCCTGACTGAAGGCACCGTGCCTCCTAGAGGACGGCGGCTTGGGTTCTTACTGCAATTCAAGTCCTGTTCCTTCTTTGTCACTGCAGGCAGCCCCAGGCCCAGAGGAGCATCTACGGCCTTCCTTGGTTGAGACAGTTCGCTGGATGCGGGACTCCCTACTTCGATAAGTTGACTCAGGGAAGGAAACACAGGGTAACCGGTGTCTCTTGGGACTCGTTAGAAACCACAGGGATGTACGCTGAGTGTGCCCATGAAAACGGGGGCCTGCTGGAACTAGCCCTGCTTTCCCATTTGGAGGGCGGCATTCATGCCTGCCTTGAAGCTCCCTGACATTCCCGCCTCCCGACAGGCCAGTGAGGCCTGGAAGAATGCTTCGGGGAAAATTATGAGTTTGCTCTCTCTAAACCAGGGTCTTCCGTGGCCGCGGTGGCGGTCTGCCTGACAGGCTCTAGAGCTAAACGGAACCTCAACGTGAGAACTCGCCTCCAGGTTAGGCCCTGAGTAGCCGTGCAGAAAGGGAGGCATGCAGCTCTTTCCAGGAGTTCTTAGTCGCTTTGTTTTAAAGGAAGTACACGTCCGGGGACTCCTAGGCCCCACGGGTGTGCATCATTTTCCCTCCAAGGTCACTGAGTGCCTCCAGACACCTGTGGGCCGGCTGAGCAACGTCGAGGTCCATTGGTTGATTCCCTCGGAGGACCCCTGTGCGTGCCGAGTGCTGGGCAACCACACACTGCGCGTTCCTTGAGGAGCGCTACATATCCAGAGCCCTCGAACGCCCTCAGGACAACATGGCTGGTGAGTGCAAAGTGCCCAGGAAGACTCTGTCATGGCCCTTGTGTGAGCTGCCATGAGAGAACGCTGTGCTTGGAGCACTGCGAGGCCCGCCCTCATACCTGAAGTCACTCTGCTCGAGGAGAAAGTCAGCATCTTAGCATGCTGTGTGGCTCCCGGCACACCCAGCATGAACCCGTGCCTGGAAGTAAGGCCCTGATTTGCCGTGCAGAAGCGGAGGCGTGCTGCAGCTTCCAGGAGGCGGTGGCCTCCGCTCTGCATACCTTGAACGGCACCACAGCTTTCTGCACACCTGGGAGGCTAGCCGGGGCACCCTGTTCCCGGCAGGAACACTGAGTAACCCCAGGCGCACCTGGGTCTGCTAAGCAACATCCAGGCCCGTAGCCCTTTAGAGCCCCTCTGTGCACGCCGAGCGTAGGGAAACGCACTGCCCTCTCTTTTGGAGCAGCTTGGTTTCCTCAGCACTCGCACACGTTCACGAACACCGTTCTGGCACATCCCACATGGCGCGGAGGTCTTACGCGTTGCCCTAATCGGAGCTGCGCTCAGAGTAACCCTCGTCTTCGCATTCCATCCAGGACCTCCTGACTGAAGGCACCGTGCCTCCTAGAGGACGGCGGCTTGGGTTCTTACTGCAATTCAAGTCCTGTTCCTTCTTTGGCACTGCAGGCAGCCCCAGGCCCAGAGGAGCAGCTACGGCGTTCCTTGGTTGAGACAGTTCGCTGGATGCGGGCCTCCCTACTTCGATAAGATGACTCAGGGAAGGAAACACAGGGTAACCGGTGTCTCTTGGGACTCGTTAGAAACCACAGGGATGTACGCTGAGTGTGCCCATGAAAACGGGGGCCTGCTGGAACTAGCCCTGCTTTCCCATTTGGAGGGCGGCATTCATGCCTGCCTTGAAGCTCCCTGACATTCCCGCCTCCCGACAGGCCAGTGAGCCCTGGAAGAATGCTTCGGGGAAAATTATGAGTTTGCTCTCTCTAAACCAGGGGCTTCCGTGGCCGCGGTGGCGGTCCGCATGACAGGCTCTAGAGCTAAATGGAACCTCAACGTGAGAACTCGCCTCCAGGTTAGGCCCTGAGTAGCCGTGCAGAAAGGGAGGCATGCAGCTCTTTCCAGGAGTTCTTAGTCGCTTATGCGCTTTGTTTTAAAGGAAGTACACGTCCGGGGACTCCTAGACCCCACGGGTGTGCATCATTTTCCCTCCAAGGTCACTGAGTGCCTCCAGACACCTGTGGGCCGGCTGAGCAGCGTCGAGGTCCACTGGTTGATTCCCTCGGAGGACCTCTGTGCGTGCCGAGTGCTGGGCAACCACACACTGCGCGTTCCTTGAGGAGCGCTACATCTCCAGAGCCCTCGAACGCCCTCAGGACAACATGGCTGGTGAGTGCAAAGTGCCCAGGAAGACTCTGTCATGGCCCTTGTGTGAGCTGCCATGAGAGAACGCTGTGCTTGGAGCACTGCGAGGCCCGCCCTCATACCTGAAGTCACTCTGCTCGAGGAGAAAGTCAGCATCTTAGCATGCTGTGTGGCTCCCGGCACACCCAGCATGAACCCGTGCCTGGAAGTAAGGCCCTGATTTGCCGTGCAGAAGCAGAGACGTGCTGCAGCTTTCAGGAGGCGGTGGCCTCTGCTCTGCATACCTTGAATGGCAGCACAGCTTTCTGGACACCTGGGAGGCTAGCCGGGGCACCCTGTTCCCGGCAGGAACACTGAGTAACCCCAGGCGCACCTGGGTCTGCTAAGCAACATCCAGGCCCGTAGCCCTTTAGAGCCCCTCTGTGCACGCCGAGCGTAGGGAAACGCACTGCCCTCTCTTTTGGAGCAGCTTGGTTTCCTCAGCACTCGCACACGTTCACGAGCACCGTTCTGGCACATCCCACATGGCGCGGAGGTCTTACGCGTTGCCCTAATCGGAGCTGCGCTCAGAGTAACCCTCGTCTTCGCATTCCATCCAGGACCTCCTGACTGAAGGCACCGTGCCTCCTAGAGGACGGCGGCTTGGGTTCTTACTGCAATTCAAGTCCTGTTCCTTCTTTGGCATTGCAGGCAGCCCCAGGCCCAGAGGAGCAGCTACGGCGTTCCTTGGTTGAGACAGTTCGCTGGATGCGGGACTCCCTACTTCGATAAGTTGACTCAGGGAAGGAAACACAGGGTAACCGGTGTCTCTTGGGACTCGTTAGAAACCACAGGGATGTACGCTGAGTGTGCCCGTGAAAACGGGGGCCTGCTGGAACTAGCCCTGCTTTCCCATTTGGAGGGCGGCATTCATGCCTGCCTTGAAGCTCCCTGACATTCCCGCCTCCCGACAGGCCAGTGAGGCCTGGAAGAATGCTTCGGGGAAAATTATGAGTTTGCTCTCTCTAAACCAGGGGCTTCCGTGGCCGCGGTGGCGGTCCGCCTGACAGGCTCTAGAGCTAAAGGGAACCTCAACGTGAGAACTCGCCTCCAGGTTAGGCCCTGAGTAGCCGTGCAGAAAGGGAGGCATGCAGCTCTTTCCAGGAGTTCTTAGTCGCTTTGTTTTAAAGGAAGTACACGTCCGGGGACTCCTAGGCCCCACGGGTGTGCATCATTTTCCCTCCAAGGTCACTGAGTGCCTCCAGACACCTGTGGGCCGGCTGAGCAACGTCGAGGTCCACTGGTTGATTCCCTCGGAGGACCCCTGTGCGTGCCGAGTGCTGGGCAACCACACACTGCGCGTTCCTTGAGGAGCGCTACATCTCCAGAGCCCTCGAACGCCCTCAGGACAACATGGCTGGTGAGTGCAAAGTGCCCAGGAAGACTCTGTCATGGCCCTTGTGTGAGCTGCCATGAGAGAACGCTGTGCTTGGAGCACTGCGAGGCCCGCCCTCATACCTGAAGTCACTCTGCTCGAGGAGAAAGTCAGCATCTTAGCATGCTGTGTGGCTCCCGGCACACCCAGCATGAACCCGTGCCTGGAAGTAAGGCCCTGATTTGCCGTGCAGAAGCAGAGACGTGCTGCAGCTTCCAGGAGGCGGTGGCCTCCGCTCTGCATACCTTGAACGGCAGCACAGCTTTCTGGACACCTGGGAGGCTAGCCGGGGCACCCTGTTCCCGGCAGGAACACTGAGTAACCCCAGGCGCACCTGGGTCTGCTAAGCAACATCCAGGCCCGTAGCCCTTTAGAGCCCCTCTGTGCACGCCGAGCGTAGGGAAACGCACTGCCCTCTCTTTTGGAGCAGCTTGGTTTCCTCAGCACTCGCACACGTTCACGAGCACCGTTCTGGCACATCCCACATGGCGCGGAGGTCTTACGCGTTGCCCTAATCGGAGCTGCGCTCAGAGTAACCCTCGTCTTCGCATTCCATCCAGGACCTCCTGACTGAAGGCACCGTGCCTCCTAGAGGACGGCGGCTTGGGTTCTTACTGCAATTCAAGTCCTGTTCCTTCTTTGGCACTGCAGGCAGCCCCAGGCCCAGAGGAGCAGCTACGGCGTTCCTTGGTTGAGACAGTTCGCTGGATGCGGGCCTCCCTACTTCGATAAGATGACTCAGGGAAGGAAACACAGGGTAACCGGTGTCTCTTGGGACTCGTTAGAAACCACAGGGATGTACGCTGAGTGTGCCCATGAATACGGG
Source organism: Globicephala melas (assembly GCF_963455315.2). NCBI lineage: Eukaryota > Metazoa > Chordata > Mammalia > Artiodactyla > Delphinidae > Globicephala > Globicephala melas. The sequence goes on from NW_027207217.1 coordinate 581,142, forward strand.
GGCCTGCTGGAACTAGCCCTGCTTTCCCATTTGGAGGGCGGCATTCATGCCTGCCTTGAAGCTCCCTGACATTCCCGCCTCCCGACAGGCCAGTGAGCCCTGGAAGAATGCTTCGGGGAAAATTATGAGTTTGCTCTCTCTAAACCAGGGGCTTCCGTGGCCGCGGTGGCGGTCCGCATGACAGGCTCTAGAGCTAAATGGAACCTCAACGTGAGAACTCGCCTCCAGGTTAGGCCCTGAGTAGCCGTGCAGAAAGGGAGGCATGCAGCTCTTTCCAGGAGTTCTTAGTCGCTTATGCGCTTTGTTTTAAAGGAAGTACACGTCCGGGGACTCCTAGACCCCACGGGTGTGCATCATTTTCCCTCCAAGGTCACTGAGTGCCTCCAGACACCTGTGGGCCGGCTGAGCAGCGTCGAGGTCCACTGGTTGATTCCCTCGGAGGACCTCTGTGCGTGCCGAGTGCTGGGCAACCACACACTGCGCGTTCCTTGAGGAGCGCTACATCTCCAGAGCCCTCGAACGCCCTCAGGACAACATGGCTGGTGAGTGCAAAGTGCCCAGGAAGACTCTGTCATGGCCCTTGTGTGAGCTGCCATGAGAGAACGCTGTGCTTGGAGCACTGCGAGGCCCGCCCTCATACCTGAAGTCACTCTGCTCGAGGAGAAAGTCAGCATCTTAGCATGCTGTGTGGCTCCCGGCACACCCAGCATGAACCCGTGCCTGGAAGTAAGGCCCTGATTTGCCGTGCAGAAGCAGAGACGTGCTGCAGCTTTCAGGAGGCGGTGGCCTCTGCTCTGCATACCTTGAATGGCAGCACAGCTTTCTGGACACCTGGGAGGCTAGCCGGGGCACCCTGTTCCCGGCAGGAACACTGAGTAACCCCAGGCGCACCTGGGTCTGCTAAGCAACATCCAGGCCCGTAGCCCTTTAGAGCCCCTCTGTGCACGCCGAGCGTAGGGAAACGCACTGCCCTCTCTTTTGGAGCAGCTTGGTTTCCTCAGCACTCGCACACGTTCACGAGCACCGTTCTGGCACATCCCACATGGCGCGGAGGTCTTACGCGTTGCCCTAATCGGAGCTGCGCTCAGAGTAACCCTCGTCTTCGCATTCCATCCAGGACCTCCTGACTGAAGGCACCGTGCCTCCTAGAGGACGGCGGCTTGGGTTCTTACTGCAATTCAAGTCCTGTTCCTTCTTTGGCACTGCAGGCAGCCCCAGGCCCAGAGGAGCAGCTACGGCGTTCCTTGGTTGAGACAGTTCGCTGGATGCGGGACTCCCTACTTCGATAAGTTGACTCAGGGAAGGAAACACAGGGTAACCGGTGTCTCTTGGGACTCGTTAGAAACCACAGGGATGTACGCTGAGTGTGCCCGTGAAAACGGGGGCCTGCTGGAACTAGCCCTGCTTTCCCATTTGGAGGGCGGCATTCATGCCTGCCTTGAAGCTCCCTGACATTCCCGCCTCCCGACAGGCCAGTGAGGCCTGGAAGAATGCTTCGGGGAAAATTATGAGTTTGCTCTCTCTAAACCAGGGGCTTCCGTGGCCGCGGTGGCGGTCCGCCTGACAGGCTCTAGAGCTAAAGGGAACCTCAACGTGAGAACTCGCCTCCAGGTTAGGCCCTGAGTAGCCGTGCAGAAAGGGAGGCATGCAGCTCTTTCCAGGAGTTCTTAGTCGCTTTGTTTTAAAGGAAGTACACGTCTGGGGACTCCTAGGCCCCACGGGTGTGCATCATTTTCCCTCCAAGGTCACTGAGTGCCTCCAGACACCTGTGGGCCGGCTGAGCAACGTCGAGGTCCACTGGTTGATTCCCTCGGAGGACCCCTGTGCGTGCCGAGTGCTGGGCAACCACACACTGCGCGTTCCTTGAGGAGCGCTACATCTCCAGAGCCCTCGAACGCCCTCAGGACAACATGGCTGGTGAAAGCAAAGTGCCCAGGAAGACTCTGTCATGGCCCTTGTGTGAGCTGCCATGAGAGAACGCTGTGCTTGGAGCACTGCGAGGCCCGCCCTCATACCTGAAGTCACTCTGCTCGAGGAGAAAGTCAGCATCTTAGCATGCTGTGTGGCTCCCGGCACACCCAGCATGAACCCGTGCCTGGAAGTAAGGCCCTGATTTGCCGTGCAGAAGCAGAGACGTGCTGCAGCTTCCAGGAGGCGGTGGCCTCCGCTCTGCATACCTTGAACGGCAGCACAGCTTTCTGGACACCTGGGAGGCTAGCCGGGGCACCCTGTTCCCGGCAGGAACACTGAGTAACCCCAGGCGCACCTGGGTCTGCTAAGCAACATCCAGGCCCGTAGCCCTTTAGAGCCCCTCTGTGCACGCCGAGCGTAGGGAAACGCACTGCCCTCTCTTTTGGAGCAGCTTGGTTTCCTCAGCACTCGCACACGTTCACGAGCACCGTTCTGGCACATCCCACATGGCGCGGAGGTCTTACGCGTTGCCCTAATCGGAGCTGCGCTCAGAGTAACCCTCGTCTTCGCATTCCATCCAGGACCTCCTGACTGAAGGCACCGTGCCTCCTAGAGGACGGCGGCTTGGGTTCTTACTGCAATTCAAGTCCTGTTCCTTCTTTGGCACTGCAGGCAGCCCCAGGCCCAGAGGAGCAGCTACGGCGTTCCTTGGTTGAGACAGTTCGCTGGATGCGGGCCTCCCTACTTCGATAAGATGACTCAGGGAAGGAAACACAGGGTAACCGGTGTCTCTTGGGACTCGTTAGAAACCACAGGGATGTACGCTGAGTGTGCCCATGAAAACGGGGGCCTGCTGGAACTAGCCCTGCTTTCCCATTTGGAGGGCGGCATTCATGCCTGCCTTGAAGCTCCCTGACATTCCCGCCTCCCGACAGGCCAGTGAGCCCTGGAAGAATGCTTCGGGGAAAATTATGAGTTTGCTCTCTCTAAACCAGGGGCTTCCGTGGCCGCGGTGGCGGTCCGCATGACAGGCTCTAGAGCTAAATGGAACCTCAACGTGAGAACTCGCCTCCAGGTTAGGCCCTGAGTAGCCGTGCAGAAAGGGAGGCATGCAGCTCTTTCCAGGAGTTCTTAGTCGCTTATGCGCTTTGTTTTAAAGGAAGTACACGTCCGGGGACTCCTAGACCCCACGGGTGTGCATCATTTTCCCTCCAAGGTCACTGAGTGCCTCCAGACACCTGTGGGCCGGCTGAGCAGCGTCGAGGTCCACTGGTTGATTCCCTCGGAGGACCTCTGTGCGTGCCGAGTGCTGGGCAACCACACACTGCGCGTTCCTTGAGGAGCGCTACATCTCCAGAGCCCTCGAACGCCCTCAGGACAACATGGCTGGTGAGTGCAAAGTGCCCAGGAAGACTCTGTCATGGCCCTTGTGTGAGCTGCCATGAGAGAACGCTGTGCTTGGAGCACTGCGAGGCCCGCCCTCATACCTGAAGTCACTCTGCTCGAGGAGAAAGTCAGCATCTTAGCATGCTGTGTGGCTCCCGGCACACCCAGCATGAACCCGTGCCTGGAAGTAAGGCCCTGATTTGCCGTGCAGAAGCAGAGACGTGCTGCAGCTTCCAGGAGGCGGTGGCCTCCGCTCTGCATACCTTGAACGGCAGCACAGCTTTCTGGACACCTGGGAGGCTAGCCGGGGCACCCTGTTCCCGGCAGGAACACTGAGTAACCCCAGGCGCACCTGGGTCTGCTAAGCAACATCCAGGCCCGTAGCCCTTTAGAGCCCCTCTGTGCACGCCGAGCGTAGGGAAACGCACTGCCCTCTCTTTTGGAGCAGCTTGGTTTCCTCAGCACTCACACACGTTCACGAGCACCGTTCTGGCACATCCCACATGGCGCGGAGGTCTTACGCGTTGCCCTAATCGGAGCTGCGCTCAGAGTAACCCTCGTCTTCGCATTCCATCCAGGACCTCCTGACTGAAGGCACCGTGCCTCCTAGAGGACGGCGGCTTGGGTTCTTACTGCAATTCAAGTCCTGTTCCTTCTTTGCGATTGCAGGCAGCCCCAGGCCCAGAGGAGCAGCTACGGCGTTCCTTGGTTGAGACAGTTCGCTGGATGCGGGACTCCCTACTTCGATAAGTTGACTCAGGGAAGGAAACACAGGGTAACCGGTGTCTCTTGGGACTCGTTAGAAACCACAGGGATGTACGCTGAGTGTGCCCGTGAAAACGGGGGCCTGCTGGAACTAGCCCTGCTTTCCCATTTGGAGGGCGGCATTCATGCCTGCCTTGAAGCTCCCTGACATTCCCGCCTCCCGACAGGCCAGTGAGGCCTGGAAGAATGCTTCGGGGAAAATTATGAGTTTGCTCTCTCTAAACCAGGGTCTTCCGTGGCCGCGGTGGCGGTCTGCCTGACAGGCTCTAGAGCTAAAGGGAACCTCAACGTGAGAACTCGCCTCCAGGTTAGGCCCTGAGTAGCCGTGCAGAAAGGGAGGCATGCAGCTCTTTCCAGGAGTTCTTAGTCGCTTATCCGCTTTGTTTTAAAGGAAGTACACGTCCGGGGACTCCTAGACCCCACGGGTGTGCATCATTTTCCCTCCAAGGTCACTGAGTGCCTCCAGACACCTGTGGGCCGGCTGAGCAGCGTCGAGGTCCACTGGTTGATTCCCTCGGAGGACCTCTGTGCGTGCCGAGTGCTGGGCAACCACACACTGCGCGTTCCTTGAGGAGCGCTACATCTCCAGAGCCCTCGAACGCCCTCAGGACAACATGGCTGGTGAGTGCAAAGTGCCCAGGAAGACTCTGTCATGGCCCTTGTGTGAGCTGCCATGAGAGAACGCTGTGCTTGGAGCACTGCGAGGCCCGCCCTCATACCTGAAGTCACTCTGCTCGAGGAGAAAGTCAGCATCTTAGCATGCTGTGTGGCTCCCGGCACACCCAGCATGAACCCGTGCCTGGAAGTAAGGCCCTGATTTGCCGTGCAGAAGCAGAGACGTGCTGCAGCTTCCAGGAGGCGGTGGCCTCCGCTCTGCATACCTTGAACGGCAGCACAGCTTTCTGGACACCTGGGAGGCTAGCCGGGGCACCCTGTTCCCGGCAGGAACACTGAGTAACCCCAGGCGCACCTGGGTCTGCTAAGCAACATCCAGGCCCGTAGCCCTTTAGAGCCCCTCTGTGCACGCCGAGCGTAGGGAAACGCACTGCCCTCTCTTTTGGAGCAGCTTGGTTTCCTCAGCACTCACACACGTTCACGAGCACCGTTCTGGCACATCCCACATGGCGCGGAGGTCTTACGCGTTGCCCTAATCGGAGCTGCGCTCAGAGTAACCCTCGTCTTCGCATTCCATCCAGGACCTCCTGACTGAAGGCACCGTGCCTCCTAGAGGACGGCGGCTTGGGTTCTTACTGCAATTCAAGTCCTGTTCCTTCTTTGGCACTGCAGGCAGCCCCAGGCCCAGAGGAGCAGCTACGGCGTTCCTTGGTTGAGACAGTTCGCTGGATGCGGGCCTCCCTACTTCGATAAGATGACTCAGGGAAGGAAACACAGGGTAACCGGTGTCTCTTGGGACTCGTTAGAAACCACAGGGATGTACGCTGAGTGTGCCCATGAAAACGGGGGCCTGCTGGAACTAGCCCTGCTTTCCCATTTGGAGGGCGGCATTCATGCCTGCCTTGAAGCTCCCTGACATTCCCGCCTCCCGACAGGCCAGTGAGCCCTGGAAGAATGCTTCGGGGAAAATTATGAGTTTGCTCTCTCTAAACCAGGGGCTTCCGTGGCCGCGGTGGCGGTCCGCATGACAGGCTCTAGAGCTAAATGGAACCTCAACGTGAGAACTCGCCTCCAGGTTAGGCCCTGAGTAGCCGTGCAGAAAGGGAGGCATGCAGCTCTTTCCAGGAGTTCTTAGTCGCTTATGCGCTTTGTTTTAAAGGAAGTACACGTCCGGGGACTCCTAGACCCCACGGGTGTGCATCATTTTCCCTCCAAGGTCACTGAGTGCCTCCAGACACCTGTGGGCCGGCTGAGCAGCGTCGAGGTCCACTGGTTGATTCCCTCGGAGGACCTCTGTGCGTGCCGAGTGCTGGGCAACCACACACTGCGCGTTCCTTGAGGAGCGCTACATCTCCAGAGCCCTCGAACGCCCTCAGGACAACATGGCTGGTGAGTGCAAAGTGCCCAGGAAGACTCTGTCATGGCCCTTGTGTGAGCTGCCATGAGAGAACGCTGTGCTTGGAGCACTGCGAGGCCCGCCCTCATACCTGAAGTCACTCTGCTCGAGGAGAAAGTCAGCATCTTAGCATGCTGTGTGGCTCCCGGCACACCCAGCATGAACCCGTGCCTGGAAGTAAGGCCCTGATTTGCCGTGCAGAAGCAGAGACGTGCTGCAGCTTTCAGGAGGCGGTGGCCTCTGCTCTGCATACCTTGAATGGCAGCACAGCTTTCTGGACACCTGGGAGGCTAGCCGGGGCACCCTGTTCCCGGCAGGAACACTGAGTAACCCCAGGCGCACCTGGGTCTGCTAAGCAACATCCAGGCCCGTAGCCCTTTAGAGCCCCTCTGTGCACGCCGAGCGTAGGGAAACGCACTGCCCTCTCTTTTGGAGCAGCTTGGTTTCCTCAGCACTCGCACACGTTCACGAGCACCGTTCTGGCACATCCCACATGGCGCGGAGGTCTTACGCGTTGCCCTAATCGGAGCTGCGCTCAGAGTAACCCTCGTCTTCGCATTCCATCCAGGACCTCCTGACTGAAGGCACCGTGCCTCCTAGAGGACGGCGGCTTGGGTTCTTACTGCAATTCAAGTCCTGTTCCTTCTTTGGCATTGCAGGCAGCCCCAGGCCCAGAGGAGCAGCTACGGCGTTCCTTGGTTGAGACAGTTCGCTGGATGCGGGACTCCCTACTTCGATAAGTTGACTCAGGGAAGGAAACACAGGGTAACCGGTGTCTCTTGGGACTCGTTAGAAACCACAGGGATGTACGCTGAGTGTGCCCGTGAAAACGGGGGCCTGCTGGAACTAGCCCTGCTTTCCCATTTGGAGGGCGGCATTCATGCCTGCCTTGAAGCTCCCTGACATTCCCGCCTCCCGACAGGCCAGTGAGGCCTGGAAGAATGCTTCGGGGAAAATTATGAGTTTGCTCTCTCTAAACCAGGGGCTTCCGTGGCCGCGGTGGCGGTCCGCATGACAGGCTCTAGAGCTAAAGGGAACCTCAACGTGAGAACTCGCCTCCAGGTTAGGCCCTGAGTAGCCGTGCAGAAAGGGAGGCATGCAGCTCTTTCCAGGAGTTCTTAGTCGCTTTGTTTTAAAGGAAGTACACGTCCGGGGACTCCTAGGCCCCACGGGTGTGCATCATTTTCCCTCCAAGGTCACTGAGTGCCTCCAGACACCTGTGGGCCGGCTGAGCAACGTCGAGGTCCACTGGTTGATTCCCTCGGAGGACCCCTGTGCGTGCCGAGTGCTGGGCAACCACACACTGCGCGTTCCTTGAGGAGCGCTACATCTCCAGAGCCCTCGAACGCCCTCAGGACAACATGGCTGGTGAGTGCAAAGTGCCCAGGAAGACTCTGTCATGGCCCTTGTGTGAGCTGCCATGAGAGAACGCTGTGCTTGGAGCACTGCGAGGCCCGCCCTCATACCTGAAGTCACTCTGCTCGAGGAGAAAGTCAGCATCTTAGCATGCTGTGTGGCTCCCGGCACACCCAGCATGAACCCGTGCCTGGAAGTAAGGCCCTGATTTGCCGTGCAGAAGCAGAGACGTGCTGCAGCTTCCAGGAGGCGGTGGCCTCCGCTCTGCATACCTTGAACGGCAGCACAGCTTTCTGGACACCTGGGAGGCTAGCCGGGGCACCCTGTTCCCGGCAGGAACACTGAGTAAACCCAGGCGCACCTGGGTCTGCTAAGCAACATCCAGGCCCGTAGCCCTTTAGAGCCCCTCTGTGCACGCCGAGCGTAGGGAAACGCACTGCCCTCTCTTTTGGAGCAGCTTGGTTTCCTCAGCACTCGCACACGTTCACGAGCACCGTTCTGGCACATCCCACATGGCGCGGAGGTCTTACGCGTTGCCCTAATCGGAGCTGCGCTCAGAGTAACCCTCGTCTTCGCATTCCATCCAGGACCTCCTGACTGAAGGCACCGTGCCTCCTAGAGGACGGCGGCTTGGGTTCTTACTGCAATTCAAGTCCTGTTCCTTCTTTGGCACTGCAGGCAGCCCCAGGCCCAGAGGAGCATCTACGGCCTTCCTTGGTTGAGACAGTTCGCTGGATGCGGGCCTCCCTACTTCGATAAGATGACTCAGGGAAGGAAACACAGGGTAACCGGTGTCTCTTGGGACTCGTTAGAAACCACAGGGATGTACGCTGAGTGTGCCCATGAAAACGGGGACCTGCTGGAACTAGCCCTGCTTTCCCATTTGGAGGGCGGCATTCATGCCTGCCTTGAAGCTCCCTGACATTCCCGCCTCCCGACAGGCCAGTGAGCCCTGGAAGAATGCTTCGGGGAAAATTATGAGTTTGCTCTCTCTAAACCAGGGGCTTCCGTGGCCGCGGTGGCGGTCCGCATGACAGGCTCTAGAGCTAAATGGAACCTCAACGTGAGAACTCGCCTCCAGGTTAGGCCCTGAGTAGCCGTGCAGAAAGGGAGGCATGCAGCTCTTTCCAGGAGTTCTTAGTCGCTTATGCGCTTTGTTTTAAAGGAAGTACACGTCCGGGGACTCCTAGACCCCACGGGTGTGCATCATTTTCCCTCCAAGGTCACTGAGTGCCTCCAGACACCTGTGGGCCGGCTGAGCAGCGTCGAGGTCCACTGGTTGATTCCCTCGGAGGACCTCTGTGCGTGCCGAGTGCTGGGCAACCACACACTGCGCGTTCCTTGAGGAGCGCTACATCTCCAGAGCCCTCGAACGCCCTCAGGACAACATGGCTGGTGAGTGCAAAGTGCCCAGGAAGACTCTGTCATGGCCCTTGTGTGAGCTGCCATGAGAGAACGCTGTGCTTGGAGCACTGCGAGGCCCGCCCTCATACCTGAAGTCACTCTGCTCGAGGAGAAAGTCAGCATCTTAGCATGCTGTGTGGCTCCCGGCACACCCAGCATGAACCCGTGCCTGGAAGTAAGGCCCTGATTTGCCGTGCAGAAGCAGAGACGTGCTGCAGCTTTCAGGAGGCGGTGGCCTCTGCTCTGCATACCTTGAATGGCAGCACAGCTTTCTGGACACCTGGGAGGCTAGCCGGGGCACCCTGTTCCCGGCAGGAACACTGAGTAACCCCAGGCGCACCTGGGTCTGCTAAGCAACATCCAGGCCCGTAGCCCTTTAGAGCCCCTCTGTGCACGCCGAGCGTAGGGAAACGCACTGCCCTCTCTTTTGGAGCAGCTTGGTTTCCTCAGCACTCGCACACGTTCACGAGCACCGTTCTGGCACATCCCACATGGCGCGGAGGTCTTACGCGTTGCCCTAATCGGAGCTGCGCTCAGAGTAACCCTCGTCTTCGCATTCCATCCAGGACCTCCTGACTGAAGGCACCGTGCCTCCTAGAGGACGGCGGCTTGGGTTCTTACTGCAATTCAAGTCCTGTTCCTTCTTTGGCATTGCAGGCAGCCCCAGGCCCAGAGGAGCAGCTACGGCGTTCCTTGGTTGAGACAGTTCGCTGGATGCGGGACTCCCTACTTCGATAAGTTGACTCAGGGAAGGAAACACAGGGTAACCGGTGTCTCTTGGGACTCGTTAGAAACCACAGGGATGTACGCTGAGTGTGCCCGTGAAAACGGGGGCCTGCTGGAACTAGCCCTGCTTTCCCATTTGGAGGGCGGCATTCATGCCTGCCTTGAAGCTCCCTGACATTCCCGCCTCCCGACAGGCCAGTGAGGCCTGGAAGAATGCTTCGGGGAAAATTATGAGTTTGCTCTCTCTAAACCAGGGTCTTCCGTGGCCGCGGTGGCGGTCTGCCTGACAGGCTCTAGAGCTAAAGGGAACCTCAACGTGAGAACTCGCCTCCAGGTTAGGCCCTGAGTAGCCGTGCAGAAAGGGAGGCATGCAGCTCTTTCCAGGAGTTCTTAGTCGCTTATGCGCTTTGTTTTAAAGGAAGTACACGTCCGGGGACTCCTAGACCCCACGGGTGTGCATCATTTTCCCTCCAAGGTCACTGAGTGCCTCCAGACACCTGTGGGCCGGCTGAGCAGCGTCGAGGTCCACTGGTTGATTCCCTCGGAGGACCTCTGTGCGTGCCGAGTGCTGGGCAACCACACACTGCGCGTTCCTTGAGGAGCGCTACATCTCCAGAGCCCTCGAACGCCCTCAGGACAACATGGCTGGTGAGTGCAAAGTGCCCAGGAAGACTCTGTCATGGCCCTTGTGTGAGCTGCCATGAGAGAACGCTGTGCTTGGAGCACTGCGAGGCCCGCCCTCATACCTGAAGTCACTCTGCTCGAGGAGAAAGTCAGCATCTTAGCATGCTGTGTGGCTCCCGGCACACCCAGCATGAACCCGTGCCTGGAAGTAAGGCCCTGATTTGCCGTGCAGAAGCAGAGACGTGCTGCAGCTTCCAGGAGGCGGTGGCCTCCGCTCTGCATACCTTGAACGGCAGCACAGCTTTCTGGACACCTGGGAGGCTAGCCGGGGCACCCTGTTCCCGGCAGGAACACTGAGTAACCCCAGGCGCACCTGGGTCTGCTAAGCAACATCCAGGCCCGTAGCCCTTTAGAGCCCCTCTGTGCACGCCGAGCGTAGGGAAACGCACTGCCCTCTCTTTTGGAGCAGCTTGGTTTCCTCAGCACTCGCACACGTTCACGAGCACCGTTCTGGCACATCCCACATGGCGCGGAGGTCTTACGCGTTGCCCTAATCGGAGCTGCGCTCAGAGTAACCCTCGTCTTCGCATTCCATCCAGGACCTCCTGACTGAAGGCACCGTGCCTCCTAGAGGACGGCGGCTTGGGTTCTTACTGCAATTCAAGTCCTGTTCCTTCTTTGGCACTGCAGGCAGCCCCAGGCCCAGAGGAGCAGCTACGGCGTTCCTTGGTTGAGACAGTTCGCTGGATGCGGGCCTCCCTACTTCGATAAGATGACTCAGGGAAGGAAACACAGGGTAACCGGTGTCTCTTGGGACTCGTTAGAAACCACAGGGATGTACGCTGAGTGTGCCCATGAAAACGGGGGCCTGCTGGAACTAGCCCTGCTTTCCCATTTGGAGGGCGGCATTCATGCCTGCCTTGAAGCTCCCTGACATTCCCGCCTCCCGACAGGCCAGTGAGCCCTGGAAGAATGCTTCGGGGAAAATTATGAGTTTGCTCTCTCTAAACCAGGGGCTTCCGTGGCCGCGGTGGCGGTCCGCCTGACAGGCTCTAGAGCTAAATGGAACCTCAACGTGAGAACTCGCCTCCAGGTTAGGCCCTGAGTAGCCGTGCAGAAAGGGAGGCATGCAGCTCTTTCCAGGAGTTCTTAGTCGCTTTGTTTTAAAGGAAGTACACGTCCGGGGACTCCTAGGCCCCACGGGTGTGCATCATTTTCCCTCCAAGGTCACTGAGTGCCTCCAGACACCTGTGGGCCGGCTGAGCAACGTCGAGGTCCACTGGTTGATTCCCTCGGAGGACCCCTGTGCGTGCCGAGTGCTGGGCAACCACACACTGCGCGTTCCTTGAGGAGCGCTACATCTCCAGAGCCCTCGAACGCCCTCAGGACAACATGGCTGGTGAAAGCAAAGTGCCCAGGAAGACTCTGTCATGGCCCTTGTGTGAGCTGCCATGAGAGAACGCTGTGCTTGGAGCACTGCGAGGCCCGCCCTCATACCTGAAGTCACTCTGCTCGAGGAGAAAGTCAGCATCTTAGCATGCTGTGTGGCTCCCGGCACACCCAGCATGAACCCGTGCCTGGAAGTAAGGCCCTGATTTGCCGTGCAGAAGCAGAGACGTGCTGCAGCTTCCAGGAGGCGGTGGCCTCCGCTCTGCATACCTTGAACGGCAGCACAGCTTTCTGGACACCTGGGAGGCTAGCCGGGGCACCCTGTTCCCGGCAGGAACACTGAGTAACCCCAGGCGCACCTGGGTCTGCTAAGCAACATCCAGGCCCGTAGCCCTTTAGAGCCCCTCTGTGCACGCCGAGCGTAGGGAAACGCACTGCCCTCTCTTTTGGAGCAGCTTGGTTTCCTCAGCACTCGCACACGTTCACGAGCACCGTTCTGGCACATCCCACATGGCGCGGAGGTCTTACGCGTTGCCCTAATCGGAGCTGCGCTCAGAGTAACCCTCGTCTTCGCATTCCATCCAGGACCTCCTGACTGAAGGCACCGTGCCTCCTAGAGGACGGCGGCTTGGGTTCTTACTGCAATTCAAGTCCTGTTCCTTCTTTGGCACTGCAGGCAGCCCCAGGCCCAGAGGAGCAGCTACGGCGTTCCTTGGTTGAGACAGTTCGCTGGATGCGGGCCTCCCTACTTCGATAAGATGACTCAGGGAAGGAAACACAGGGTAACCGGTGTCTCTTGGGACTCGTTAGAAACCACAGGGATGTACGCTGAGTGTGCCCATGAAAACGGGGGCCTGCTGGAACTAGCCCTGCTTTCCCATTTGGAGGGCGGCATTCATGCCTGCCTTGAAGCTCCCTGACATTCCCGCCTCCCGACAGGCCAGTGAGCCCTGGAAGAATGCTTCGGGGAAAATTATGAGTTTGCTCTCTCTAAACCAGGGGCTTCCGTGGCCGCGGTGGCGGTCCGCATGACAGGCTCTAGAGCTAAATGGAACCTCAACGTGAGAACTCGCCTCCAGGTTAGGCCCTGAGTAGCCGTGCAGAAAGGGAGGCATGCAGCTCTTTCCAGGAGTTCTTAGTCGCTTATGCGCTTTGTTTTAAAGGAAGTACACGTCCGGGGACTCCTAGACCCCACGGGTGTGCATCATTTTCCCTCCAAGGTCACTGAGTGCCTCCAGACACCTGTGGGCCGGCTGAGCAGCGTCGAGGTCCACTGGTTGATTCCCTCGGAGGACCTCTGTGCGTGCCGAGTGCTGGGCAACCACACACTGCGCGTTCCTTGAGGAGCGCTACATCTCCAGAGCCCTCGAACGCCCTCAGGACAACATGGCTGGTGAGTGCAAAGTGCCCAGGAAGACTCTGTCATGGCCCTTGTGTGAGCTGCCATGAGAGAACGCTGTGCTTGGAGCACTGCGAGGCCCGCCCTCATACCTGAAGTCACTCTGCTCGAGGAGAAAGTCAGCATCTTAGCATGCTGTGTGGCTCCCGGCACACCCAGCATGAACCCGTGCCTGGAAGTAAGGCCCTGATTTGCCGTGCAGAAGCAGAGACGTGCTGCAGCTTTCAGGAGGCGGTGGCCTCTGCTCTGCATACCTTGAATGGCAGCACAGCTTTCTGGACACCTGGGAGGCTAGCCGGGGCACCCTGTTCCCGGCAGGAACACTGAGTAACCCCAGGCGCACCTGGGTCTGCTAAGCAACATCCAGGCCCGTAGCCCTTTAGAGCCCCTCTGTGCACGCCGAGCGTAGGGAAACGCACTGCCCTCTCTTTTGGAGCAGCTTGGTTTCCTCAGCACTCGCACACGTTCACGAGCACCGTTCTGGCACATCCCACATGGCGCGGAGGTCTTACGCGTTGCCCTAATCGGAGCTGCGCTCAGAGTAACCCTCGTCTTCGCATTCCATCCAGGACCTCCTGACTGAAGGCACCGTGCCTCCTAGAGGACGGCGGCTTGGGTTCTTACTGCAATTCAAGTCCTGTTCCTTCTTTGGCATTGCAGGCAGCCCCAGGCCCAGAGGAGCAGCTACGGCGTTCCTTGGTTGAGACAGTTCGCTGGATGCGGGACTCCCTACTTCGATAAGTTGACTCAGGGAAGGAAACACAGGGTAACCGGTGTCTCTTGGGACTCGTTAGAAACCACAGGGATGTACGCTGAGTGTGCCCGTGAAAACGGGGGCCTGCTGGAACTAGCCCTGCTTTCCCATTTGGAGGGCGGCATTCATGCCTGCCTTGAAGCTCCCTGACATTCCCGCCTCCCGACAGGCCAGTGAGGCCTGGAAGAATGCTTCGGGGAAAATTATGAGTTTGCTCTCTCTAAACCAGGGGCTTCCGTGGCCGCGGTGGCGGTCCGCCTGACAGGCTCTAGAGCTAAAGGGAACCTCAACGTGAGAACTCGCCTCCAGGTTAGGCCCTGAGTAGCCGTGCAGAAAGGGAGGCATGCAGCTCTTTCCAGGAGTTCTTAGTCGCTTTGTTTTAAAGGAAGTACACGTCCGGGGACTCCTAGGCCCCACGGGTGTGCATCATTTTCCCTCCAAGGTCACTGAGTGCCTCCAGACACCTGTGGGCCGGCTGAGCAACGTCGAGGTCCACTGGTTGATTCCCTCGGAGGACCCCTGTGCGTGCCGAGTGCTGGGCAACCACACACTGCGCGTTCCTTGAGGAGCGCTACATCTCCAGAGCCCTCGAACGCCCTCAGGACAACATGGCTGGTGAAAGCAAAGTGCCCAGGAAGACTCTGTCATGGCCCTTGTGTGAGCTGCCATGAGAGAACGCTGTGCTTGGAGCACTGCGAGGCCCGCCCTCATACCTGAAGTCACTCTGCTCGAGGAGAAAGTCAGCATCTTAGCATGCTGTGTGGCTCCCGGCACACCCAGCATGAACCCGTGCCTGGAAGTAAGGCCCTGATTTGCCGTGCAGAAGCAGAGACGTGCTGCAGCTTCCAGGAGGCGGTGGCCTCCGCTCTGCATACCTTGAACGGCAGCACAGCTTTCTGGACACCTGGGAGGCTAGCCGGGGCACCCTGTTCCCGGCAGGAACACTGAGTAACCCCAGGCGCACCTGGGTCTGCTAAGCAACATCCAGGCCCGTAGCCCTTTAGAGCCCCTCTGTGCACGCCGAGCGTAGGGAAACGCACTGCCCTCTCTTTTGGAGCAGCTTGGTTTCCTCAGCACTCGCACACGTTCACGAGCACCGTTCTGGCACATCCCACATGGCGCGGAGGTCTTACGCGTTGCCCTAATCGGAGCTGCGCTCAGAGTAACCCTCGTCTTCGCATTCCATCCAGGACCTCCTGACTGAAGGCACCGTGCCTCCTAGAGGACGGCGGCTTGGGTTCTTACTGCAATTCAAGTCCTGTTCCTTCTTTGGCATTGCAGGCAGCCCCAGGCCCAGAGGAGCAGCTACGGCGTTCCTTGGTTGAGACAGTTCGCTGGATGCGGGACTCCCTACTTCGATAAGTTGACTCAGGGAAGGAAACACAGGGTAACCGGTGTCTCTTGGGACTCGTTAGAAACCACAGGGATGTACGCTGAGTGTGCCCGTGAAAACGGGGGCCTGCTGGAACTAGCCCTGCTTTCCCATTTGGAGGGCGGCATTCATGCCTGCCTTGAAGCTCCCTGACATTCCCGCCTCCCGACAGGCCAGTGAGGCCTGGAAGAATGCTTCGGGGAAAATTATGAGTTTGCTCTCTCTAAACCAGGGTCTTCCGTGGCCGCGGTGGCGGTCTGCCTGACAGGCTCTAGAGCTAAAGGGAACCTCAACGTGAGAACTCGCCTCCAGGTTAGGCCCTGAGTAGCCGTGCAGAAAGGGAGGCATGCAGCTCTTTCCAGGAGTTCTTAGTCGCTTATGCGCTTTGTTTTAAAGGAAGTACACGTCCGGGGACTCCTAGACCCCACGGGTGTGCATCATTTTCCCTCCAAGGTCACTGAGTGCCTCCAGACACCTGTGGGCCGGCTGAGCAGCGTCGAGGTCCACTGGTTGATTCCCTCGGAGGACCTCTGTGCGTGCCGAGTGCTGGGCAACCACACACTGCGCGTTCCTTGAGGAGCGCTACATCTCCAGAGCCCTCGAACGCCCTCAGGACAACATGGCTGGTGAGTGCAAAGTGCCCAGGAAGACTCTGTCATGGCCCTTGTGTGAGCTGCCATGAGAGAACGCTGTGCTTGGAGCACTGCGAGGCCCGCCCTCATACCTGAAGTCACTCTGCTCGAGGAGAAAGTCAGCATCTTAGCATGCTGTGTGGCTCCCGGCACACCCAGCATGAACCCGTGCCTGGAAGTAAGGCCCTGATTTGCCGTGCAGAAGCAGAGACGTGCTGCAGCTTTCAGGAGGCGGTGGCCTCTGCTCTGCATACCTTGAATGGCAGCACAGCTTTCTGGACACCTGGGAGGCTAGCCGGGGCACCCTGTTCCCGGCAGGAACACTGAGTAACCCCAGGCGCACCTGGGTCTGCTAAGCAACATCCAGGCCCGTAGCCCTTTAGAGCCCCTCTGTGCACGCCGAGCGTAGGGAAACGCACTGCCCTCTCTTTTGGAGCAGCTTGGTTTCCTCAGCACTCGCACACGTTCACGAGCACCGTTCTGGCACATCCCACATGGCGCGGAGGTCTTACGCGTTGCCCTAATCGGAGCTGCGCTCAGAGTAACCCTCGTCTTCGCATTCCATCCAGGACCTCCTGACTGAAGGCACCGTGCCTCCTAGAGGACGGCGGCTTGGGTTCTTACTGCAATTCAAGTCCTGTTCCTTCTTTGGCATTGCAGGCAGCCCCAGGCCCAGAGGAGCAGCTACGGCGTTCCTTGGTTGAGACAGTTCGCTGGATGCGGGACTCCCTACTTCGATAAGTTGACTCAGGGAAGGAAACACAGGGTAACCGGTGTCTCTTGGGACTCGTTAGAAACCACAGGGATGTACGCTGAGTGTGCCCGTGAAAACGGGGGCCTGCTGGAACTAGCCCTGCTTTCCCATTTGGAGGGCGGCATTCATGCCTGCCTTGAAGCTCCCTGACATTCCCGCCTCCCGACAGGCCAGTGAGGCCTGGAAGAATGCTTCGGGGAAAATTATGAGTTTGCTCTCTCTAAACCAGGGGCTTCCGTGGCCGCGGTGGCGGTCCGCCTGACAGGCTCTAGAGCTAAAGGGAACCTCAACGTGAGAACTCGCCTCCAGGTTAGGCCCTGAGTAGCCGTGCAGAAAGGGAGGCATGCAGCTCTTTCCAGGAGTTCTTAGTCGCTTTGTTTTAAAGGAAGTACACGTCCGGGGACTCCTAGGCCCCACGGGTGTGCATCATTTTCCCTCCAAGGTCACTGAGTGCCTCCAGACACCTGTGGGCCGGCTGAGCAACGTCGAGGTCCACTGGTTGATTCCCTCGGAGGACCCCTGTGCGTGCCGAGTGCTGGGCAACCACACACTGCGCGTTCCTTGAGGAGCGCTACATCTCCAGAGCCCTCGAACGCCCTCAGGACAACATGGCTGGTGAAAGCAAAGTGCCCAGGAAGACTCTGTCATGGCCCTTGTGTGAGCTGCCATGAGAGAACGCTGTGCTTGGAGCACTGCGAGGCCCGCCCTCATACCTGAAGTCACTCTGCTCGAGGAGAAAGTCAGCATCTTAGCATGCTGTGTGGCTCCCGGCACACCCAGCATGAACCCGTGCCTGGAAGTAAGGCCCTGATTTGCCGTGCAGAAGCAGAGACGTGCTGCAGCTTCCAGGAGGCGGTGGCCTCCGCTCTGCATACCTTGAACGGCAGCACAGCTTTCTGGACACCTGGGAGGCTAGCCGGGGCACCCTGTTCCCGGCAGGAACACTGAGTAACCCCAGGCGCACCTGGGTCTGCTAAGCAACATCCAGGCCCGTAGCCCTTTAGAGCCCCTCTGTGCACGCCGAGCGTAGGGAAACGCACTGCCCTCTCTTTTGGAGCAGCTTGGTTTCCTCAGCACTCGCACACGTTCACGAGCACCGTTCTGGCACATCCCACATGGCGCGGAGGTCTTACGCGTTGCCCTAATCGGAGCTGCGCTCAGAGTAACCCTCGTCTTCGCATTCCATCCAGGACCTCCTGACTGAAGGCACCGTGCCTCCTAGAGGACGGCGGCTTGGGTTCTTACTGCAATTCAAGTCCTGTTCCTTCTTTGGCACTGCAGGCAGCCCCAGGCCCAGAGGAGCAGCTACGGCGTTCCTTGGTTGAGACAGTTCGCTGGATGCGGGCCTCCCTACTTCGATAAGATGACTCAGGGAAGGAAACACAGGGTAACCGGTGTCTCTTGGGACTCGTTAGAAACCACAGGGATGTACGCTGAGTGTGCCCATGAAAACGGGGGCCTGCTGGAACTAGCCCTGCTTTCCCATTTGGAGGGCGGCATTCATGCCTGCCTTGAAGCTCCCTGACATTCCCGCCTCCCGACAGGCCAGTGAGGCCTGGAAGAATGCTTCGGGGAAAATTATGAGTTTGCTCTCTCTAAACCAGGGGCTTCCGTGGCCGCGGTGGCGGTCCGCCTGACAGGCTCTAGAGCTAAATGGAACCTCAACGTGAGAACTCGCCTCCAGGTTAGGCCCTGAGTAGCCGTGCAGAAAGGGAGGCATGCAGCTCTTTCCAGGAGTTCTTAGTCGCTTTGTTTTAAAGGAAGTACACGTCCGGGGACTCCTAGGCCCCACGGGTGTGCATCATTTTCCCTCCAAGGTCACTGAGTGCCTCCAGACACCTGTGGGCCGGCTGAGCAACGTCAAGGTCCACTGGTTGATTCCCTCGGAGGACCCCTGTGCGTGCCGAGTGCTGGGCAACCACACACTGCGCGTTCCTTGAGGAGCGCTACATCTCCAGAGCCCTCGAACGCCCTCAGGACAACATGGCTGGTGAAAGCAAAGTGCCCAGGAAGACTCTGTCATGGCCCTTGTGTGAGCTGCCATGAGAGAACGCTGTGCTTGGAGCACTGCGAGGCCCGCCCTCAAACCTGAAGTCACTCTGCTCGAGGAGAAAGTCAGCATCTTAGCATGCTGTGTGGCTCCCGGCACACCCAGCATGAACCCGTGCCTGGAAGTAAGGCCCTGATTTGCCGTGCAGAAGCAGAGACGTGCTGCAGCTTCCAGGAGGCGGTGGCCTCCGCTCTGCATACCTTGAACGGCAGCACAGCTTTCTGGACACCTGGGAGGCTAGCCGGGGCACCCTGTTCCCGGCAGGAACACTGAGTAACCCCAGGCGCACCTGGGTCTGCTAAGCAACATCCAGGCCCGTAGCCCTTTAGAGCCCCTCTGTGCACGCCGAGCGTAGGGAAACGCACTGCCCTCTCTTTTGGAGCAGCTTGGTTTCCTCAGCACTCGCACACGTTCACGAGCACCGTTCTGGCACATCCCACATGGCGCGGAGGTCTTACGCGTTGCCCTAATCGGAGCTGCGCTCAGAGTAACCCTCGTCTTCGCATTCCATCCAGGACCTCCTGACTGAAGGCACCGTGCCTCCTAGAGGACGGCGGCTTGGGTTCTTACTGCAATTCAAGTCCTGTTCCTTCTTTGGCACTGCAGGCAGCCCCAGGCCCAGAGGAGCAGCTACGGCGTTCCTTGGTTGAGACAGTTCGCTGGATGCGGGCCTCCCTACTTCGATAAGATGACTCAGGGAAGGAAACACAGGGTAACCGGTGTCTCTTGGGACTCGTTAGAAACCACAGGGATGTACGCTGAGTGTGCCCATGAAAACGGGGGCCTGCTGGAACTAGCCCTGCTTTCCCATTTGGAGGGCGGCATTCATGCCTGCCTTGAAGCTCCCTGACATTCCCGCCTCCCGACAGGCCAGTGAGGCCTGGAAGAATGCTTCGGGGAAAATTATGAGTTTGCTCTCTCTAAACCAGGGTCTTCCGTGGCCGCGGTGGCGGTCTGCCTGACAGGCTCTAGAGCTAAAGGGAACCTCAACGTGAGAACTCGCCTCCAGGTTAGGCCCTGAGTAGCCGTGCAGAAAGGGAGGCATGCAGCTCTTTCCAGGAGTTCTTAGTCGCTTATGCGCTTTGTTTTAAAGGAAGTACACGTCCGGGGACTCCTAGACCCCACGGGTGTGCATCATTTTCCCTCCAAGGTCACTGAGTGCCTCCAGACACCTGTGGGCCGGCTGAGCAGCGTCGAGGTCCACTGGTTGATTCCCTCGGAGGACCTCTGTGCGTGCCGAGTGCTGGGCAACCACACACTGCGCGTTCCTTGAGGAGCGCTACATCTCCAGAGCCCTCGAACGCCCTCAGGACAACATGGCTGGTGAGTGCAAAGTGCCCAGGAAGACTCTGTCATGGCCCTTGTGTGAGCTGCCATGAGAGAACGCTGTGCTTGGAGCACTGCGAGGCCCGCCCTCATACCTGAAGTCACTCTGCTCGAGGAGAAAGTCAGCATCTTAGCATGCTGTGTGGCTCCCGGCACACCCAGCATGAACCCGTGCCTGGAAGTAAGGCCCTGATTTGCCGTGCAGAAGCAGAGACGTGCTGCAGCTTCCAGGAGGCGGTGGCCTCCGCTCTGCATACCTTGAACGGCAGCACAGCTTTCTGGACACCTGGGAGGCTAGCCGGGGCACCCTGTTCCCGGCAGGAACACTGAGTAACCCCAGGCGCACCTGGGTCTGCTAAGCAACATCCAGGCCCGTAGCCCTTTAGAGCCCCTCTGTGCACGCCGAGCGTAGGGAAACGCACTGCCCTCTCTTTTGGAGCAGCTTGGTTTCCTCAGCACTCGCACACGTTCACGAGCACCGTTCTGGCACATCCCACATGGCGCGGAGGTCTTACGCGTTGCCCTAATCGGAGCTGCGCTCAGAGTAACCCTCGTCTTCGCATTCCATCCAGGACCTCCTGACTGAAGGCACCGTGCCTCCTAGAGGACGGCGGCTTGGGTTCTTACTGCAATTCAAGTCCTGTTCCTTCTTTGGCACTGCAGGCAGCCCCAGGCCCAGAGGAGCAGCTACGGCGTTCCTTGGTTGAGACAGTTCGCTGGATGCGGGCCTCCCTACTTCGATAAGATGACTCAGGGAAGGAAACACAGGGTAACCGGTGTCTCTTGGGACTCGTTAGAAACCACAGGGATGTACGCTGAGTGTGCCCATGAAAACGGGGGCCTGCTGGAACTAGCCCTGCTTTCCCATTTGGAGGGCGGCATTCATGCCTGCCTTGAAGCTCCCTGACATTCCCGCCTCCCGACAGGCCAGTGAGCCCTGGAAGAATGCTTCGGGGAAAATTATGAGTTTGCTCTCTCTAAACCAGGGGCTTCCGTGGCCGCGGTGGCGGTCCGCCTGACAGGCTCTAGAGCTAAATGGAACCTCAACGTGAGAACTCGCCTCCAGGTTAGGCCCTGAGTAGCCGTGCAGAAAGGGAGGCATGCAGCTCTTTCCAGGAGTTCTTAGTCGCTTTGTTTTAAAGGAAGTACACGTCCGGGGACTCCTAGGCCCCACGGGTGTGCATCATTTTCCCTCCAAGGTCACTGAGTGCCTCCAGACACCTGTGGGCCGGCTGAGCAACGTCGAGGTCCACTGGTTGATTCCCTCGGAGGACCCCTGTGCGTGCCGAGTGCTGGGCAACCACACACTGCGCGTTCCTTGAGGAGCGCTACATCTCCAGAGCCCTCGAACGCCCTCAGGACAACATGGCTGGTGAAAGCAAAGTGCCCAGGAAGACTCTGTCATGGCCCTTGTGTGAGCTGCCATGAGAGAACGCTGTGCTTGGAGCACTGCGAGGCCCGCCCTCATACCTGAAGTCACTCTGCTCGAGGAGAAAGTCAGCATCTTAGCATGCTGTGTGGCTCCCGGCACACCCAGCATGAACCCGTGCCTGGAAGTAAGGCCCTGATTTGCCGTGCAGAAGCAGAGACGTGCTGCAGCTTCCAGGAGGCGGTGGCCTCCGCTCTGCATACCTTGAACGGCAGCACAGCTTTCTGGACACCTGGGAGGCTAGCCGGGGCACCCTGTTCCCGGCAGGAACACTGAGTAACCCCAGGCGCACCTGGGTCTGCTAAGCAACATCCAGGCCCGTAGCCCTTTAGAGCCCCTCTGTGCACGCCGAGCGTAGGGAAACGCACTGCCCTCTCTTTTGGAGCAGCTTGGTTTCCTCAGCACTCGCACACGTTCACGAGCACCGTTCTGGCACATCCCACATGGCGCGGAGGTCTTACGCGTTGCCCTAATCGGAGCTGCGCTCAGAGTAACCCTCGTCTTCGCATTCCATCCAGGACCTCCTGACTGAAGGCACCGTGCCTCCTAGAGGACGGCGGCTTGGGTTCTTACTGCAATTCAAGTCCTGTTCCTTCTTTGGCACTGCAGGCAGCCCCAGGCCCAGAGGAGCATCTACGGCCTTCCTTGGTTGAGACAGTTCGCTGGATGCGGGCCTCCCTACTTCGATAAGATGACTCAGGGAAGGAAACACAGGGTAACCGGTGTCTCTTGGGACTCGTTAGAAACCACAGGGATGTACGCTGAGTGTGCCCATGAAAACGGGGACCTGCTGGAACTAGCCCTGCTTTCCCATTTGGAGGGCGGCATTCATGCCTGCCTTGAAGCTCCCTGACATTCCCGCCTCCCGACAGGCCAGTGAGCCCTGGAAGAATGCTTCGGGGAAAATTATGAGTTTGCTCTCTCTAAACCAGGGGCTTCCGTGGCCGCGGTGGCGGTCCGCATGACAGGCTCTAGAGCTAAATGGAACCTCAACGTGAGAACTCGCCTCCAGGTTAGGCCCTGAGTAGCCGTGCAGAAAGGGAGGCATGCAGCTCTTTCCAGGAGTTCTTAGTCGCTTATGCGCTTTGTTTTAAAGGAAGTACACGTCCGGGGACTCCTAGACCCCACGGGTGTGCATCATTTTCCCTCCAAGGTCACTGAGTGCCTCCAGACACCTGTGGGCCGGCTGAGCAGCGTCGAGGTCCACTGGTTGATTCCCTCGGAGGACCTCTGTGCGTGCCGAGTGCTGGGCAACCACACACTGCGCGTTCCTTGAGGAGCGCTACATCTCCAGAGCCCTCGAACGCCCTCAGGACAACATGGCTGGTGAGTGCAAAGTGCCCAGGAAGACTCTGTCATGGCCCTTGTGTGAGCTGCCATGAGAGAACGCTGTGCTTGGAGCACTGCGAGGCCCGCCCTCATACCTGAAGTCACTCTGCTCGAGGAGAAAGTCAGCATCTTAGCATGCTGTGTGGCTCCCGGCACACCCAGCATGAACCCGTGCCTGGAAGTAAGGCCCTGATTTGCCGTGCAGAAGCAGAGACGTGCTGCAGCTTTCAGGAGGCGGTGGCCTCTGCTCTGCATACCTTGAATGGCAGCACAGCTTTCTGGACACCTGGGAGGCTAGCCGGGGCACCCTGTTCCCGGCAGGAACACTGAGTAACCCCAGGCGCACCTGGGTCTGCTAAGCAACATCCAGGCCCGTAGCCCTTTAGAGCCCCTCTGTGCACGCCGAGCGTAGGGAAACGCACTGCCCTCTCTTTTGGAGCAGCTTGGTTTCCTCAGCACTCGCACACGTTCACGAGCACCGTTCTGGCACATCCCACATGGCGCGGAGGTCTTACGCGTTGCCCTAATCGGAGCTGCGCTCAGAGTAACCCTCGTCTTCGCATTCCATCCAGGACCTCCTGACTGAAGGCACCGTGCCTCCTAGAGGACGGCGGCTTGGGTTCTTACTGCAATTCAAGTCCTGTTCCTTCTTTGGCATTGCAGGCAGCCCCAGGCCCAGAGGAGCAGCTACGGCGTTCCTTGGTTGAGACAGTTCGCTGGATGCGGGACTCCCTACTTCGATAAGTTGACTCAGGGAAGGAAACACAGGGTAACCGGTGTCTCTTGGGACTCGTTAGAAACCACAGGGATGTACGCTGAGTGTGCCCGTGAAAACGGGGGCCTGCTGGAACTAGCCCTGCTTTCCCATTTGGAGGGCGGCATTCATGCCTGCCTTGAAGCTCCCTGACATTCCCGCCTCCCGACAGGCCAGTGAGGCCTGGAAGAATGCTTCGGGGAAAATTATGAGTTTGCTCTCTCTAAACCAGGGGCTTCCGTGGCCGCGGTGGCGGTCCGCCTGACAGGCTCTAGAGCTAAAGGGAACCTCAACGTGAGAACTCGCCTCCAGGTTAGGCCCTGAGTAGCCGTGCAGAAAGGGAGGCATGCAGCTCTTTCCAGGAGTTCTTAGTCGCTTTGTTTTAAAGGAAGTACACGTCCGGGGACTCCTAGGCCCCACGGGTGTGCATCATTTTCCCTCCAAGGTCACTGAGTGCCTCCAGACACCTGTGGGCCGGCTGAGCAACGTCGAGGTCCACTGGTTGATTCCCTCGGAGGACCCCTGTGCGTGCCGAGTGCTGGGCAACCACACACTGCGCGTTCCTTGAGGAGCGCTACATCTCCAGAGCCCTCGAACGCCCTCAGGACAACATGGCTGGTGAAAGCAAAGTGCCCAGGAAGACTCTGTCATGGCCCTTGTGTGAGCTGCCATGAGAGAACGCTGTGCTTGGAGCACTGCGAGGCCCGCCCTCATACCTGAAGTCACTCTGCTCGAGGAGAAAGTCAGCATCTTAGCATGCTGTGTGGCTCCCGGCACACCCAGCATGAACCCGTGCCTGGAAGTAAGGCCCTGATTTGCCGTGCAGAAGCAGAGACGTGCTGCAGCTTCCAGGAGGCGGTGGCCTCCGCTCTGCATACCTTGAACGGCAGCACAGCTTTCTGGACACCTGGGAGGCTAGCCGGGGCACCCTGTTCCCGGCAGGAACACTGAGTAACCCCAGGCGCACCTGGGTCTGCTAAGCAACATCCAGGCCCGTAGCCCTTTAGAGCCCCTCTGTGCACGCCGAGCGTAGGGAAACGCACTGCCCTCTCTTTTGGAGCAGCTTGGTTTCCTCAGCACTCGCACACGTTCACGAGCACCGTTCTGGCACATCCCACATGGCGCGGAGGTCTTACGCGTTGCCCTAATCGGAGCTGCGCTCAGAGTAACCCTCGTCTTCGCATTCCATCCAGGACCTCCTGACTGAAGGCACCGTGCCTCCTAGAGGACGGCGGCTTGGGTTCTTACTGCAATTCAAGTCCTGTTCCTTCTTTGGCATTGCAGGCAGCCCCAGGCCCAGAGGAGCAGCTACGGCGTTCCTTGGTTGAGACAGTTCGCTGGATGCGGGACTCCCTACTTCGATAAGTTGACTCAGGGAAGGAAACACAGGGTAACCGGTGTCTCTTGGGACTCGTTAGAAACCACAGGGATGTACGCTGAGTGTGCCCGTGAAAACGGGGGCCTGCTGGAACTAGCCCTGCTTTCCCATTTGGAGGGCGGCATTCATGCCTGCCTTGAAGCTCCCTGACATTCCCGCCTCCCGACAGGCCAGTGAGGCCTGGAAGAATGCTTCGGGGAAAATTATGAGTTTGCTCTCTCTAAACCAGGGTCTTCCGTGGCCGCGGTGGCGGTCTGCCTGACAGGCTCTAGAGCTAAAGGGAACCTCAACGTGAGAACTCGCCTCCAGGTTAGGCCCTGAGTAGCCGTGCAGAAAGGGAGGCATGCAGCTCTTTCCAGGAGTTCTTAGTCGCTTATGCGCTTTGTTTTAAAGGAAGTACACGTCCGGGGACTCCTAGACCCCACGGGTGTGCATCATTTTCCCTCCAAGGTCACTGAGTGCCTCCAGACACCTGTGGGCCGGCTGAGCAGCGTCGAGGTCCACTGGTTGATTCCCTCGGAGGACCTCTGTGCGTGCCGAGTGCTGGGCAACCACACACTGCGCGTTCCTTGAGGAGCGCTACATCTCCAGAGCCCTCGAACGCCCTCAGGACAACATGGCTGGTGAGTGCAAAGTGCCCAGGAAGACTCTGTCATGGCCCTTGTGTGAGCTGCCATGAGAGAACGCTGTGCTTGGAGCACTGCGAGGCCCGCCCTCATACCTGAAGTCACTCTGCTCGAGGAGAAAGTCAGCATCTTAGCATGCTGTGTGGCTCCCGGCACACCCAGCATGAACCCGTGCCTGGAAGTAAGGCCCTGATTTGCCGTGCAGAAGCAGAGACGTGCTGCAGCTTTCAGGAGGCGGTGGCCTCTGCTCTGCATACCTTGAATGGCAGCACAGCTTTCTGGACACCTGGGAGGCTAGCCGGGGCACCCTGTTCCCGGCAGGAACACTGAGTAACCCCAGGCGCACCTGGGTCTGCTAAGCAACATCCAGGCCCGTAGCCCTTTAGAGCCCCTCTGTGCACGCCGAGCGTAGGGAAACGCACTGCCCTCTCTTTTGGAGCAGCTTGGTTTCCTCAGCACTCGCACACGTTCACGAGCACCGTTCTGGCACATCCCACATGGCGCGGAGGTCTTACGCGTTGCCCTAATCGGAGCTGCGCTCAGAGTAACCCTCGTCTTCGCATTCCATCCAGGACCTCCTGACTGAAGGCACCGTGCCTCCTAGAGGACGGCGGCTTGGGTTCTTACTGCAATTCAAGTCCTGTTCCTTCTTTGGCATTGCAGGCAGCCCCAGGCCCAGAGGAGCAGCTACGGCGTTCCTTGGTTGAGACAGTTCGCTGGATGCGGGACTCCCTACTTCGATAAGTTGACTCAGGGAAGGAAACACAGGGTAACCGGTGTCTCTTGGGACTCGTTAGAAACCACAGGGATGTACGCTGAGTGTGCCCGTGAAAACGGGGGCCTGCTGGAACTAGCCCTGCTTTCCCATTTGGAGGGCGGCATTCATGCCTGCCTTGAAGCTCCCTGACATTCCCGCCTCCCGACAGGCCAGTGAGCCCTGGAAGAATGCTTCGGGGAAAATTATGAGTTTGCTCTCTCTAAACCAGGGGCTTCCGTGGCCGCGGTGGCGGTCCGCCTGACAGGCTCTAGAGCTAAAGGGAACCTCAACGTGAGAACTCGCCTCCAGGTTAGGCCCTGAGTAGCCGTGCAGAAAGGGAGGCATGCAGCTCTTTCCAGGAGTTCTTAGTCGCTTTGTTTTAAAGGAAGTACACGTCCGGGGACTCCTAGGCCCCACGGGTGTGCATCATTTTCCCTCCAAGGTCACTGAGTGCCTCCAGACACCTGTGGGCCGGCTGAGCAACGTCGAGGTCCACTGGTTGATTCCCTCGGAGGACCCCTGTGCGTGCCGAGTGCTGGGCAACCACACACTGCGCGTTCCTTGAGGAGCGCTACATCTCCAGAGCCCTCGAACGCCCTCAGGACAACATGGCTGGTGAAAGCAAAGTGCCCAGGAAGACTCTGTCATGGCCCTTGTGTGAACTGCCATGAGAGAACGCTGTGCTTGGAGCACTGCGAGGCCCGCCCTCATACCTGAAGTCACTCTGCTCGAGGAGAAAGTCAGCATCTTAGCATGCTGTGTGGCTCCCGGCACACCCAGCATGAACCCGTGCCTGGAAGTAAGGCCCTGATTTGCCGTGCAGAAGCAGAGACGTGCTGCAGCTTCCAGGAGGCGGTGGCCTCCGCTCTGCATACCTTGAACGGCAGCACAGCTTTCTGGACACCTGGGAGGCTAGCCGGGGCACCCTGTTCCCGGCAGGAACACTGAGTAACCCCAGGCGCACCTGGGTCTGCTAAGCAACATCCAGGCCCGTAGCCCTTTAGAGCCCCTCTGTGCACGCCGAGCGTAGGGAAACGCACTGCCCTCTCTTTTGGAGCAGCTTGGTTTCCTCAGCACTCGCACACGTTCACGAGCACCGTTCTGGCACATCCCACATGGCGCGGAGGTCTTACGCGTTGCCCTAATCGGAGCTGCGCTCAGAGTAACCCTCGTCTTCGCATTCCATCCAGGACCTCCTGACTGAAGGCACCGTGCCTCCTAGAGGACGGCGGCTTGGGTTCTTACTGCAATTCAAGTCCTGTTCCTTCTTTGGCACTGCAGGCAGCCCCAGGCCCAGAGGAGCAGCTACGGCGTTCCTTGGTTGAGACAGTTCGCTGGATGCGGGCCTCCCTACTTCGATAAGATGACTCAGGGAAGGAAACACAGGGTAACCGGTGTCTCTTGGGACTCGTTAGAAACCACAGGGATGTACGCTGAGTGTGCCCATGAAAACGGGGGCCTGCTGGAACTAGCCCTGCTTTCCCATTTGGAGGGCGGCATTCATGCCTGCCTTGAAGCTCCCTGACATTCCCGCCTCCCGACAGGCCAGTGAGGCCTGGAAGAATGCTTCGGGGAAAATTATGAGTTTGCTCTCTCTAAACCAGGGGCTTCCGTGGCCGTGGTGGCGGTCCGCCTGACAGGCTCTAGAGCTAAATGGAACCTCAACGTGAGAACTCGCCTCCAGGTTAGGCCCTGAGTAGCCGTGCAGAAAGGGAGGCATGCAGCTCTTTCCAGGAGTTCTTAGTCGCTTTGTTTTAAAGGAAGTACACGTCCGGGGACTCCTAGGCCCCACGGGTGTGCATCATTTTCCCTCCAAGGTCACTGAGTGCCTCCAGACACCTGTGGGCCGGCTGAGCAACGTCGAGGTCCACTGGTTGATTCCCTCGGAGGACCCCTGTGCGTGCCGAGTGCTGGGCAACCACACACTGCGCGTTCCTTGAGGAGCGCTACATCTCCAGAGCCCTCGAACGCCCTCAGGACAACATGGCTGGTGAAAGCAAAGTGCCCAGGAAGACTCTGTCATGGCCCTTGTGTGAGCTGCCATGAGAGAACGCTGTGCTTGGAGCACTGCGAGGCCCGCCCTCAAACCTGAAGTCACTCTGCTCGAGGAGAAAGTCAGCATCTTAGCATGCTGTGTGGCTCCCGGCACACCCAGCATGAACCCGTGCCTGGAAGTAAGGCCCTGATTTGCCGTGCAGAAGCAGAGACGTGCTGCAGCTTCCAGGAGGCGGTGGCCTCCGCTCTGCATACCTTGAACGGCAGCACAGCTTTCTGGACACCTGGGAGGCTAGCCGGGGCACCCTGTTCCCGGCAGGAACACTGAGTAACCCCAGGCGCACCTGGGTCTGCTAAGCAACATCCAGGCCCGTAGCCCTTTAGAGCCCCTCTGTGCACGCCGAGCGTAGGGAAACGCACTGCCCTCTCTTTTGGAGCAGCTTGGTTTCCTCAGCACTCGCACACGTTCACGAGCACCGTTCTGGCACATCCCACATGGCGCGGAGGTCTTACGCGTTGCCCTAATCGGAGCTGCGCTCAGAGTAACCCTCGTCTTCGCATTCCATCCAGGACCTCCTGACTGAAGGCACCGTGCCTCCTAGAGGACGGCGGCTTGGGTTCTTACTGCAATTCAAGTCCTGTTCCTTCTTTGGCACTGCAGGCAGCCCCAGGCCCAGAGGAGCAGCTACGGCGTTCCTTGGTTGAGACAGTTCGCTGGATGCGGGCCTCCCTACTTCGATAAGATGACTCAGGGAAGGAAACACAGGGTAACCGGTGTCTCTTGGGACTCGTTAGAAACCACAGGGATGTACGCTGAGTGTGCCCATGAAAACGGGGGCCTGCTGGAACTAGCCCTGCTTTCCCATTTGGAGGGCGGCATTCATGCCTGCCTTGAAGCTCCCTGACATTCCCGCCTCCCGACAGGCCAGTGAGGCCTGGAAGAATGCTTCGGGGAAAATTATGAGTTTGCTCTCTCTAAACCAGGGTCTTCCGTGGCCGCGGTGGCGGTCTGCCTGACAGGCTCTAGAGCTAAAGGGAACCTCAACGTGAGAACTCGCCTCCAGGTTAGGCCCTGAGTAGCCGTGCAGAAAGGGAGGCATGCAGCTCTTTCCAGGAGTTCTTAGTCGCTTATGCGCTTTGTTTTAAAGGAAGTACACGTCCGGGGACTCCTAGACCCCACGGGTGTGCATCATTTTCCCTCCAAGGTCACTGAGTGCCTCCAGACACCTGTGGGCCGGCTGAGCAGCGTCGAGGTCCACTGGTTGATTCCCTCGGAGGACCTCTGTGCGTGCCGAGTGCTGGGCAACCACACACTGCGCGTTCCTTGAGGAGCGCTACATCTCCAGAGCCCTCGAACGCCCTCAGGACAACATGGCTGGTGAGTGCAAAGTGCCCAGGAAGACTCTGTCATGGCCCTTGTGTGAGCTGCCATGAGAGAACGCTGTGCTTGGAGCACTGCGAGGCCCGCCCTCATACCTGAAGTCACTCTGCTCGAGGAGAAAGTCAGCATCTTAGCATGCTGTGTGGCTCCCGGCACACCCAGCATGAACCCGTGCCTGGAAGTAAGGCCCTGATTTGCCGTGCAGAAGCAGAGACGTGCTGCAGCTTCCAGGAGGCGGTGGCCTCCGCTCTGCATACCTTGAACGGCAGCACAGCTTTCTGGACACCTGGGAGGCTAGCCGGGGCACCCTGTTCCCGGCAGGAACACTGAGTAACCCCAGGCGCACCTGGGTCTGCTAAGCAACATCCAGGCCCGTAGCCCTTTAGAGCCCCTCTGTGCACGCCGAGCGTAGGGAAACGCACTGCCCTCTCTTTTGGAGCAGCTTGGTTTCCTCAGCACTCGCACACGTTCACGAGCACCGTTCTGGCACATCCCACATGGCGCGGAGGTCTTACGCGTTGCCCTAATCGGAGCTGCGCTCAGAGTAACCCTCGTCTTCGCATTCCATCCAGGACCTCCTGACTGAAGGCACCGTGCCTCCTAGAGGACGGCGGCTTGGGTTCTTACTGCAATTCAAGTCCTGTTCCTTCTTTGGCACTGCAGGCAGCCCCAGGCCCAGAGGAGCAGCTACGGCGTTCCTTGGTTGAGACAGTTCGCTGGATGCGGGCCTCCCTACTTCGATAAGATGACTCAGGGAAGGAAACACAGGGTAACCGGTGTCTCTTGGGACTCGTTAGAAACCACAGGGATGTACGCTGAGTGTGCCCATGAAAACGGGGGCCTGCTGGAACTAGCCCTGCTTTCCCATTTGGAGGGCGGCATTCATGCCTGCCTTGAAGCTCCCTGACATTCCCGCCTCCCGACAGGCCAGTGAGGCCTGGAAGAATGCTTCGGGGAAAATTATGAGTTTGCTCTCTCTAAACCAGGGTCTTCCGTGGCCGCGGTGGCGGTCTGCCTGACAGGCTCTAGAGCTAAAGGGAACCTCAACGTGAGAACTCGCCTCCAGGTTAGGCCCTGAGTAGCCGTGCAGAAAGGGAGGCATGCAGCTCTTTCCAGGAGTTCTTAGTCGCTTATGCGCTTTGTTTTAAAGGAAGTACACGTCCGGGGACTCCTAGACCCCACGGGTGTGCATCATTTTCCCTCCAAGGTCACTGAGTGCCTCCAGACACCTGTGGGCCGGCTGAGCAGCGTCGAGGTCCACTGGTTGATTCCCTCGGAGGACCTCTGTGCGTGCCGAGTGCTGGGCAACCACACACTGCGCGTTCCTTGAGGAGCGCTACATCTCCAGAGCCCTCGAACGCCCTCAGGACAACATGGCTGGTGAGTGCAAAGTGCCCAGGAAGACTCTGTCATGGCCCTTGTGTGAGCTGCCATGAGAGAACGCTGTGCTTGGAGCACTGCGAGGCCCGCCCTCATACCTGAAGTCACTCTGCTCGAGGAGAAAGTCAGCATCTTAGCATGCTGTGTGGCTCCCGGCACACCCAGCATGAACCCGTGCCTGGAAGTAAGGCCCTGATTTGCCGTGCAGAAGCAGAGACGTGCTGCAGCTTCCAGGAGGCGGTGGCCTCCGCTCTGCATACCTTGAACGGCAGCACAGCTTTCTGGACACCTGGGAGGCTAGCCGGGGCACCCTGTTCCCGGCAGGAACACTGAGTAACCCCAGGCGCACCTGGGTCTGCTAAGCAACATCCAGGCCCGTAGCCCTTTAGAGCCCCTCTGTGCACGCCGAGCGTAGGGAAACGCACTGCCCTCTCTTTTGGAGCAGCTTGGTTTCCTCAGCACTCGCACACGTTCACGAGCACCGTTCTGGCACATCCCACATGGCGCGGAGGTCTTACGCGTTGCCCTAATCGGAGCTGCGCTCAGAGTAACCCTCGTCTTCGCATTCCATCCAGGACCTCCTGACTGAAGGCACCGTGCCTCCTAGAGGACGGCGGCTTGGGTTCTTACTGCAATTCAAGTCCTGTTCCTTCTTTGGCACTGCAGGCAGCCCCAGGCCCAGAGGAGCAGCTACGGCGTTCCTTGGTTGAGACAGTTCGCTGGATGCGGGCCTCCCTACTTCGATAAGATGACTCAGGGAAGGAAACACAGGGTAACCGGTGTCTCTTGGGACTCGTTAGAAACCACAGGGATGTACGCTGAGTGTGCCCATGAAAACGGGGGCCTGCTGGAACTAGCCCTGCTTTCCCATTTGGAGGGCGGCATTCATGCCTGCCTTGAAGCTCCCTGACATTCCCGCCTCCCGACAGGCCAGTGAGCCCTGGAAGAATGCTTCGGGGAAAATTATGAGTTTGCTCTCTCTAAACCAGGGGCTTCCGTGGCCGCGGTGGCGGTCCGCCTGTCAGGCTCTAGAGCTAAATGGAACCTCAACGTGAGAACTCGCCTCCAGGTTAGGCCCTGAGTAGCCGTGCAGAAAGGGAGGCATGCAGCTCTTTCCAGGAGTTCTTAGTCGCTTTGTTTTAAAGGAAGTACACGTCCGGGGACTCCTAGGCCCCACGGGTGTGCATCATTTTCCCTCCAAGGTCACTGAGTGCCTCCAGACACCTGTGGGCCGGCTGAGCAACGTCGAGGTCCACTGGTTGATTCCCTCGGAGGACCCCTGTGCGTGCCGAGTGCTGGGCAACCACACACTGCGCGTTCCTTGAGGAGCGCTACATCTCCAGAGCCCTCGAACGCCCTCAGGACAACATGGCTGGTGAAAGCAAAGTGCCCAGGAAGACTCTGTCATGGCCCTTGTGTGAGCTGCCATGAGAGAACGCTGTGCTTGGAGCACTGCGAGGCCCGCCCTCATACCTGAAGTCACTCTGCTCGAGGAGAAAGTCAGCATCTTAGCATGCTGTGTGGCTCCCGGCACACCCAGCATGAACCCGTGCCTGGAAGTAAGGCCCTGATTTGCCGTGCAGAAGCAGAGACGTGCTGCAGCTTCCAGGAGGCGGTGGCCTCCGCTCTGCATACCTTGAACGGCAGCACAGCTTTCTGGACACCTGGGAGGCTAGCCGGGGCACCCTGTTCCCGGCAGGAACACTGAGTAACCCCAGGCGCACCTGGGTCTGCTAAGCAACATCCAGGCCCGTAGCCCTTTAGAGCCCCTCTGTGCACGCCGAGCGTAGGGAAACGCACTGCCCTCTCTTTTGGAGCAGCTTGGTTTCCTCAGCACTCGCACACGTTCACGAGCACCGTTCTGGCACATCCCACATGGCGCGGAGGTCTTACGCGTTGCCCTAATCGGAGCTGCGCTCAGAGTAACCCTCGTCTTCGCATTCCATCCAGGACCTCCTGACTGAAGGCACCGTGCCTCCTAGAGGACGGCGGCTTGGGTTCTTACTGCAATTCAAGTCCTGTTCCTTCTTTGGCATTGCAGGCAGCCCCAGGCCCAGAGGAGCAGCTACGGCGTTCCTTGGTTGAGACAGTTCGCTGGATGCGGGACTCCCTACTT